>NC_044908.1:47259426-47611926 GCF_001633185.2 Quercus lobata | reverse complement strand
AACCAAGGAAAAGAAGATTGGGTATAAGAACAATACCTTGTGTTTTTTGTGAAGAGAGAAGAATCAAGAAGTTTTGATGTGTTTTTTGGATGTTCTTTTTGTGTTTTTTTGGTTTTTGGAAGGGAGAAAAACATGTAGAAAACCAAGCAGAGAGCAAGACTCAGAAAAAAAAATGTCCTCCCACAAGTCTGAGGGGTGCCTGGGGCTATTTATAGCCCTGGAATGAACTTCGAGGTGGCAGCCCTTCAACCTCCCAATGCCTTCAATTGGGTTGATCTTGACACCCCTGGAAAGATCTTGACTTCCTATTTATGAAAAGGTATGGAACTTGAAAATTTAACAGTCGGATCAAAAGTTATGACTCCCTGAAGTTATCGGTGCATCGATCGATGCATTATCCCAGTTTTCGTGATATCTCAGCCGTCCTAACTCTGATTTTGACCCATGAATAGTCGTTGGAGTGAGAATTTGATAATATTTGAAATGGCATCGGTTTCAACTTGTTTTGACAGCCGAACCAAAATTAAGGTTTTTGGGCCCACCCAAGATCAACTTTGGGTCAAACTTAATCAAAATAGCCAAAAATCTCCGAGAAGCTCGGGTTTGATGTAAAACTATGAAAAGTATTGTTTTGGGAGGATTTTGACCTTGTTTGACCTTCGGTCCAACTTAGGGTTGATCAGGAGCATTTTAGTCATTTTAGCTGAAAAAGGCACTTCGGGTGCACCGATGTCCGAACTGGTTGCGCCACGTCATTCTGGATGTTCTCGCGGCCCCATGGAGAGAAAATGATATTTTTGGATTTTCCGAAGTTCAGTACGCATATCGAGGGCGAACGAAATACAGTATCAATACATAAGATACATAAAAATAATAAAAAAACAACTAAATGTAAAGTGAATAGTCTCAGTGTGTAAATTTACATAATTACTTATTGTAGCAAACTTATAAATTTACACAATTATACACGAACTGATGTCGGTCATTTTTAGACAAAACCGTGTAAATTCTATACATTTTTTATTATACACGAACGGATGTGAATGTTCTAATAAATTAAAGTCTAAAGAAACAAACAAGTAAAAAGGAAACAAATTTGAAAGAACTCCATTAAAGGATGATTGGGTCCAACATGGCATCCAACAGTCCGACGTGGCATTACAAAATTAGCAAATACGAACCCTTTTTTTTTTTTGATTTTTATGTTTTGTTTTATTTTGTTGAGGAAGAGAGCGAGAGCTTCTGAGTGTGGGGGGAATTATGAGTTCAACACAGAGAATATATGGAGTGTGATATATTTTGAGTTTGATTTATTACTCCTACATTTGGGCCTCTTTTCCTCTATTTGTTTTTTTTTTTTTTTTTTTTTAAATCCTTGAAGGTTTTTTTTTTTTTCCCTCTTTATGGGCTATAATTTTTGGTTTAATTAATACATTTTGCAAATTTTTTTTTTTTTTTTAAATTTTGAAGTAAAAAACTAACCTGATTAGTTATAATTTGGGCTTTTCTCTATTTTGAGTCTTAGTGATCACCTGATCAGCCTAATGCTAGAACTGGCCTGAGTTAAACTTTAAATGTTTTTGTTGGAAACATTAAGATATGACAGTTGAGCTACTCTTAAGCTACACAACTCTTATACCTTAGCATTCTCGATCTAATCTAAAATGACAATAATTAATAATAAAAAAAGAAGTAATTATTACTTTCTAATCTTTTACTAAAAAAAAATGAATAGGCACAAAAGAGCCCCACTCCACCCTCCTTCCCTTCAAAATTAGAAGTTTAGAACATTGTACATAGGGTTGAGCACAAACCTACCCAGCCCAACCCATTTGACCTAGCCCGAAGGGTTTTGGATGGGTTTAATGGATGATCTGGTTGAGTACAGGCCAAATGTTTAAGTCTGTTTTGGGTCTCAGGTCGATCAAGGGTCCAACCCAACTTGCTCGTTCACCAAAAAAAAAAAAAACCACAAGAGGGATGAAATCAAAATAAAGTAGGACATTTAGATTAGAATAAGATTTGGAAGGAACTAATTTAAAGCTGAAAGTTTTAGGAAAATTGTAGACTTATAACTCAATAAGCTACAATAAACTATTCCCAAACACACCGGTAGCATATGATTCGGTGTTGACTTAAGAGGGGTAGAGGCTTAGATGTTGGAGAAGCAAAGATTCAATCTTGACGACAACAGTAGAGGAGATGAACAATCTCATGAGATTTTTTATTATTAGTTTTGGTGATTTTTGTTCAAAATTAAAATTATAATAACGTTCATAATTAAAATCTGATGTGTGAATTCAGTATTTTAGCAAGGTTTTCAGACCTGGACTGTTTATTGAACCGTAAAGGGAAGAGGTTCAAGGTTTTTGAGGTAGAACCAAGGTTGAACCGGGGTCGAACCATGATGACATCATAATTAATTTAATAATTATTTTAAATATGAATAAATATATTAATTTGGTACAAATTAAAAAAATTAACTAAAATATTCCAATTAAAACTATAAATCTATATTTTAGTTAATATATAATAATTTATCAATGTCAAGCCCATTTACATAATATTAATAACCAGACTTAATTACAACGTTATCAAGCCCAAAACCTTGAACCTCAATGTCAAGCCCATTTTCATAAGTCTTAAGCCTTGAGCCCCACCTTCTAGTCAAGCCCATTTACATAATATTAATGTCAAGCCCAACTCTTCCCAGTTCCCATGGGCCAAAGAGCTAAAAACTCATTTTAGAATTGATAGTTGAACACCCCACCAAAAATATTAAAGGTAAGGGACTTAGTTATAGCATTGAAAAGCTGAAAAGTTTAACCAAAAAAAAAAAAAAAAAGCTGAAAAGCACATTCTTAAATTGGAATCCCAAGACACACGTGCCTAGCTGTCCATCACAAACCTAAAAGCTAAAAAGCAACCCAAAGAAAGGAAGCAAATGAAATGAAACTAAAGGGATAGAGAGAGAAGAAGTCAGAACTCAAAAACATAAAAGCCGCCCAGAGAAAGAAAAGCAAGTGAAACAAAGGGGCAGAGAAGAAGTAAAAAACGGCTTTAAGAAGCTGAAAGAAATAAAAGGAAAAAAAGAGAATCGATCTATCAAGGCAAAGCGTTGCCATGATCCACACTAGTAATGTGGCTGCTTTTTTTTTTTTTTTTTTTCCTCACGATTTCTCCTCTCTTTTCTTTTTTTTTTCTTTTTTCTGTTTTTTGCTTTTCAAATTCTTTCACGATTGAAATCTGTTTTCTAAAGGGATCAAAATTTAAAGCTTGTTTTTCTCTGTATTTTTTTTTTTTTTTTTGTAATGTTCAGATTCAAAGGGAAGTAGGGAACCGTGAGAAGCGGTCTGATCACGGTTCTCAAAACCATGAGGTCCAACCGTAGTTCGCATGGTTTCCTGTTTTTTTCCTCTAGAGCGATTCTTGATGCTAAAAGAACCGCAAAAAATGAGCGGTTCAAGGTTTTCTCAGTCAGACCGTACAGTCCGGTTCGGATTTCAAAACCTTGTATTTTAGTACATGATGTGGCATTAAGCCATGTAAGTTTGTAAAGCTCTTATAATAAAATGTGCAATACCTATCAATGTAAATTTTGTAATATTTAATAATAAAAAATGCCACATATATAAGTTAAAAACATGTCATGTCATTATTTCGTTAGCCACATAAGCAATAATACTGACATTAGTTAACAAAAGGACTAACATCACTCATTTTTTAAACTTGAGGAATTAATAGCACTCACTTGAAACTTAAAGGACTAATTACGCACACGGAATAAACTTTAGGGACCAATAGTGTTGTTTCACCTTGTTTTTAATTCAAACTCATAATCTCTATAGGTTGATTCTAATGTTTTTATAATTAAAAAAAAAAAAATGCCAGTTATGTAGATATACATGTACCCGAGTCAAAGTCAAATAAGATTTGATTATAATTGTTCTAAATCAACTGGAAAAGTTTATAATGGTTGTATAAGAGATATGAGGTTTAATCCCTACCTACACTAAAAACTGATCGATGTCATGATCTGATAATAGATTTGGGGTTCAATGCCTACCTACACCAAAAACTTATTGGTGTCTTGGTCTGATAATAAAGAAACTATCATCAGAAACAGACAACATACATTGAAATTCTCTCATTAAAAAAATTATAAAAAAAAGTTTATTTCTTAAAATGTTTTAATGTTGAAATTGATATGCCACACTCAGAAAAATTTCCCTCCAATCTCTTCAAAAAAAAAATATTTATATCAATCTCACGTTAATATTTTCTACATCTATTCTCCACCCTCTTAAAAAGTTTTAATTTTCAAAATTATTTCCCTTTTGAATTTGGGTTTTTTTTTTTTTTTTTTTTTTTTTTCATGTAGAGATAACATGAATAAAAAATTTGGGATTTTTTTTTTTTTTTTTTTTCATGGGAGACAATATGAATCAAGCAAGCCAATTACGTAACTCTAACTATTTTCCTTTTTTATGAACATTAGTCAATATAAAATTAGTTGCATAATAAATGTGTAAGTTTAAAATAGGGATAATTACACATAACCCACCTGTGGTTTGAGCGAAAATCACTTTGCCTACCCGTGGTTTGAAAAGTATCACTTAACCCACCTGAGGCATGTTTCCGTCACTCTCCGTAACCCACCTCGGTCTCTGCCGTTACAAAAACACATTTGAACCCCAAAACAGAACATAACGCGAATCAAAACCCCCAAAACTCAAACACTCTTCGAGAGAGACACCCAAGGTGCAATCAGGCTTGTTCTTCGCGGATTGGAGCGTGTGAAGAGGGAGAAAGCACTTGTTTTGCATCATCGAACCTGGGCAAGGTATGTGTGATGTTTTCTCATCTGCATTTGGGTTCTTGATGTCATTTTTTTATGGTGACCCACCCACGTAGTTAGGTTTTTCTGTTCATCTGCACAGTAAAATTTTTTTGTTATGTTAAATTAGCATTTTGCTATTTATGTGTAGAATCGCTTAGGATATGCATTTTGCTATTGTTGTTTCTATAATGCATATACCTGAAGGAATCAAGTTTATTTATCAATGATTGCACTTGTTTGTGAAGTGTGGGTAGTGTGGTCCCTATGAATTTGTTGGGAGTCTGGTTTTGCATGTGCTTTATGTGGTCCTTTGTCCGTGTGTTGTTGTCAATTTGTTGGCTTGTTGTCTTTTTTGGCTTCTTCTCACTTTCTGCATGTCAGTGTGTGTAAACAAAATACTTATTTTAATTGCAGATGGATGATGTCACATTTGACCTTGAAATTCATGTTGGGGGATGTTTTGTGGAGGAGCCAACCATACAATATGTGGGTGGGTCTGTACGTTTACTGACAGAGATTGACCCTGACAAGTTGAGTTACTTTGAAATTCAGGATTTATGCCATCTAGTTGGTGCTCCTAAGGAACACAGTAGATATAAGTATTTAATTCTTGATGGTGATCTACAGCATGATTTAAGAGACATAGAAACAGATACAGATGTCGTAAACATGACTAACCTTCATAAGGCATGGTATGCTGAAAAAATCATAATCTATACTGACATAGATGTGGAGCCATTGGCAGTTGAGTATCCTGATGCAGGGGGAGTGGCAGATGGTGGCGTAGGTGGTGATGCAGGGGGAGTGGCAGGTGGTGTAGTTGGTGATGCAGGGGGAGTGGCAGATGGTGTAGGTGGTCATGCAGGTGGTGATGTAAGTGGTGATGCAGCAAGGGTTGAAATAGAATTGGATAGTGATGATGATGAAGATGATGAGAATGATGATGGGAGTGATGATGAAGAAGATGTTGAGGATGTTGACATTGATGCAAGAGATGAAGAACAGAATGTTGAAGGAGATGATGATGATGATGATGATGATTGGCTAAATGAAGGCCTAGAGGGGGATGGCTTTGGTGATGATGTATTTGCTGCTCAAAACTCAGCTCCACAAGGTTCTGCTCCCAATACAAACCCAGAATCAAGCAATGCACCCCACACAGCCCCAGAATCAAGCAATGCACCCCACACAGCCCCAGAATCAAGCAATGCACCCCACACAGACCCTGAGTGGGCTGAGCCAGCCCTTGAGGATGACCTGGTAAGCATGGATGGGTCTGATGATGAGCAGGTACCTGAGCAAGTAGAGTTTAATGCTAAGAGTGACATGAGAAATGTTGTACTGAAGAAGGAGATGAAGTTCCCTAATGCAAAGGTGTTCAGAGCTGCTTTGAGGGAATATGCAATCAAAAAACCTATTGACATCAAATTCAAGTTTAATGAGAAGACCAAGATATCAGTTCACTGCAAGAATGAGTGTGGGTGGAGATGTTATGCATCTCAAATAAGTGGAGAGCTAACATTTCAAATTAAGACCTTGACTGGTGACTGTACTTGTCCCAAGTCTTTCAAAAACAGCCAAGCAACATCAGCTTATGTTGCTAAGAGGTTCATTGAGGATTTTAGCAAAAATCCAAATTGGGAGGTGAGTGGTGTACACAACCATGTGATGCAAAATTTATCTGTTGACCTAAGTGTAAACCAAGTATATAGGTCAAAGAGAAAGGCAAAGGATTTGATAAATGGAGATGAGCAACTGTAATATGGTGTCCTTAGGGACTATGAACAAATGATAACCACTGTAGACAAGGGGAGTAGGGTTATATTGCAGACAGAAATGGCTGAGGAGACTTCCCAGCCAAAATTTAAGAGGATGTATGTTAGATTCAATGCTCAGAAGGTAGGATTTTTAGGTGGATGCAGGCCATTTATAGGTTTAGATGGTTGTCACATAAAGCACAGATTTGGTGGGCAAATCTTATCTGCCACTGCCAAGGATGCAAATGACAACATTTTTCCAGTAGCCATGGCTGTTGTGGAACAAGAAACCAGGGAGTCTTGGATATGGTTTTTGGAAATTTTTGCTGATGATATAGGGAGGCCAGAGGAGCTTCAGTTGGTCTTCATTTCTGAGAGGCAAAAGGTATGCAAGTTTTGTTTTGTTCAGTTACACTTGAATAGTTGACTTTGTTTGCTGAACTAACTTGTTTTGTTTGTTTGTTTGCTTGCTTATTTACAGGGGCTTATACCTGCAATAGAGACACTATTCCCTACCGTGGAGCATAGATACTGTGTGAAACACATCTACAACAATTTCAAAATTGATCACAAGGGATTGGAGCTGAAGGATGCATTGTGGAGGTGTGCTGCTGCCACAACAGTAAGGGAGTTTGAGAGATGCATGCAGTACATAAGGGATTTGGATGAAAAGGCATATGATTATCTTGCAAACATTGCACCTACACAGTGGACAAGGTCACACTTCACTCCTAGGGCCTTAACAGATTGTTTGGTAAATAATTTGAGTGAGTCTTTTAATGCAATGATATTGAAGTCTAGGGACAAGCCTATCTTGGCAATGTTGGAGTGGATTAGGGTTAGACTTATGACTAGACTTTACACAAAAAGGGAAGGGATACAGAAGTATGTTGGAAAGTTGTGTCCAAGCATACAAGATAGGTTGGAGAAATTGAAGGTTGAAAGTAAGGCATTTAGTGCTACCCCAGCTGGTAGTTTCCTTTATGAGGTAGACAGTCAGTATGAGAGGCATGTAGTTGATTTGGTGAAGAAGACATGTAGCTGTAGGTCTTGGGATTTAAATGGCATTCCCTGCAAACATGTCATAACAGCCATTTATACAAACATTGAGACACCAGAAGACTATACCCACCCATGCTACTTCAAAGAAACTTACATGGAGATATACAAGGAGGTACTTCCTCCCATGCCTGGCCAGTCAGAATGGGCTGAGACTGGACAGCCTGCTCCCCTGGCACCTCACATATACAAACCACCAGGCAGATCACCCAAGCAAAGAAAGAGGGCTTCTGATGAGCCTAGGAACCCTTACAAAGCAAGTAGACAGAACAGACCTGTAAGATGTGGGAAATGCAAAAAGGAAGGGCATAACTCAAGAGGGTGCAAGGCTGGCATCACTGGGGAGACACCATGGCATTGGAGACAGAGACTTCAAAGAGAAAAAGCTGTAAGTAAATGGCAAAAAACACTGTATTGAATAGACACTGTATTGAACTTACAGACCTACAAAAAAATAAAAAAACTGGGTTTTTAAACTTACAATACACACTGTATTGAAACTGGGTTTTGTTGCAGGCAAGGGAAGGGGTGCCTGCACCTAGATCTGCACCTCAGCCACCATCCCAGCAGCCTACCCAGACCTACAACATGATGTCTGCCACTCAGCCTTCATCCTCACAGCAAGGAAATCAACCTAGGCCATCTCACAAGAGAGCAGGATGGTTCTCTTCCTCACAAACAGAGTTTCACACACCTAGGGAGACCTGGGATACCTTACCAAGTTCTTCACAGGTAACTTAGTCCTGGATGGTTGTGTAGCTTGGGATATTTTTTAACAAGTGGATCTATTTTTTATTTTGTAGCCTTCACATGCAAGTGGGAGCACTGGTGGTGTGAGGACTAGAGGACAGCTTGCTGCACAAAGGCCACCAAAAATGAATCCAGTGGGTGGAAAGAGGAAAGAGTAAAGGCAAGAAATGAATGAAGTTAGTGGGTACGCATGCCAGCATTGGGAGTAAAGCTAGTGGGAACATGTGGGCCTTTTTGGTTTTTTTTTTTTTGTGAAGACCACTGTTGGCCTTTTGTAATTATCAATTAGTGTAAAAAATAGTCACTGCTGGCCTTGGAATGTGCTTTTTTGTAATTACTAATTAGTGTAAAAAACAATCACTGCTGGCCTTGGAATGTGCTTTTTTGTAATTAAGGTACAATACACTCCAGGTTGTTATATGGAAGTTGTGATATTACAGTTTGTATGGAACAATATTTGTCCAAACTAGATTATATGGAAGTTTATTTATTGCTACTACAAATTGTGTCCAAGTATATTATTTTTATTGTGGAATGGTATGCACAACCAAATTATATGAAAGTTTATTTATTGCTACTACAAATTGTGTCCAAGTATATTTTTCTAATAGAGTGTATGGGAAGTGTTTATTGTGGAATGGTTGTTATGGTATGCACAGCCAAATTATATGGAAGTTTATTTATTGACTACATTATGTCTTCTTACCATTGAATGGTTGTTAGGATATGCACAAAATACTCAAGAATTGACCAATTCTTCATTCATTGACACATCAAAACATTACATCAGTAGGCTAGTGCTATTACAATGCAAATTCATTAACACCATTGCCATAACTATCTCTACTAACCAATTAACTACTTCAGGGGCAACAATCTAGGTCTCTTCACTCCAGAGAACTCAATTGAGCCAAAACACAACAACATAACAATAACAAAAAAGATCCATGACAAAATGCATGCAGACTTCCACATTCTTTGCTTCTCTTCAGCAAGAATGACTTTTTCCTTAGCTTTTGCACAGACAGCTCGAGCCTTTCTCTCCCTCTCCTTGGCTTTGGCTTCCTCTTCAAGAGCCTTTTCTGCCATTTGCCTAGCTTCTTCTGCCGTTTCCAGAGCTGTCCTTTCCCTCTCATTTGCAAGTTGGAGAGCAGTCTGAAGCCTAGACATCTTCTCTAGAGCCAAAGGTGCAGCTTCATTCCCACGAGGACAGGTTGGGTTATCAATCCAAACAAAGAAAGGACACTTAGGACCAACCTTATAACGGCTACACCCCAAGAACCTCCTCCCAAAATTGTGCAAACTCAAACTTGTTCTCAAAACACAAGTCTGCTCATTGCACATATGTCCACATGAACCCGAGAAATTACCACTTGATGAAGACATCTCAACATAACACGATTCCTGGATTTAACTTTCACACAGTAAGTTCACACTTGAACAAAATCTGAAACCCTAAATCAGGAACAGACCCAAATGCAGATGAGAAAACATCACACATACCTTGCCCAGGTTCGATGATGCAAAATAAGTGCTTTCTCCCTCTCCACACGCTCCAATCCGCGAAGAACAAGCCTGATTGCACCTTGGGTGTCTCTCTCGAAGAGTGTTTGAGTTTTGGGGGTTTTGATTCGCGTTATGTTCTGTTTTGGGGTTCAAATGTGTTTTTGTAACGGCAGAGACCGAGGTGGGTTACGGAGAGTGACGGAAACATACCTCAGGTGGGTTAAGTGATACTTTTCAAACCACGGGTAGGCAAAGTGATTTTCGCTCAAACCACAGGTGGGTTATGTGTAATTATCCCTTTAAAATATAGAGGTCCATGGTGATGTTACTACAGATGTTTTACAAGGTGATAGCATATGTAGGATTAAAACAAAACCTACTGTTGGGTGTCCAAAGAGAAGGTTGAAATCTGCATTAGAGAAGAAAAATGGTAAATCTCGAAGCAAAACAACACATGCTAAAAAACATGCCAGTGGCTTACAAAAAAAAGATTGTGAAGCGAGACAAGTTGAATCACTTGGAAGCCTAAATAAAGTAAGATATGTTACATTCCACTATAATTTGTCAATCTTGTAGGCACATAAATTTGTTTACAGTTTGTGACAATTATTCTTTGCTATTATTTACAGGTTTCAATAGCTACTTCTGATGTTATCCAAGAAGAGCATCATACTGGCAAAAGCACTAAATAGACTGGAGTTAGGGTGCAAGAATTTTGGGTAGAGATTGAAGACTATGCAAATTTATTTGTTAGAGATTGAAGACTATTTATTTTTGTTAGGCCATTGGCAGATTGAAGACTATTTTTTATTGTTAGACCATTGGCAAACTGTTAACTTTTTAGTATTTTTTTTTATCGTTAGACCATTGGCAAATTAAAGCTGGTTTTTTAGAACCATTGGCAAATTGTTAACTTTTTATTTATTTTTTTATTGTTAGACCATTGGCAGATTGAAGCTGGTTTTTTTATTGTCAAACCATTGGCAGATTGATGACTATTTCTTATTGTTGTACCATTTGAAATGCACTAAGTTATTGTTTGATATAAAGTTTATAGAGAAAAAAGTTATGTATATTTATAGTTTAGGCTGAATTTATTTTGGCTATTGTGAGAGATAAAGCATGTGGTGCAAAATGGTACCACTTTTTCTGCATTCCTAGTTTACATTTGATAGGAAACCAAGAAAACTCTGTTTTTGTTTATTGATTTCCCTACAAATTACAATGCTGTCTTTATGTGCACATGACTTGGTGCAGATTATTGGAAGCTTGATTTTTATTTAATTAATTATATTTATTTTATCATATAGCTGTGTGGATCCTCTAGAATCTGTCAATTTATTGTTTGTAGATTAATCAGAATTGGTTTAGTTCTATACCCCAGAGTCTATGTGCTGTGAACTGGTGAGTTTGAAAGGAATTAGTTGTATTCAAGGCGACAACCCTCCAAGAAATTAATAGACGAGAAGAGAATAGTTTTTTTTTTTTTTTGAGAGAAAGGTAGAAATATATATATTGCAAGAGTCAATTACATGGTGTGCTCAACCAAAGACATGCTAGGCCACCTCAGCTTATGGTAGCCAGCCCGAGTACATTCTAGTGTTGAGCATAATACAGTACCCCAAGTAAATAAATAAAACATATAATGTAACTAGTGAAACTTAAAAGCCCTTTGGGCTTTGGTGCACTCTCAGGTGCTAGTGGACGTCTTGCAGAGTTCCTGGTACTCCTGCAGCACTATGGAGGGTGCTTTATTGTAAGTGTTATCTTCAATCTAGAAATATTACAACCAATGCCGCAACCAAAGCATCATCATCAGATCTAGGAAATATGGTTAGTCGAAATTTATTCCTTTTAGCATAAACTGCCGCAACTTGTACCTACATCAAAACATAAGAGTGAGACCTTATGTTGAAAACCACAATGAATAAAATTGTACTTATAAAATTAAGAGAAAAAAAAAATATAACCAATCTACAACACTTACATTGCAGTAGCTAGTGGCTCTTAACAAATCTATGAGACAAAATTTTAAGGAACGAAAAAAAAAAAAAAATCACGCATGAAAAATTAGATGAATCTATTGAGAGATGAACAAGACCTAAAAATCATGTCATTCTGTAACCTATACATATAATTAATTCCCCAGCAAGAGTAATGTAGTTCAACTATTCAAGTCAAGAGATCAACAAGATAAATTAAGGCCACAAAAGAAAAGCATGGTTTAAAAGTTCATAACATAAAGCAAAAGTCATGTATCTTATCTTAGTGTAGCTAACTAAGCAGTTTGTTGAGCTCTCAGCCAAAAAAGAAAAAAAAAGAAAAAAAAAAAAGAGAGTGTTGAGCAATGCTATTAAGTTTGTACCAAGTACATATTTCTTTGTCCAGTCATCAAATGTATGCAAAAATCAAATCACACACAAATCACACACGCTGAACATGTACTTAAACCTTTGGTAAATAACAAAATATGGTTCTGCAAAGTTACTGATCAGGCTTAAAACAATATATCTTTGTTGCATTTTTCAGTAAATTCCACAAAACACAAAGCAAATCTGAATCATTGAGGCTTCAGTTTTCAATGCTAGCAACATTTATCAATTATTTGTACCCAAGCCACAATATCATTGCCTCTGTAGATAGTGCAGGACTTCTAGAAAGGAAAACCTTTCACCTTTAACTTAGAGGCTGAGTCTTCCCCATCCTCAACAATAGCCCATTTTTCTTTCACATTTTTCAGTGTATATTCAGCGCATATGATTTTAGTTTCTTCCCAAAGTTAGATATTAATTTAGTTTCTGCACCCTTGAAGCCACTATAAGACCCATTCTACAACAATAATAAAATATCCATTAAACCAATCAAAACCTTTAATATCCATTGAACTGTACTGTGTCATAATCACCTTTGAAAAGGTTTTCAATCAATAACAACAGTGAAGAATAAAAACATGTTGACTTAGTCTTTGTTTCAAACAGTTGTTGGGCATTGAAAAACAATTGGTGGCATTGAAAAATAAATGCAAAACGGAATAAAAAAAAAGAGAGAGAGAGACTCACGTGGTAGATTGGGGGTGACCAGTGGTGAGAGAGATTTGGTTTTTTGGGTTTGGAGAGAAGCCGCACAGAGAGAGAGAGAGAGAGAGAGAGAATACGTATCTATTTTAGTTTTTTAGTTTTTATTTTTTATTTTTTTAATAGGTAGTGTAGTTAACTAGGGTTAGTTGGGTTAATTTTACTTAAGTAATCATGTGCAATGCACATGCCATTTTTTTACACATGTTAATTTATTAGAGCAGTTTGTAGCCTTAGGCTACAACTGGTTTTGTAGCTAAATTTTGTCCTAGGAAAAATAAAGGCCAAAACAACATGGTTGGAAAATTTGGAAAAAAAAAATCGAATATCAATTCACTTATACAATCTTAAATTAGTCTTTTGAGAGGAAAAAAAAAACAAAAAAAACCATAATATTCCTTCGTCTTTTTTTTATTTGAGAAACACACACACCATATATGGGGGAAAGGGGATGAGATAAGAGAATACACTCACACGTTAACACCAAAACTGCATGCAACAGTTAGTATTGCGGAACAAATAATAAACCTCTTCTCAATATCACACATTACCGATATAAGATGACTCGACAACACTGAGTATCTTTTTTATTAACTTCTAGACTTATCTCTCTAAAAATTTTATTATAAAAAATAAAATAAAAAAACTACAAAATCTTGGACTTATCTTTTTTTTTTTTTTTAAGGGGAAATCTTGGACTTACCTTTGTAACTTCTTTTTCATAAAAATCATCAACTATAAACAATGATCATTATAATTCAAGCATTTGTCTCCACGTTTCTATCTTTAAAAACCAAATAACAATGGATATGTACGAAGAATTCATAGGAAGTTAGTAACTTGTGTGGTAACTTTACCACAAGTAGGTCAAATTTATCCAAAAAAGTTTCTCTGACATGGGGAAACCCTAGCCGTCAGGAGAATAGTCTAGTGCCTACGTCTCAGTGGGGCTAACCCAGTCCTCTTTCCACGTCGCTGTTGATCAGAGGGAGAGAGTGAGTGAGTTTTTCTAGTGAGATGGAGAAGTTGATGGGTTCGTGGAAGAAGTTTTCGCTCTCAGAGTGCGAAGGCGATAAGTTTGTTGTCCAAGAGGAAACCACGGTGGAGGAGCATTTATTGGCAGCGAAGTTTCTGACTCGGAGAGTGTTGAATATGGAGGCCATAGCTAGGACGTTCACACTCTTGTGGAAGACCAGGAAAGGTTTCGAGATTAGAGATATGGGGGACCATAAGATTCTCTTCGTTTTTCCTGAGGAGGCAGACATTGAGAGGGTTTTGGAGGGGGAGCCATGGTCCTTTGATAGGCATCTTGTGGTGTTGCAGAGAATTGATAGGGACGATGCCATTCGTTCCCTGGATTTTAGTTTCACCCGCTTCTGGATTCAGGTCCATGACTTGCCGGTTGGAAATTTCTCATTAGAACTGGCGAAGAAGATCGGGTCAGTAGCAGGTAAGGTCGAGAACAAGGTGACAGAGGAGGGAAACCAGCATGGTGTAAATTTCTTCCGTATAAGGGTAGCGGTTGATGTTCATAAACCGTTATGCCGTGGACGTACCATTACTACGGTTAGAGGTAAGGAGGGTTGGGTAAACTTCCGGTATGAACGTCTGCCCAATATATGTTATTGGTGCGGGAAACTCCTCCATGGTGACAGAGAATGCCCACTTTGGATTAGAAGCAGAGGTACTCTTAAGGACGGTGATCAACAATATGGTGCATGGCTTCGTGCAACCACGCCAAATCCTTTTAAGAAAACTGTGATCCGTGTGCCGGGCTTGGATGAGGAAGAGAGTTGGAACGGGTTCGAGAGGCACGATGAAAACGTTATGACAAGGGGCAGTTCAAAGGTAGTTGACGGAGGTAGTTCGAAGGCTTGTCAAGTTGCAGAACAGAGTATGGGGGGGACCGGTGAGCCAGCTGGTCGGGTGGCTGATCGGGAAGCAGAACTGGGTAGCCCAGAATCACCGGAAACTATTTTGGAAAGTCCAATTAATGCAGAGCCGGTGCCGCGTTGCAATAATGAGATAACGGTACAGAGAGATTTATTCCAGGAGCAATTGGAGGAGATTGATTATGAACTTTCCAAGTTTGATGATGTAACAGTCAAAGAAGTCAATGGAGAGAAGAATGAGGTCACGTTACAACAGCAGGAAGTGGAGGAAAACTTAGGCAATGGGCCTGGTTCATTGGGCCGCTCCTCTAGCCCGTGTGTAATGAAGGATAAAGGAAAAAATAAAGAGAAGGGTTGGGTCCGTAGGGAAAGAAGTAATGTTCAGCCCACGGGACATTATTCTTCCATTTTAACTAAAAGAAGTTCCAGAGAAGAGAATGCAGAAACAGAGGAAACAGAGGGTAATAAGAAAAAGGTGGCAAAGTCTGATATAACGTTATCGGCGGAGGCTGGTTCCCAGCCCCGCCGGAACCAATGAATCTTTTAGCTTGGAACTGCCGGGGGCTTGGGAACCGCCGTGCAGTTCAAGAGCTTGTAGAAATTGTACAAGCGCAAGGTCCCGAGATCGTGTTTTTGTCGGAAACATGGTCGGATAAAGATTGGATGGAGTGGGTTCGTTGCCAGTTGAAGTTTGATGGATGTTTTACTGTCCCAAGTGAAGGGAGGGGCGGTGGGTTAGCACTCTTGTGGAAAGAAGAAGACATGGTTTGGGTCGATAGTTTCTCACAGTACCATGTTGACGCGTTAGTGCATGGTGGTTCGGATATTAGATGGCGCTTGACTGGTTTCTATGGTGAACCGGATACGTATAGAAGGTCTGAGGGTTGGGACATGCTTCGTATGCTGAACTCTAAACCAAAGCTCCCATGGTGCTGTTTTGGAGATTTTAATGAGTTATTGGAGACGAAGGAAAAAAGAGGTGGTGCACAACGGTCCCATAATCTTATGCAGTCCTTCCGTGATGTGCTGGATGATTGCGGATTTGTCGACTTGGGGTACTCTGGACCTGAGTTCACTTGGCATGGTCGCCGTCATGGTGAGTGGATTTGGGAGCGCCTAGACCGAGGGGTGGCAAACTATGATTGGTTAGCTCGTTTTCCGACGGGTAGTATCACTCACTTGAACTGCTACACATCGGACCACAGACCACTATTATTAGCTCTTGATCCAAACGGGGAGAAACAGAAGTGGAAGCGAAAGCCATTCCGGTTCGAAGCTATGTGGGTCACTAATCCGGAATGTGGGAACACGGTATCTAGAGCTTGGTCTCATCCGTGTGAAAATGGTACTCCTATGTTTACCGTGGCTAGCAAGTTGAACAGGTGTAAAAAGCACTTAAAGAAGTGGAGCAAGTCACATTTCGGCAATGTTAAACTCCAAATCCAGCAGAAAAAAGAATTGTTATGGAAAGCAGAGGAAAGAATGGTCAGGGAGAATAATCTTGAAGAGGTGCTGCAGTTGAAGTCAGAATTGAATGCCTTGCTTGATAGGGAAGAACAAATGTGGCATCAAAGATCTCGGGTTCAATGGATTAAAAGTGGTGACAAGAACACTAGATTTTTTCATGGGTTAGCAACTAGTAGGAAGCGAAGAAATTTTATTAAAGGGCTACGTGATGCTGAGGATGTTTGGGTATCTGAGGAAGCTGCATTTACAAAAATTTTGGTTGATTTCTATGGTGAACTTTTCACAACATCTAACCCGCAAAATTTAGAGTTTGTTTTGGAAGGGATCCAAGAAGTTGTTTCCAGTGATATGAATTCAAAACTCACAGCTCCATACAAGGCTGAGGAGATTGAATTCGCAATAAAAGAAATGGCTCCTTTAAAAGCCCCTGGCCCGGATGGCATGCCCCCTTTATTTTATCAGACTTATTGGTCGGAAGTTGGTATGGACATTACTCAAGCTGTTTTATCTTGTCTTAATTCTGGCTCTATTTTAAAATCCATAAATCATACGTTTATTACTTTAATTCCTAAAGTAAAAAACCCGGAGAGAGTCTCTGAATTTAGGCCAATTAGCCTGTGCAATGTGATTTATAAAGTTGTCAGTAAAGTCATTGCAAATAGGCTTAAACCTCTCCTAAACAGTATCATATCTGAAACCCAGAGTGCTTTTATTGCTGATAGATTGATTACTGATAATGTGTTGATTGCTTTTGAATCTCTCCATCATATGAAAACTTCTTGCTCAGGGAAGACAGGTTTTATGGCTCTAAAATTAGATATGAGTAAAGCCTATGATCGGGTGGAGTGGGCTTTTCTGGAGAAAATTTTACTGAAGATGGGTTTTCAGAATTCCTGGGTATCTCTGATCATGGAATGCATTACCACAGTGTCATACTCTATTTTGATAAATGGTGAGCCACAAGGGATGATTGTTCCAACTAGAGGACTAAGACAAGGGGATCCTCTATCCCCTTATCTCTTCCTCTTTTGTGCCGAAGGTCTAAATGCACTTCTCAGGAGAGCAGCTGATGATGGTCAGATTCATGGGTTTTCTATTAGTAGGCGAGGCCCAAAGCTTACTCACCTCTTTTTTGCAGATGATTGCTTACTATTCTGCAGGTCTACATTAGCAGAGTGTGATAAAATAAAGGAGTTGTTGGCAGTGTATGAAGCAGCTTCAGGTCAGATGGTGAACCAGGACAAAACCACTCTCTTCTTCAGTGACAACACAGACGAAGCAACTCAGGAAGCAATTAAGGGGTCACTTGGTCTTCCGGCTATCCAACATTATGAGAAGTACCTGGGTCTACCATCCTTTATAGGGAGGGGGAAGAAAGCAAGCTTTACCCAAATCAAAGAACGAGTGTGGGCAAAAATGCAAGGGTGGAAGGAAAAGTTACTCTCTCAAGCCGGGAAAGAGGTAATGATTAAGGCAGTAATTCAATCAATCCCGGCTTACTCTATGAGTGTTTTCAAATTGCCAGTCAGTTTATGCAAAGATATCGAAATGATGATTCGTAAATTCTGGTGGGGGAATGGTGAGAGGAAAAAATTACATTGGGTGAAGTGGAGTACGCTGTGTTCTTCCAAATCTATTGGGGGTATGGGCTTTAGGGATATCCAAGATTTTAATAAGGCAATGCTTGCTAAGCAGGTCTGGAGATTTTTGAACAATAGGGAATCACTACTATTTAGAGTTTTTAGCTCTAAATATTTCCCAACTGGAAATATTTTGGAGGCCAAAATACCTTCGAAATGCTCATATGCATGGAGAAGCATCTTACAATCCAGGGATATTATAAATAAGGGGGCGGTGTGGAGAGTTGGTGATGGTCGGTTGATAGATATTTGGAGTCATAATTGGTTGCCGGATGGAGGACTGAGCAGAGTAGTCTCACCTAGGAATGGTGCAAGGGTTGAGAAGGTGTGTGACTTATTTTATCCCAACTCAAAAATATGGGATCCGGGGCTGATTCAACACACTTTCTACCCTTGGGAAGCAGAGAAGATCATGAGGATTCATGTTAGTGCGGTGAATACTGAGGATACGCTGGTTTGGCCATTATCTCCGGATGGAGAATACTCGGTAAAATCTGCATACAGAATGATGGCGGCGGAAGTTACCAATGGACTTCCTTCTTCGTCGGGAGGGGCGTGTTCATCACTGTGGAAGCGCATCTGGAAAATTCATGCGCCACAAAGGATCAAGCATTTCATATGGCGCGCGGCAAAGGACTCTCTTCCCACAAAACAGAATCTTGTCCGAAGGAAGATTCCTGTGGACGTGACTTGCTCCTTGTGCGAGGATTACCAGGAAACACTCTTGCATGCTCTTTGGTTGTGCGATCAAGCCAAGGCAGTCTGGAAATCTGATCCTAGATTTTCAGAGCTGTATCGGAAAGCCCATAGGAGTTTTGTGGATCTTCTTGTCTCTGTTTTTGAGCAAGGCTCTGTTTTCTTTGTCGCTCTCTTCTCAACTGTTGCCTGGAGCCTGTGGCAGCGTAGGAATAAGCTGCGGGAACGTCAACCCACGTGGCCCATCCAGGAGGTTTATCGCCGGGCAAAAGAGTTGGTGGTGGAGTTCTTCGAGGTTCATCAGCATCCTTTGAATCCAGTGCGCCATGCTCCCCGTGTCAGGTGGTTACCGCCAGCAGAGGGTGAGTATAAAGCAAACTTTGATGCGGCTTTTTTTGAAAATAGTGAGCTTGCTGGTATTGGGGTGGTGGTTCGGGACAGCTCTGGTAACGTTATGGGAGCGCTGAGTCAGAGGATTCCAAAACCCCAGTCTGTGGAGCATGCTGAAGCTCTTGCGGCTTGCAGGGCCGTGATCTTGGTGAAAGAACTGTTGCTCCCCCAAGCGTGTTTTGAAGGTGACTGCCAGCGGGTAATTCGAGCTATCAATGCAGGTGGTCCTAGCCGTACTCTGTTTGGGCATATTATTGAAGAGATTCAATGTTTCAGCTCAGCTTTAGCATATTGTTCTTTTGTCCATGTACGTAGAGAGGGTAATAAACTAGCACATGCCTTAGCTAGAAGAGCAGTTTTATCTGCAGATACTGATGTATGGGTAGAAGAGCTACCCAATGACTTGGATGATGTATTCCGGTCGGATTTAGATCAATAAAATTTACTTACCTCTTTCTCAAAAAAAAAAAAAAACCAAATAACAATCCATTTATTTAAAATATATATATATATATATATATATATATTACTTGCTGGTAATGGTCTGATCAAATCAGTTGAGGAAATCAATCACGCTAGAATTAATTGAGAAAATCACTCATAACAATTCTAGCTGCACCAAATCAAGTGAGAAAATCACTCACCATAATTACAGCAACACCGAATCGGATATTACTCGTCAAAATTATTACTGCATAATTGCTTATTTTCTATTTGTTTTGGTTTCTTTAAAAAAAAAAAAAAAAATCTATAACCAATGGCCTCCTCCATGATGTCAGGTTCACATATACCAGTAGAGATAATCACCAATATATAATCCCGTTTGCCTGTCAAGCCTCTGTTACGCTTTCTGTGTTTCAAAGCAATGCTACGCAGTAATTCACATTTCATCAAAATGCACCTCAACCGCTCCATTGAGACCAATAGAGAACGCACAGAAAACCTCCCTCTGCCTATACATTATTTTTCCGTTGATTTCCCAAAGGACAATCAGTTCGGCAAGGCTGTTGAAATTTATCAGCCACTATATGACCCATTACATAATTGGTACATCTTAGACCATTGTCATGGCTTGGTTTGCCTTGAGAAGGATGCCGAAGAGATTCTGATTTGGAATCCGTTGATTAGGAAGTATAGGAAATTGCCTATTGAACCAATAAAGGAACCTTCTGGTTTCTAGGGTGATATGTATTCTGTTTTAACATTTGGGCACGATCCTTATAACAATGACTACAAGGTGTTGAGGAACATACATTTTGATATGAGAGATAAGGTCGAGTTTGTATTCAAGGTATACAGTCTTAGGCTGTGTTTGGTTCGATGTAAATCGAATTCCGAGTGTAAAATGGATGCAGGGGAAAATAAATTTATGTAAGGAAAATAAAATCCATGTGTTTGGTTCTGCAATGAAAAAAAGTCTGGAAAACGATTTTCGGTGTTTGGTAAAATTCTAAAAATGCTATTTTCCTACAAATTCTCAGCCATTTTCTCAGCTTCCAAACAAATTTTATAACGGATAATTTCAAAATATACATTTAACACAACCAAAAATCAAAATAAAACCATTTTATTCACAATATATCTCGGTGAGAGGAGGAAGAAAGAGTGAGAGATAGATCGGGAAAGTGCGATCTCGGTACCAACGGAGGACGGCAGCGGCCAAATCGGGAAAGAGAGAGATCGGTACCAACAAAGGACGGCGGTAGCTAGATCGGGTGGGTGTGGGTTTGCCGAAATGGGGATTGGGTTATGTGGGTAGATGGGTAGCTTGGATGTGGATCGGAGCTCATGGAGGAGGGTAGCTTGGATGATGGCGGGGGTGGATCGGAGACATGCAGCGGTGGAGCATGGCAATGAGGTTGAGTGGGTACGATCTCGGTGCGAACGAGATGATACGATCTTGGTGCAATCTCGATGGTGCAGCATGATCTGGGCGGAGGGGGTGGCACGATCTGGGTTGGCCTTGGCTTGGCTGGGCAGCCGGAGCTTGGTGTCGGACTGTCTGTGGAGTTGAGGTTGGTGTGTGTGTGAGAGGAGTGTAATTGGTTGGTGCGTGCGTGGGCTCGAGCTCCAGAATTCATTTGAAGGTAAAATGAAGGCTGCATTGGTTTTACAGCTGAAGTGGGTGATTTTACAGTTAACGTGTAATTGATTTTTCATTTGACCATATTTTCTGTTGGAGCCAAACACACACAAGAGTGTAAAAGTAATTCTGGAATTCGTTTTCAGTTGAAACAAATGCAGCCTAAGATCACAATCTTGGAAAAAAATTGAAGAGCAATGGCCAAACAACAAGAAGATATGCACCTGGTAGTCGACATCTTTGAATGGAGCTATCCATTGGTTAGTTGTGGATCAGCGTGTCTTTCATGAGGAGTTGCTTCTTGCTTTCAATCTTGCCACTGAGAAGTTCCAGCTCTATACAATGCCATTTACACCAAATCTTTATATGGATAGGCCTTTGGAAAGGCATTTGGAAGTATTGGGAGGATACATCTGTGTTATTGTGACGGATATGTATAAATATAATGATGTTTGGTTGATGAAAGAATATGGGGTTGAGAGTTCTTGGACTCAAATTTATAAAACTGAGCAAGATGTGATGCCTTGGACTGTTGAGCATTTGAAGCCTCTTATGTTTTCCAATAATGGCAAGAAGGTTCTATTAATGGAGGACCAATTTGCCCATCAAAATTTTATTTGGTATGACATAGAAAAGAAAAGATGCAAAGTGGTTAAGAATCAGAGTTTTCCCGATTCGTTTATATTGGCAACTTGTATTGGGAGTCTCCTTCTCCTTGATGGGGATAATGTGATTGATCCGAGGTAGAAGAAGAATAAAAGGAAGAGGAAGAGGTAAAAAATGATGGTGTTTCATGATTTTTTTTTTTTTTTTTTTTTTTGGTTGGGCTAAATTGGCTCTCTTGGTATTGGTTTGCATAACCATCTTGAGGCGGTGGTTGTTAATGATGGGGAGGTTTTGTGAATTTTCGTGTATGACTTAAGATAATTTTTTAGGTGGCATGCATTAGATTTTGTATGCTCTTTCTCTTTTCCAACTTAATTCTTTGAGCATGTAATTTTTCCAACTTATCTATTTTAATAAAATTTTGTTACTTATAAAAGAAAAATGGGTACTTGATTTCTAACAAGTGTTGGTCTTTGTTTTGATAGGAATGAGAGTCCATCAAAATATGTTGGGAGCAATAGATGAAATAATAAATGAAATGCAAAGGATAAAGAGGTGATAGTGGAATCGACTTTATCTTTACAGAAGTAATGTTTGATATTTGAGTTCTTTTTTGGTTTTAAGTAGCTATATATGAAAAAAGCTGGATTATTCGTGCCTTATAGAATATTTTGCTATTTTTTCATCTTGTCAATGTTGTTAGAGCAAGAACACCTAGCCTCGGCCTTAAAGGTCAACCTGGTGTCTGAACCTAGTAAGTATTTAGGTTTAAACTTCAAACTTAAGGGCAAGAGAGTTGTTGACTTTCATTACTTGGTTGATAAACTCAGCTCTAAACTCCAAGGATGGAAAGCTAAGCTCCTCTCACAAGCTGGTAGAAACACCTTGATCCATTCAGGTCTTCAATCCATGCCCTTATATACCTTTTCTTGCTTTAGGGTGCCTGAGAGTATTTGTAATAAACTTGATGCCATTACAAGATCCTTATGGTGGGGGCATGATCAAGGGGTTAGGAAATTGCATCTCCTTAACTGGAACAAAGTTTGGCAACCTAGGAATAGGGGAGGGCTTGGCCTTAAAAATTTTAGTTCGATGAACCAAGCCATGCTTGCTAAGCAATTCTGGAGAATTCACCAAAATCCTCAATCCCTTCTAGCAAGAACTTTTAAAGTCAAATACTTCCCTAGAAGCTCAATCCGTTATTGTCAACCCAAGCCGCATCAATCTTGGTTCTGGAGAAACATTGTGAAACAGGATAACAAAAAGTTGAAAGAGGGGAAGTGGTGGGTTGGTAACGGTACAAATATTCCTTCAGACCATCCTGCTTGGTTCCAAACTCCTAATCTGCATAACCTAAGCCTTATCACTGGAACTGTGGCTGACTTAATTGACCAAGCCACTCACTCTTGGAAGCCTGATCTAGTTAGATCCTTGTACCCCCCCCCCCCTATTAGTTCTGAAATTCTAGGCATCCCAATCTCTAAGACAGGTACTTGACAGATTCTCTAATGTGGAAGTTCTCAAATTCAGGGGATTTTAAAGTTAAAAAGGCTTATGAGATTCTATTGGAAGATGCAAATGTGTCAGCCAAATCAAACCTTAGACCCCATATTATCCCTAAAGTTGTGTGGAACACCTTATGGAAGGTTAGATTACCCTTGAAAATCTGCAATTTGGTTTGGAAGGTAATCCATGATAGCTTGCCAACTTTTCAAGCTTTAAAGGGGAGGGGAATTCCAATTGCTGCCCTCTGCCCTTTTTGTGACTATGATGAGGAGTCTGCTAACCATCTTTTCCTTCATTGCCATTTTGCTAGAGCTTGTTGGTATGGATCAGCTCTAGCCCTGCATACTTCCTCCCTTGGTCCTATGGCAATTCAGCAGTGGATCATCAATTCCATTGTTAGACATAAGAGGTTGGATGAGAGTGACATGAAAACTTTGCAGCTGATGTTCATCACCCTCTGGGCTATTTGGAATCATAGAAACCAGGTGATTCATGAGGGAGTTACTCCTGATCCAATGAATGTCATTTTAACCACTCAAAATTTGTTTTGCAGGTACCAAGAGATCTTTCAAAATCATCATAGTACTGATCATAGGATATCTAGGCAGAAAATTATGGCTCAAGGTCTTCATGGGCAGTGGAGCATCATCCTCAAGATTTCTGGTGTCAGGCAAAGAAGAAAGAAGAGAGCTGCTTGTGCTTATAAGGCTAGGACCAGGCCAGGTGCAGTGGTGTTCTACAGGTGTAGCAGAAATGCAGCTAGATCAGTCCCAGGTGTTTTGCTTGAAGGCCTTAGAGAAGCAGCTGTGACAGCTTTTAGGCTTCGGTTCAAACAAATTTTGGTTTTGAGCAATTGTAATTTTTTGGTTCAGTTGTTTATACAGGCCAAGCTCCGGATTGGGAAGGAAAAACCTTGTTTGCTGATTTAGAGTCCTTAAAACAGTGGGATATGCGCTTTTCCTTCTGTTGGATCCCTGCTTTTGTGCTTGTTAATGTACATAATATGGCTATTATGGCCTCCAGTGCTCCCATGCACTACCAATGGCCTCAGCACCTAACTTTGTAATGCTCTGTTTTCTAGTTGTTTTATCAAAAAAAAAAAAAAAAAAAAAGAGTTAAGTGTGGACTGTATGTAGGAAACAACTTTGAGGCCATCGCCATTTTTGGGAATGAGTTTGTAGCTTTTGCCTTGAGATTCGTGACTAGTTTGCTTTCTTGAAATCATAGTGTATTTAATTTATTTAAGTCCTTCAAATGTCTGTCTGTTGCACCCTCTCTAAATAGTCCACCATTGGCATAAAAAGGGATCACATTCCAAATATCTCCATTCAATAAAATGAAGTAATAGCTAATCTATATATATATATATATATATATATATATATAAAACCGAAACTTTTGAAGCTCCCACAATATTCCACGCTAGCATTATTTATAAAAATAAAATTATTAAAAATAAATAAAACCCTAAACACCGTAATTATGTCTAACCCAATATCTATTTCTCCCCAATATCTATTTCTCACGTCAGCATTATTTATAAAAATAAAATTATTAAAAATAAATAAAACCCTAAACACCGTAATTATGTCTAACCCAATATCTATTTCTCCCCAAAACAAACCCAATAATCTTCAACTTCTAAACAATTCCCGATACAAAAACCTATTTCTCAATCTCTGTCTCTCCTTCAAACGCAAACTCAGCCCAACAAACACTGCAAGACCCATACCCTTCTCTCTCTTTCTCAATCTCTCTACCCTTCTCCTTCCCCAAAACCCAAACGCCAATCAGATCTAACAGACCGCCTCTCATGGGACATTGGGACAAATCAAGTTTCAGAGACTAAAACAATTCCATTGGAGAGAGGCTACAATTATTTCTCTTAATGGGTTTTCGCCAAAATCATCTGGCCGTTGGGGGGACGATATGGTATGTTAGGTTTGGTTTTTGATTTTGTTATTAATCTTGATTTGCGTTGCTTTAAATTTTTAGATCCCACACCCTCCTTTTCTCAGCCTCTCTGTTTATCAAGTTCCAAAATCAACCAAAGCCTCAACTTTGAACATACCCATTTGTATATCAAATTGAGCATACTTCAATTTTATTTTCTATGTATATTTAAAAATTTTGGGGTTAATTCTTCTGTGTTTTTTCGTTTGGCTATTGAGTTTGAGTTTATGGTCTGCAATTTTTTGCATTTTTAGTTGTTGTCGTTGGTTGTGGAGAAAAACTCAGAAATTAGGCCCACTCTGTGATTTCTTTTTACCAACGTCAGAGACCAATCTTTCTCAAACACTATTACCAGTAAGTTTTCTAATTTTTTTTTTATAAGTTTTCCTGTTAAATATGATTTAGGGTTTTGTTTGGGAGTGTTTTCTCTTTTAAATTAATGGGTTTGGAGCCTGTAGTGGGTTTTGTTAATTTTAATCAAAACTTTGTCTTAATGTGAAGATAGTTTTAAATTTACATTTCAGATTAGTTTTTACTGTTGTATAGCTTCTTTTTTTTTTTTTTTTCTTCCTTCCTTCATGCTGTATAGTTTCTTCTCCTGCTTTTGCGCCGTTCCTTCCCTGCAACAACAAAAGTTCCATTCTTACATTGTTTATGTCTTAATACTTCTATATTGTTCACTGTTGTTAAGATTCCATCTTCCTAATTAATTTCTGATTCCTTATTTTCATTCTTTTTTGTTTTTTTCTCCAATTGCAGTATACTGTGTTTTTTGTACCAGACATTGGGTCTTATGCCAAAAATAATAATTGAATCAGGGTTAAAGGTACCCTGATTTCCCATTTTATTTTTCCAATTTCTAGGGATCTGTTTGGTCAATTATTGTTTTTTGGTTAGAATATTTTTCCCTATACTTTGTGAGATTTTAAAGTTTTCTTTATTTAGGTTATGGTTTTGTCATTGTAAGAGGATTTGTTTCAATTTCTTTATGCCATCTTTTTCATTCAATTTTAAGTTTTGTCATAGGATGTTCTGAGCATCCTAAGACTTTTATATCAACATGAGTTGCAAGCGCTATAATATATGTGATTCCAATTTTGAATCAAACTATAATTCTTTCCTAATGTTGGTTACGAAATTTCAGTTATAGAGATAGGGTTTTTTAGGTAGATTCTTGCTTACATCTGTCTTTGTTGATGTCATTTTTTTCCATCTTTTCATTTCCTATGTCTTTGTCCAATTGAAGAAAATTGAAGTGCAAATTGCAATTCATTTGCCTCTTTGTTAGATTTCTGCTTTGTTCAATGTAGCCTTATTTTTGGAATACAAGATTGATTGAAAATTGAGACTGCCATGAGTATTCATTTTGTAAATTTTATAGACCCAAAAAAGGAGACTAAACCTGCATTTAGAATTCTAATGTAAAGTGAATATATCTATATGTATGTGGATATCTATAGGAAATCATACGAAATGGATATTATTATTTTATATCTAACCAATTCAATGAATTACTCCTAAAATAAAAGTTCACATCAGAATAGTGCTAGTTGATGAGAGTTATTTCGGAAACACACCTTTGCAGTGAAAGAGCAAATAAAAAAAAAATGATATGATTCAACCTCAAACCCACTTAAATGTAGCGGATAACAGCGGGGCCCGACAATTAATGTGTATTCAAATCATAGGAGCTAGTAATCGACAATATGCTCATATTGGTGACATTATTGTTGCTGTAATCAAGGAAGCAATACCAAATACACCTCTAGAAAAATCCGAAATCACATAGTTTGGGCTCCTAGAATATGGCGCCCTTGGGGCTTTCTATTTGATTGTATCGAAAGGCCCAATGAATTGGGATTTCCCTATTGGGCTAGGTCATTTCGGGGCAAGCGGATCAAATCTCTATCTAAACTGCACTATGATTATTACACAATCATTGATTTAACTCTCTCTTTTTTTGATTTTGTGTAGGTGATTTTGTAGATTTCCATGCACCAATGTATATCTTACATGTTGCTTATCACGAACCAAGAACTTATGCTACAAATAATAAAATAATGTTATGAACTATGTTAATGTTGTAGCTTCACTGATGGTATGTACTTAAAATGATTTCAAGCAGCTTCATTGATGGCATGTACTTAAATGATTTCAAGCAATTGCTTCAAATATTGAACCTTACTGTATTTTAAAATTTTTCCATAGAGAATGGCTTGGCTAAGCCTAATAGCACTGCTTCGAATAGTTATGTATTACTTTCAACCCAACATTTGGTGTTTTTGAAATTGATTGTATGTCTTACTTAAGATGTATACAAAGAGTTTATGAAATTTGCTTTTAATTGTTTATAGAGATAGTTGAAATTGAAATATATAGGCATTTCGTTTTATTCCTTTCAAATAGACACTCTTTCAAACTACTACTATTATTTGCATGTACTTAAGATGTATCTAAAGGAAATTAGATGCATCTGACACAAATATATGTTGCTGCAAATGATCTCCTCAACGGTTTCTAAGAAGCCAGCATAATCAAAATTGGGGGCCATAAAAAGTAGATAAGCAAAGATACTTAGACTATTTGTCAGCTGTTTCTTTTCAAAGTTTTGAATATTGTGTTTATGAGTTGCTTCTTATAAGAGATAGTGGCATAGTGCCCCATGTGTTTATGTGGCATATTATTCCCTGGCAGCAAATGCATGGTCTTGCTAATGTTGTCATGAAATTATTTACACATTTAAATATTCATGTTATCAATAAAATTTTTTATATGATTTATATTGGTGGTAGACTATAAATTGATTTGCAATTGAGCATTATGTGACTTCATATTATGCCCAAATTTGTGTATAAGCTATTGGAATGTTGGCAATAATTTTTTCATCGACATAGAGAAACCAAGGTGTGATTTTTATGTGTTATGTGAAACACCCTACATTTATAATCAAAGAACATATTTTGTGCACTTTGTATGATTATTTGTAATTGTTATTTAATCAACTATCCCGTGCATCACACAGGTTAGCAACTAGTACTTCTAAATCTGGAGTTGTAAAGCTTTGAATGCAAGCGCATCAGCAAAATGTATTAGTCACAATTACGTTGTGCAATTGTTGGCACATCTTCAAGGGCCGTGAATTTATATTAAGAACAAAATATAGTGAATTTGGCTAGAAAAAGTACCCAACTTCAAAGAACTTGAAACAAGGGACATACTATAGTTGATTGAGTGCACCACACTAACAGTAATACACATATCAGTAAAATAAAATCAATTTAATCAAGGCCTTACAAACATGTTCAACGTTAAATAAACTAATAAGTTCTAAACAAAAAAAAAAAAAAAAAAAAAAAAAAAAAAAAGAAAAGGCGACGACAAAACAAAGTAATGTCACTTGTAGCAATCATTAAAGAGATGTTCTCATCTTCATCCAAAACTACACTAAACTCCTTGCACGTGCTACAGAACACAGTTGCTTGCCAAAAAAAAAAAAAATCTCATGATCTATTAATCACACCAATAGATAATCTATATCATAATTCTTGTAATTGTCAATCATACTAAAATTATAGGCATGCATAAAATAATTTGTTAATGGCAAGCTATAGGTACCACCACCACACAAAGTTCAAACCCATGGAATCTAATGACTAGCATTGCTGCCATCCCTTGCAAAATAATTGGATGCAATACTTGATGCCTACCATTTCCAAGTAAAATTGAAATAGAGTAAGCACCGCGCAAAAAAGAAATAAGAGTAACTAGAACCATGACAAATGTAGGGCATATTACTACACTAAAGTCGTGGCGTAGGCTTCCTTTGGCATAACAATGACAGTTAATTCTCAAACTTTGATTTTCAATGAAACCACTTCGATTCTTTCCTTCAAAGTTAACTTCTTCTCAACTAAAATACTAAATGGAGACTATGAATTTGAACGTCTAACATGGACAAATGCTAACCATTTTGTAATTTTGTTAGCAATTTGATAGTTGTTTGTGCCACTAATTTTGAATCAGCAGAACAATTTTGCTTAAATGTAGAAGAAACTTGACCCGACCCGCAACCCAATTGACCCAAACCCCTTTTTAATCCTCTTAAAATTACCCATTTGACCCACAACCCGTTTGACCCGATTGGACATAATACGTTAAATATTGTAATACATTCACTGTTACACATTTTGTAGACACTCCAGTTGTATTTAAAAAAAAAAACAATTACAGTAGAAATTATAAAGCACAATTTTAAAAGAGTATGTATAGAGCGTATATCAATGAGTTTGTAATAATCATTAGTGGACATAAAAATTAAGGGAAATGTTAACAAATACCCTAAGAGTATTAGTTTAAGAATTTTTAGAAAAATTTTATTGGGAGAATGGTAAAACAATGAATGTTGTTGACTACTTTTTATATTTCCTATAGGCGTCAACGGATAAAGTCTCTAATAGTTGAAGAATAAAAGAATTGGAGTTTAATTCCAGCCTACACAAAAAACTAATTAGTATCTTAGTTTAATGATAAAAAATTATCATCAAAAGTGAACGTTATAAATTAAAACTTTCTCAAAAATAATTCCTATTATGATTTATTAATAATTACTTTAACAACATTCCTTAACGTGACCCAAAAACTAATATCGGGCTTAAATACACTATGCCTCTAAAGCCCAAAAAAACAGAGAGTACATATTATGAGATATCTTTGATTTCATTGGGATGCAAAAAGGATGGGCATTGGTCCTCAATCCAGACAAGACAACACCACCCTCCCGATGCATGGCAAATTTGGCCAATTCTGTAGCCACAGCATTTTACAAGCTTTGGCCACTTAAAAGGAATAGAGAAAAAAAATACAATTCAGGGCTCATTCCGGATGAGGGAATAAAATAGAATAGAAATGAATGAAAAGAATAATTTTATAATATTCTTCTCTTCCCTTATTTGAGAGTTTTAATAAAAGAAATGAAAAACTCATCTTCTTGTTTTTGAGAGTTTAAGTGGGAGGGAATGAAATAGGTAGGAGGAAACACTTATTTCTTTCTATTCCCTTAAAACTTCAAATTTTCATTCCTCCCGAAATTAGAAGGAATGGGAGGGAATGAAATTAGATTTAATGATTTTTTTACTAAAACTCCCAAAATACCCTTATATATTCAACTATTTATTTTAAAATAGGAATCTAATAGTAATATTATTATAAAATGATTTCATTTCATTCTCTTTATATTGCTTCCAAACAAGATTATTTACATTCCACTTCTTTATTTTAAAACATCTCATCAAGATTATTCCATTTCATTTCTTTCTTTTCCGTTCACGTATAGTCAATCCATAGCCTCAGTCTCCACTCCCTTCAGGTCTTCCAACAGCAAACCATTTTCACTTATCAGAAGGACGCACAGACTCGATCATCACATTTCCACACACCATTTCATCATTAACTAGCTTAGCTATATCTTTCAGACATTTCCACAAACACCTGCCTTGCACTGCACAATCAACATTGATGTCACATTCACATATACCGCCAGAGCTAATCACCAATATACTGTCCCATTTACCAGTCAAGTCTCTCGCACGTTTCCTCTGCGTTTCAAGGCAATGGTACGACCTCATCAGCGACTCGGGTTTCATCAAGAAGCACCTCAATCGCTCCGTCGAGACCAACAGAGACCGCACCATCATCCTCCTTGAACACGACGGCTCACATTGCGGAAATGGCTTCTCCTTCGATTTCGACGACGACGAAGATCAGTTCTGCAACGCCGTGAAAATGTACCCGCCTTTACAACACTGCGACATCTTGGACTGTTGCGACGGCTTGGTTTGCCTTCTTAAGGGGCGCGAAGAGGTCGTGATTTGGAACCCATTGCTAAGGAAGTACAGGAAATTGCCGAGCGAAAAACCTAAAGGTGTTACGGATTTTTGGTTTTCCCAATTTGCATTCTGTCACGATCACCAGAACGATGACTATAAGGTGTTGAGGCTTTTTCAATACAATGACTTGCCTATAGAAATCAAGGTATATAGTCTTAAATCACAGCGTTGGAAAAAAGTTGAAGAACAATGGCCAAACAAGGAGATATGTCATTGGGAGTCGGCGTCTTTTAATGGAGTTGTGCATTGGTTAGTTTCTGATTTTGGCGTGCTGGATAAGGAGTCGCTTCTTGCTTTTGACCTTGCCTCTGAGAAATTCAAGCTCTATACGACGCCGGTTTCACCAGATTTTGATCAGGAAACTCGCTTGGAAGCGTTGGGAGGATACCTCTGTTTTGTTGTGAATGTTTACGGAGAGTATAATGATGTTTGGGTTATGAAAGAATATGGGGTTGAGAGTTCTTGGACTCAGATTTATAAAATTGAGAAAGTTGCAGTGCCTTGGGATTTTGAGTATTACAAGCCTCTTATGTTTTCCAAGAATGGCAAGAAGGTTCTGTTGGAGGAGCACTGGAATAGCAATCCATTTCCTATTGAGTATGACGTAGAAAAGATACATAGCAAGAATCTTATTTGGTATGACATAGAAAAGAAACAAGGCAAGAGGGTTCAGAATTGGAGTTTTCCTGATGCATTTAGGACGGCAACTTGTATTGGGAGCCTTCTTCTCCTCGATGGTGATAATGTGATTGATCCTTGGCAGAGGTAAAATAAATGGAGTTTAATGAAATTGATTTTGTTTGTTGATGTCATAATTTTAGATTGCATAACTATTTTGAAGACCAATCTACGGTTCTCGTTGAAAGTGTTAGTTAAGTTGTGAATGATGGCAAGAATTTTGTGAATTTTCTTGTATAACTTTAGATTGTTGTTTGAGTGGTATGCATTATATTTTGAAGACCAATCTACGGTTCTCGTCAAAACTTTCTTTTCTAAAATCAATCTTTGATCATGTAATATTGTAGAAGAATTTTGTGTAGACATCCTATTTGTTTTAATAAAATTTTGTTACTTATGAAAGAAAATTTTCATGTAGGGGCTCGGTTTCTAACACATGTTGGTCTTTATTTCTGTCAGGAATGCTAGTCCATCAGAGGGTCTTAATCTGTTGCTGAAAGCAGTGGATGAATTAGAAAATGAAATGCTAGAATGATAAAGAGGTGATTGTGGAATCAACTTTATCTTTCAAAAGTAATATTTAATATTGAGATTGTTGTGTTTATTAGTAGTTGTTTTTTGTTATGTATAAAAGAAGCTGGATTATTCACATCGGCTTAATAATTTAGCTGTTCTCTCATCTTGTCAATTTTGTTATAGAAACTTATGAACTAAATAGTCCCATATTGTTGAATATATAATATGAGAAAGTTTATTCATGGAAGAATATAGTTGATTGCATACCTCTCTTGACCTGAGTAGGCATATTATGCCTAAATGTTTGGTGAAAATACTATTTAAATTATATTAATTGTTTTGCCAGTTACTAAGCAACTTTAGTGGCACATGCAGACTTAGATTTCTCAAAATTTGGTTACTTAAAAAAAAAAAAGAAAAAAAAAAAAAAAAAGATTTCTCAAAATTTGGTGTTGATATTTAGTTTGATTTACGGAGTAAGTACTAATTGTATTTAGGAAACAACTTTTAGGCCTTCTCTTTTTTGGAGATGAGTTTGTAGCCTCTGCCTTGAGATTTATGTTTGGTTTGCTTTCTTAAAATCTTAGTGTATCTGTTTTCTAAACTAGGGGATGTGAATGACTTTTAAGGATTCAAGGTTCTGTCAACTAAATGAATGTATAAGTGTCTATCCATGGTTTTGATTGGGGCCAAATTAGGTCTTTCATTGCCTTTCTTCTGGCAAACTATCGGTGTGTGTGTATATATATATATACACGCACTGCCATTAGTCTGTTAGTGACATTTCTAGTGGAGAGATAGCCCAGAAAGCTGCTTGAGAAGTACAGAGGAGAGGTCAAGAGGAAAAAGCATTTTATTTAAGAGAATTTTTCACCTGGAAAATTAAATGCTCCGCTGAACTGTTACCCTGAACTGTTCACTTTTTGATAAGTTACACTGAACTGTTCATAAACGGCATGAAATTTGAAGCATTGGTATCATTATTAATGTTTATTATCAATTGGATAATAAGTGGAGCATAGATTAGCTTACCGTGGCTTGGGTTTGGAGTGATAAGATTGAGAGCTCTAGGTTCTTTGGTTTTGAGGAGGTTCTGCCTTTGCCTCTGCTCTGGTGCTTCTTTTAGCTGAAAATGACAACCACAACCAAACAAGAAAATGAGTCAGTCAGTTTCAGTGGAAAATTAAATCACTTATTATAAGTCTAGCATTAAAAGTAATAAAAAATAAAAAAGTGATTGAATTCTATGTAATTATTTAATTAACCCCTTGCATCCACCAGAGTCATGTCATTGACTATGTGGGGGCTGTTTTTTAGGTCATTGTGGGAGAAGTTGAGCAAGATTGATGAGGTTGAGAGTTACTTTCCGAAAAGTTGTGTGTGACATATTTGAGTATCTTATAGATTAATAATTTAAGGGTTACCCTTTATCTTTACTCATCCAAATAAAGGGTAAGTTCTGAGATGGATACATAAAGTTATGAAGTTCCTAGCTATTTACAACTTTTTTCTTGTGACATCGAAATAATTGTTTTACAAGGAAGTCTGCAGAGAATTTATCTTCTTAGATCATATTCATAGATACTTTTGTTGTGTTTGGTTGATGGTGTTAGATTGGCTCCTTAAGGTTAAGTATGTAATGGACTTGATCAGTATGTTATGGGTTGCTATTGCCTCTGGCATGTAAGCTTCTTGTGCCTGAATGGGATGATTTGAAAACCTTCAGTTTATCTTATGTTGGCCAGAAGAATTTTTGAAGAATGACTGAAGAACTTTTCATTTTCTATTTAACTTTTGGAAAGTTTGAGGACTTTCTTATAAATGAAAATATTTGCTCAAGGTGGTGCCTTAGGCCAATGGCCTTTGGACCAGTGGCATCTCTTCTAAGAATGGGAGTGGTGGGTTATGTCATTGGTCTGCATCCCATATATGTATGAGTTGCTTACCTAATCAAAACTATTAAAAGTGGTGTTTTAGATAATTGCTTCTTAGCTTGTCTTTGTCCTTTAAAGGTCGTGTCTTATTTTGCCAACTTTGATTTTGCTGGTCTCTAAATAATTAAATTTAGTGATATTTCTGATAATATTTCTTGAGTAATATCATGGCAATTAGTTGGCCTAAGTCATTATAATGGTGCTGACTTATGGTCATGGAAAATAACCTGCAATAAAATTAGTGCTTTGGGAAATTTATATTAAGCCTTTTTAGATAATTTGGGAGAATTTATTGAAGAGAATGTAACATAGTATTTCTGGTACTTTGCATTCAATGCATAAAGCTTCTTTAATTAATTCTTGTGTATATTTATCATTGGGGTTATGAGCTTTTGTATATACTTTGTTCTTTTATGAGATTTTGTATGTACTTTGTTCTTTTATGAGCTCTTGATTATATATTTTTTGTATGCATATGAGGAGCCTTGAAACTAACAATAGAAAGTGTGTTAACAATTTTATAAACTTATCAGCTTGAAAAATTACGAGAAAGCTATTGATGTCTATTGTTGCATTTTTTACTATTTTTCCTTTTTTGTTGTAGCATGGGTCTTATGCTTCAATGGGTGGATGTTCATTAATTTTAATTTTTTTAGTTGGTGTTTCTGTCTCATGCTAATATCTCTCATATTTTTACAGCATACTGGATGCAACATTTGGTTTTATAAGAAAATTGTTAGAGAGTACTCTGGTGGAAGAATTTCAATGACTATCAATTGTTCACATGGCATGTATCTACAGGTCTCTGGAGTTTGCAATTCACTAACACCAAATCTGATTCGTAATCATCTCATGGAGTTATTGATTACAACTCCAAGGTGAGGTTATTGGTTGGTATTGGAACCATTGCTGATTTTTTTTAATAGATAAACCATAGCTGGCTAAGTTCAATATTTCATGCTTTTACAACTCTTTGGCTTTTCCATCTTCAGAAGGGTTCAAATTTGATTTTAATGATGCTTGATAAATGGATAATGATTGTGCTCTGTACTGTTAGGAATCAATTTGGATAGGAGTAGGTCTTTGTGTAGAGGCTCAAGTTGCTGATGTAATAACTGACATATCTGCATAGTGTGAGCAGGCTTTCACTAATGCTCTATTGAAGATTTTTCATTTTTACATGAGCTAAATTTTTTGAATTTTCATTTTTACACAAGCTAAATTTTATGTTGAGAAATGTCAGTAAATTTCTTTCAAATAGACATGGTTAGCATTCGCATCAGTCCCTTTAAAATTTTCTGTCTTTTTTACACTAAAAACTTACTTTTTTTATTTTACACAATCACTTTTCAAAAACACCTACATCATATTATTTATCCTAAAAATTTATTTCAATATAATATTCATTTTTCATCAATTTTATTACTCTTTCAACCTTTTCTCTCCACCTCTCTCTCACAGCTACTACCACTGGCCACTGCCACAACCACCACCACCACTACAACCACCACAAGACAAATAATACCATATCAGACATGTTGAAGCAGACCCCAAATCATGACTTACACCCACAGCGACACAAACAACAAATCCAAGGAAATCTCAAAACAAATCCACCAAACCCATCTAAATTTCCGATTCACAAAACCCAAATACATTTGAAATCAAAATTCAAACCAATCACATGCAAGCAACATCAAATCTTAACAACCAAATCTAAATCCCCAAACCCACAGGTTAAACGAATAGAATATAAACTCCCAAACCCTTAGATCAAATAAAGAGAAAATAGAAGAATGTCAATAACCATTGCCATAAACCACTGTGGTTGTGGTCATTGGGGTTCAATTGTGACTTAACTTAGTGCAAAGCAAATAAAGAGAGCAGGATTGAACAAAAGTGGGTGAGATTGGAGAGGCTTTGCAACGAGGAATGAAAGAAAACCATGGTGGCAGTGGCAAGTGGGGAACGATGGTAAGAAAGGATTGGCCATAGAAGCTTTGAGAGAGGGAAATTGAGAGAAAAGGAGAAAGAGTGAGTCTCTGAGATGAGAGAAAGAGAAAGAGTTAGAGTGACAGTTCGAAAGAGTTAGAGTGACAGTTCCAATGAGGGGAGAGAGAAAAAAGAATAAAACATTATTTACACAGCTACAATAAATAATGTATATTTACACAGTTACTGTAGTAAATGTGTATATTTACACATTTATACACCCATTGATGTGGGTAGTTTCTTAGGGAAAATGTGTAAATTTGACCATTTTTTGTATAATAAACACACTAGTGTGATTGCTCTTAACCCCTATATTTCCTTCTTATTTGTGTTTCTATTTTTCCCTTGTTTATTTATTTTTATTTTTTTTTATAAGTGTTTATATTTTTCCCTTGTTGGATGACCAGTTTTGGTTTATTTATTCATTCATCTAGTTTTTAGAACAATGGAATACCAATTGATGCATTTTTAACATCTATTACATGTATATATATATATATATATACACAACATGTTGATTTTTGAACTCTAGTTGTTCATACGTAAGAGTCTCCAAACACACTTTTCAATGGCGTTTGCAATCATCATATATCAATTATGAGTCTCAACCACAGCAGGCATTGTAGTCCCAAAATTGTTCAATATTTCTTGTTTCAACAACACATTGATTTCACATTTTATGGATGGTTAGAAATTTTGATTTCATGCTGCCTTGAGAAATGGGAATGGCTGTAGCTTTTTTTTTTCCCTCTAAAATCAATTTAGGAATTTGGTGTTTACTTTGCCATGGGAGGGTCTATTCATAGAGGCTGAAGTTGCTAGAGTTAAAGCCACCCTAATAGCAACTTTGTGCCCAAAAAAAAAAAAAAAGATTGTAAAGATGTTAAGGTCTTTGGAATCAGCACCATTGAGAATTATTTCTTATCTTCTCATTGACTCCCTCCAATTTGGCAGCTATTGAACTCGCAAAATGTTTTATTATTTGATATTTGGCATCAACATCCTGTAGTAGTCTCCCATTTTCAAATGTGTTTGTATGGATGATGATCATGTCACATCATCCGTACAAACAATATGTCATAACATCCAAGAGCATGCCATCATTACTTGAGATAGATCAGAAGTGGAATCGAAAGGGAAAACAAGTTTTTGTGTGTGATTAGTGATAAATCTAGATCTAACATGTGTCATGTCATGGAATTTGGAAAATATGTAGTGATTGTGTGTGGTTGGTGTTGGTCATAGATCTTGCATATAAAAATGATAAAGAAAATTGTAACCTAACAGGAATTTTCATGGGATTGATAGGAATCTAAGATTGAACATTGTAATATGCATTAGAAAAATATTTCTCTCCAAATTAATTTAGAGAGAAATCCTTTAGACTCCTCCGATATTTTTTTATTGGATGTGAATTTTAAAAATCTAACTATTAGATTGCATGTGTTTATTATATCTTTATGATTTCAACAAAATCAAAGATCAATAAGTATATCATCAATCAAATGTTTATATTTTAAGTTTTTGTAGTATAAAATTATGCTGAAAAAATTATGCAACCTATATAGTACTGCACAAGTAATATAAATGTAGGGGTTCAGCCCCATAATAATTTTTTCTTATTGCTAAATCATCACACAACATTTGTCAAATCTAATCACTGGCATTCGAAATATATTTAGAGGATAAAAATAGACCCTTTTTAGTAATTTCAAAATGCTCTTTTAAAAGCAATTTAATCAAAATTGCAGGGAAACAAAAATGAAGCCTAATTAGAAATATTTCACTAATATAGAGCTAGTATTAAACCTTACATTTAAATTGTAGTATCATCTACTAGTTGCAATCACCACAAAGTCCATCAACTAGAAAGCAGGCACTATTTGAAATAATGGGTAGGACCTTCTTATCCTAAAAACAGTGACAGCAGGTAGATGTGCTTGAGAAGATCTTTCTCAATTTATACAGTAGTTGCACTGTGCTCTGTTTTTGTGGAGGCTAAAACAGAAAGATTTATGGGAGGGTCCACGTTTTTCTTTGTTAAGTCCAAAGCTTTTGAATTTTCTGTCGAAGAAGGTGGTACTTTTTATTCATTACGTATTATTGAAAAAGGTCGAGATTCTTCACGCTTTGTCACTTTGGGGAAGGAGAGTGCCAAGAGGCAATTGTTTAACGTGGAAGAGTTGGCGTCTAAGCAAATCACCTGTGCAGTTCTCTAGAACATTTAGGGAAGGAAATAAGATTTTTATTATTCAGTTAGGGTCCAATACTCATGGAAATTTTCTGCTTGTTTCTGAACTCATTCATGGACGACGAAGAGGGTCCTTAGTGATACCAGAAGGAAAATTAGGGAGAGGGTGGGGTGGTTTTGGTCTTCACCTAAGGAAGACATTGGAAGATTCTCTTCTCCGGTAGGGACATTCCAGGATTAGAAACAGTGAACCCAAGCATCCTGCTGTGGTGGTTTAGGAGGGGCGGCAGAAAAACTTTGGAACCATTGGAATCAGAAACGGTGAACACAAGCTTCCTACTGTGGTGGTGCCAGAGGGGCAACAGAGGAACTATGGGTTTGTGAATAAAGGGAAGGAGAAATTTACGGAATTTCAAAATTTGAAAATCCCAATTTCCAGTGGTAATCTTTATAATCTCAGCAATGATCTTCTTGGAAAAGAAACTACTGGGTTTGGGGCTGAAGTCACGTCTGTAATAAATGGCATCGTTACCAATGGTATTAAAGGTAAGTTGACTTTGGATATTTGCCTCCGTGTGGAATGTGGGTCTGAGGGGAAGTGGGATGTTATTTTTTCAGAGGTCAAGGAAGTGGGCTTAAAGCCCAGTGGCCAACAAGCTCCTACTAAAGTGCCAACCCCTACTAGAGAGAACAGGCCCATATTTAAACCTGCTTGGAAGCCCCGTGGTAGCTTCTTGGGCCATATTAGGTCTTTTCAAAAGCCCAAAGCCTAGTAGCCAGCCTCTTATTTACAAGAAAATCACGTGAGTAGTCCTTCAAATGTGCTTCCATTTGTGCCGTGTGACTCATCTCACTCCCAAGTTGACCCCAAGTCTCTTATCCCTACCGAAGTGGTGCCGATGAACATGGTGGTGACTTCTTCAGATGCCGATGTTGTCGCATGCTCCAATATTGGCAATCTGAGTCTACAATCCAAAACCCAAAGGTTAGTTTTGTTTTTCTGAAACCACAAGTGCTTAATCCTACTCCCATCCCTCTTTTGAAACCAGTTCTGATCAACGAGGTGCGTAATTTTGAGAAATCTGAGAACCCACATGCTGATTTAGTCTCCACCCCACAAATATCCTCTTGCTCTGTTATGGTGGCTTCAGAATCTAATTCCGCTGTCAATAGTGGGCTGGTACAGCAACAGTTCAAGCATCTTTTACTTAATAATGCTGTGGACTCGAATTTTTCAAGGGGCTTCTTGGACAAGTGGGGATTAGAACTTGGCAATGGGAAGAGGGTGGTGGTGCCGATGGGGATCGAGAGACAACCTTCAGGCTTTTTTAAGGGCTCTGTTTTGGACGAGCTTGTGGCCATGGATTATTCAGGAAATTCTTCGAGGCCTTTAGCGGTACAATCTGAGGGGGATGGGGTGATGGTGGAGGATGTAGACTCAGAGAGTTGGTCAGATGGTGGTGAGATGGTTGAATTTGATCGACGAGGTTCGGATTTTTCAGAACCTTTATATGTGACTCCATTAGCTATGTCGAAGTCTAATGAGACCCAAGAAGTTAATAACATATCTAGCTGTTTGGAAGATGGTCAATCTAGTATTCATTCTAGTTTGTCACCATGGTTTCAGAGCAAGTTTCAGGAGTTTGGCTCTTTTTTGGAGACTCCAGTTGAAGGTTTGGAAGAACTTGCATCTAATTTTCTCTTGGCTATTGAGGAGAAAATTAGACAAAGGGTTGCAGCGAATGCATTGAGTAAAAAAACAAAGGGTGGAGGTAAGGGTTTAAGGGAGTTAAGGAGCTTGGTGAGTTCTATTAATTATGATTCTGCATCTGGTAAAGCTAGAGGTTCCAATAGGGAAAGGGCTCTGATTGTGTCCCAATGAATTTGAAGATAATCTCTTAGAATGTGAGGGGGCTGAATGATAAGGATAAAAGGCTCCAAATTAGGAACCTTATTAGAATTTGGAGGGCTGATGTCATTTGCTTGCAAGAGACTAAGATGAAGCTTATCAATAGGGGTTTTATTAAAAGTATTTGGGGTTGTCATTATGTTGATTGGGTTTACTTGAGCTCAGTAGGCGCATTAGGTGGGATTTTGGTCATGTGGGATAGGAGGGTGGTGGAGAAGTTGGAAGAAGCTGTGGGTGACTTTTCTGTGTCTTGTAGATTTAGGAATGTGGGAGATAACTTTGAATGGGCTTTCTCTGGAGTCTATGGTCCTAATGTTGATAGGGAGAAGAGGCTGATGAGGGAGGAGTTAGCGGGTCTTTTTAGTTGGTGGAATTTGCCTTGGTGTGTGGGTGGTGACTTCAATGCAATTCGTTTTCCTTCTAAACGTTTGGGGGCAGAGAACTTCACTCAGGATATGTATAATTTTTCTGATTTCATCTCTTGTAATGGGTTATTGGATATCCCTTTGGAGGGTGGTAGTTTCTCTTGGTCAAACTCTCTATCTGGTTCTAGGATAGATCGGTTTCTCTTTTCTTCAGAATAGGAGGAGTATTATCCAAATATACATCAAAAAAGGTTGGGTCGAGTTCTATTAGACCACTTTCCCATTTCTTTGGAGGGTAGGGATATTCGTAAGGGTCGTAGGCCTTTTCGTTTTGAAAACATGTGGCTTCAAGTGGATGACTTTGTGGAGGAGGTGAAAAATTGGTGGGACTCGTATCATTTTCTTGGAACTACTAGTTACAAGTTTGCCATGAAATTGAAAGCTTTAAAGGGGGACTTAAAAAAGTGGAATGAAACCGAGTTTGGCAATGTCTCCGTTAAGAGAATTAATCTATGGAATGATGTGAATGCCCTGGATGCTAAAGAGGAGAGGATGGCGTTGTTGGAGGAGATTAGTTGGAGACAAAAATCAAGGGTGCTATAGTTAAAGGAGGGGGACAGCAATACGAAATTCTTTCACCAAATAGCTAATTCTAATAGAAGGAGTAACAATATTGGCAGTTTAATCTTTGGTGGAGTGTTGACATCAGATCAGGAAGTTATTGAAGAGGGTATTGTTCGGTTCTATAAAAGTCTTTACTTGGAAGATAAGCACATTCGTCCTCATCCGGATGTGCTGAACTTTTCGAAGATTTCTAAGAATAAGGCTGGCTAGTTGGAAAGACATTTTGAGGAAGCTGAGATTTTTGGAGTGGTCATGGATTTTGATGGTGATAAAGCTCCTGGACCTGATGGATTCCCTATGGCGTTTTTTCAGGCTTGTTGGGCCATTATCAAAACTGATCTTTCGGAGGTTTTTCAGTATTTTTTTGATAATGCTCAGTTTGAGAAAAGCTTGAATGCTACTTTCATCTCTTTAATTCCTAAAAAAGCTGATGCAGTGGAGGTAAGAGATTTTTGGCCTATTATTTTAATTGGAGGGGTGTACAAAATTATTGCTAAAGTTTTAGCTAACAGGTTGAAAATGGTGCTTGGGATATTGTTCATGAATCTCAAAATGCTTTTGTCAAAGGAAGACAAATTTTAGATTCTGTTCTTATTGCCAATGAATGCTTGGATAGTAGGCTAAATTCAAGAGTTCCTGGGGTGTTGTGTAAGTTGGATGTAGAGAAGGCTTATGATCATGTAAATTGGGACTTTCTCATTTATATGTCGGATCGTTGTGGCTTTCATGATAAATGGAGAAGATGGGTTTTCTTTTGCATCTCTATTGTTAAATTCTCCATTCTCATTAATGGATCTTCATGTGATTTTTTTGATAGCTCTAGAGGTTTAAGACAAGGTGATCCATTGTCCCCGTTATTGTTTGTCATTGTTACGAATGCTTTTAGTAAAATGTTGGATAAGGCAGTGAGGGATGAGCTCATGTCTGGTTTTAGGGTGGGTCCTACAGGGAACTCTTTGCAGGTGTCCCATCTTCTATTCACTGATGATACCATGGTCTTTTGTGATGCTGATCTTGGTCAGATTCTGTTTCTCCGGCTAGTGCTGTTTTGGTTTGAAGTAGTTTCTAAGCTGAATATTAATATGGGCAAATCTGAATTGGTCCCCATGGGTATGGTTCCTAATATAGTAGATATGGTGGATGTGCTAGGGTGCAAGCAAGGCTCCTTTCCATTGCAGTACCTAGGTCTTCCTTTGGGTGCTAATGTCAAAGATAGATCTATTTGGAATCCAATTTTGGAGAAGGTGGAGAGGAGGTTAGTAGGTTGGAAACGTATGTATCTCTCAAAAGGAGGTAAAGTTACTCTTATTAAGAGTACGTTGTCCAATCTTCCAACTTATTTTCTCTCTCTGTTTCCTATCCTAGTGGAGGTTGCGAACCGTATTGAGCAACTTCAACAGAATTTTCTCTGGAGTGGTATGGGGGATGTTAAGAAAACTCGCCTAGTGAAATGAGCCACAGTTTGCACTCGTCTTCATTCTGAAGGTTTAGCTATTAGAAGTCTGAGAACTTTTAATAAAGCCTTGTTTGGAAAGTGGTTATGGAGATTTGGGAATGAGCGACAGGCCTTGTGGAGGAGAGTGATAGGGGCAAAATATGGTTGTGAAGGGGGAGGTTGGTGCACTCTTCCTATTATTGGCCCTCATGGTGTAAGCTTGTGGAAGTCTATTAGTCGTGGTTGGCCATCTTTTGTTCGTCACATCCAATTTGAGGTTGGGGCCGGTTTTACTGTTAGATTTTGGCAGGATATTTGGTGTAGGGATGATTCTTTGTGTGTGCTCTACCCAAGACTTTTTTCGTTAAGTCGAAATAAGGAGGCCTCTGTGGCTGAGTTGATGAAGTTCCCAAATGGTGTTCTTTTTTGGGATCTAACTTTTAGAAGATACAGCGAAGATTGGGATTTGGAATCCTTCTACAGTTTAATGTCTAGGATTTATGGAGCTTCTTTGAAAGGAGTTGGGGACGATAAGATGTGTTGGAAACCTACTAGGGGTAAAGGTTTTACTGTTCGTTCCTATTACCAGGTGCTGACTAATAGTGTCAATCAGTCTTTCCCTTGGAAGACTGTTTGGAAGTCTAAGGTCCCATCTAGAGTTGCTTTTTTTGTGTGGACTGCAGCTTTAGGGAATATTTTGACTATTGATAATTTTAGGAAACGGTAGATTTTGATTTTGGATTAGTGTTATATGTGTAAAAGAAATGGGGAATCTGTTGACCGCCTCCTTATCCATTGCCCTATTGCTTTTGATTTATGGTCTATGGTGTTTACTCTTTTTGGCATTCATTGGGTTATGCCGAAAACAGTAGTGGATTTGTTGGCTTGTTGGCAAGGAAAGTTGGGGAGGCATCGGAATTCGGCTATTTGGATGGCTATGCCCCATTGTTTGATGTGGTGCATTTGGAGGGAGAGGAATAATCGGCATTTTGAGGACTTAGAGAGATCAGTTGTAGATCTTAAACTCTTCTTCTTTAAGACTCTTCTGGATTGGGTTACAGTGTTTGGTTTTCGTTCTTTTTCTTCAGTCCATGGTTTCATGGACATTTTTACTTTTTGCATTTGATTTGTATTTGTCCTTGATGTATACTTCCTGTATACTCAGGTGACACCCCTCTTCTTTTTAATATATTCTTATTACTTATCAAAAAAAATAAAAAAATCAAAGTCCATCAACGAAATGGGAGGAATATTAGAAAACAATATATCAAGTCTTTTCATACCAGATCAGTTCCCAGAGTAACATAACATTTGGTTCGCACAATCACACCCAAAGAAAAGAAAACAGTTCAGTGCTTTATTTTTTGAGCATCCTTCTTAAGACATCCTTTCCAATTTGAGTTTTTTTTTCTTCACTGCAAAAGTATTACAGTCCCACTCCTGTAAAAAACCTTCCACCACACCAAAATCCCGTTGAAAACATGTAAACCCTGCTAACACTGAACAATCTGTGACATTGTAGGACGTTTCACTACGTAATAGTCCATACAGTGAAATATCATCTTTGTCATTGCTACTCCATCAAGATCATGAACACCAGGTTCTGCCTTCAGGCTCTCATGAACGAGTTGACAGTCATTTTGGCTGGAAGCCAGACTTCAATTTTGTGTGGTATTGTTCCGTAGCCCAGAGTAAAGGATGTTCTGTATTATCTTTCCTATTCTCCCCACTAAAGGCACGTTTGCATATGAGCCCTATAAGTACAATAGCAAATGAAAACTGATCCGATCTCAGCGACTAGACGCCTGATACATAAAATTTTGTAAGTGCAATAAAGAAAAAATGTAAAACTGCAATGCCAAAAGACTCATGAGTACAAGCTATTCAGCTACAGTAGTAGAACATAACAAACAGAACTGTTCAGCATTCAAGACGTCTAGGTTAAAGAACAAGAAGGGACAAAATCAAAAGGCAACGCCTAGGAGTTTGTTAATTCAACATCTTAAAAGCTCCACGTTTTGCATGTGTATTCAGATACACATAAATATAATCCTCTTTCATCTTAGACCATTCAAACTTGTCACCTAGTGTCCATGTCACACAATTAATTGAAAGCTCCAACAAGCTTTTCCTACAATCATGTTAGGATAACAGAAAAGATTGACTTGGTGAATATATATACTAAGAAACATTTACCTATTAAAAAAAGGGTGTGCCACCCTAGTACACAGAAATAAACACGAGGGAAAAAATACAAGCACCTAGAGCTTTAGCTCACAAAATCCAACAATGAAGAAAAAGTAAAGCAATTAGCAGAAACTATACATTCGTATAAAGTTACAATAATTAAGTGGGGGGCATCTTGCCCTGCAACATCACATCTTTCAAATGGACATGAATTCCATTATAATCCAAAAATCAGAATGTTCTATTGCAACACATTCAAAATCATAACTGAATTAAGTTGAATATTTCTTTGGCAGGGGGGATAGGGTTAGGTTTTAACAGTAAAAATAGGTGCACTTGGGTTTAAAATTCATAAAAAGAATAAAACATATTAAAATAATCAAGAAAATACCATTTGGGATTGAAACGATTAAAAAGAAAGTCAAATTTTAGGTTGCGGATTTTTGGATGCTATGACTAGTGCCCAAGAAATATTGTTCTGGACTCATGCTTGAATGCTAGTTGAAGGGATAATGAGTGTTTATCAAAGGCTTCCTAGTTTTAAAATGTACATCAAGAAGAAATTTAGCTTTTGCATCTTATGTAAGGATATGAGAGAGTGCTTAAAAAAAATCAAAAGTCACAAAGATGCTAAAATAGATAAGATAAAAGGCAGAATCTGAAACCAAAATGATGCAGGACAGCAGGTTTGAAACTAAAAAGTGATCAAAGTTTCAGTTTCAGAACCAAAAAATAATTAATAGGACCTGATACTGCAGGGATTCAGGTTAGGATGTTATAGTGAGGTAAAGCTAGTTTTTTGGTAGTAATTAAGGGTTATAGTAGAGTTCTCAAGGAATCTCACTTTTGAGATTTAGATGTTAAAGCGAAAAGACTCATTTGTAGAGAATGATTAGGATTGCTGGAAAACAACTTGAAGCTGTGAAACAGCAAATAGGAAGTAAAGAGGTGAAAGGAAATAGAATAAACTTCTTAGGCATCACACCTAATGAGGGGATGCATCTTACACCAAAATTGTAATGGTACCACACCACAATGTGAGCATCACACAAAGGCAAAATGATTCGGCTTCGTTCATCTCAGTCCAGATAAGATAATGCATAGCCCATTTCAAGTTAAAAGCCTGGCACCTAGTAAACAAGGAACCCAAGCAAACTTTCTAATCAAGTTCAACTAGAAAACCGGTCAAAATCTACGTTGGTCAACAAGACTTATAAGTTATAACTAGAGCCACTACAACAAAAACCTGATGGAAGACCATTCATAAGATAGCAGAAGTTAAAAAGCCTACCAAAACAAAAAGTTCCAAATGCAGAATGCAAGGAACGGCTCGACTCAACGAATTTCGTGTAATTATGCAGACACAAGAGAAGATATCTAAATAGGGTAGATAACACATATGTGACATGTCTCGGTATGACACAAACTGCTTGTCACCAACAATTCCACCAGATAGCATGAAAAAATCAAATAACACTGGATTGGAATCCTGTGAAAAAATGAAGATCAGATTAGACCAGATTTTGGAATTATTTTTTGCTCAAAAAGAAAAAGAGTAAGTCTATCTATCGAAAGAGAGCATGAAGAAAACCAAAGATGACCTACTTGATCAGGCATTATAAGAGCAGGGTGAACAAAGCAATGTTGGTAAAGAGGATTATGACAATGCAAATACTCAAGCACATGTGCAATCGCAAGAGCCACCTGCATTCTTTGGTTCCAATTCAAATCTTCTGAAAACGCAATTAAAAGCACTTTGTCATTTAGAAATTTTTTTTTTCCCTATGTAAATTGGCAATAATGGTTAAAGTTATTTACTGCATGAAAAATGAACAAACTAAAATGTACCTTTGTCGATGAGGTTGAGAAGAGTATCCTTTGATCTAAGTGTTTGTTCATTTAAGCCCCTTAAACCAGATTGTTTAACCTAATTAATTAACCAAGTTGATTATTAGGTTTATTATTCAAATCTAGGTTAAAAAAGCATATATCATATCATGCACAATAGCGGAAAAATAAATAACACCACGATATGATGACCTAAGAAAACCGATGAAATAAACTGTTTCAAGGTAAAAACTTAGGGAGGATTTAATCTAGCCAACCTCAAGGTAAAGTAAATCCACTATAAGAGAGTCGAAGTTTTTACAAAAGATTTAACCCTAGATCTATTGTTACCTCATGTAATAACTTACTGACACGACCACATGCAAACTCCAAATCCACGGACTCTTTCTCTTCTTGGATTTATAGCAACACAAGCACCCTTGCTTGTGACTTTGAGATCCTACTCAAAGGTTTCAGATCACCAGCAGTAATGATCTTGTAGCAGCAACTAGGTTCTACCATCGCTTGATTGTAGATCTTGCTCTGATAGATTTTTGTGTAGTTAGAAGGTACAAAACCTCCCAGATGTCACAGAGAGTAACACATAAGTCTTCTTCCGGTCTCCAAAACGTAGGTAGGGTTCCCCTTTTATATGTGGACAAGTAAGAATGAAACCCTAAACGTTTTTGCGGGCTTGGGCCTTGTTTAAACATTCTGCGATTCTCTATTGGTCAAGTCTAATTTCTCAATCGGTCAAGCTTGGCAAAAATTGACTCCCTTTTTCTGCAGTCAACTGAACTTGAAGCTTGAAACCTACACCTTTAAGCATTACCTAACACATAGACTAGACATATTTTTTTCTTGGTTTGCCAACACAAATAAAATATGATTCTAAATATTTAATCCTAAATCTTTAGAACCCAACACTACGATCATAGACAACACCCAAGTAGTGATCTTCAACTTCACAGCAATATCCGATTAACTTCACCAAATTGGGGTGATTCATACCATCCGGATGTGTCAGAAAAGTGCATTCAGACTAAAACAAAAAATAAAAACAAAAACAAAAATGAACAAGTTTTCTTTTGTAGTAAACAAATGAAAGATATGTATATATCTAATGTATATAGATAGATAGATACCTTCAGTCTTGTAAGACTATAATTGGCATGACGGTTGGCAAGACCTAGACTTTGTGAATCAAAGCGAAACCAAATTTTGACAGTAACCTCTTGACCTTGCTCAGTTTTTCCCCAGTAGACTTTCCCAAATTTTACATTTCCAATAAAGTTTTCTTCGCTAGATGACTCAGTTAAGAGTTCCAATTCCGCCCAACAATATTTTTTCACAGAAAATTCCATCTCTTTCTGCATAATTTATTTTATAAAGACCAATGTTAAAGACTGCTATAGTTTATAATAAGAACCCTAGAAATTATTCGTCAAATAATAAATTTAGTGACCACCTGACACGGATATTCACGCTTGTAGTCCTTGAATGAGAGAGAGAGAGAGTATTTGCTTTTAGAATTTTAAGTTTCTTGAAATTTAGGTAATAAAGATTTATGTAAACTATTGGCAATGTAATTTAATCTAACATAATGATTAATGAGTACAGAATAAATTGTCTGTATGTGTAATAAATAAATTTCCTCCCTTCATTTCGTAATGTTTGTTGTGGTGGAATCGAACTCTATTGCTTCCTCAATTGCTTCAGCCCTTTTCTCCTCGTATGTTACTTTATTATTGGGTCATTCAGTGTTAGTTATAACTGTGTCCCCTTCTGTTTTATGATTAATGAACATCTAGTCAAATCTGTTTGTAGAAAGAACAATTAGAGACTCCAGCAACCACCTAACACTACTTTTTCCCACGAAAACTGACCATAGGTAGTTCTTCTCTCTTTGATATAACCTTAGCTTGAGTGCCTGACCCCCTTCCTAGAAAAATATAAACAAAATCAATTCAATACAGAAGAAACTTGACCCTCCCATTCATTTAGATCTCTAGAGAAGAGAGATATATACCTACGGCAAACCTTTTTGTTATTCCTCTTGGCATCACAACTTTAGTTTAAGAACAAATTCCACATACTCATGAAAAATTCATGCAAATTAGACCTTATCTAGGACATGTCAATTAAGTGGCGGATGATCAAAGGGACTAGTAGCTCCTTGGGAAAATACAACTTGGCCCCTCAATTTATTATTAAATGTCTAAATACTTTTTAGTGTAAGCATAATCAATAAATAATTAAGTAATAATCCTCTCATAATATATGTCAAGAGTGACAATACATATATACTGTGGGGCCTAACAATATTTGGGCCAGCTCCATTTATTCGTTGGGGCTCAAAGGCCCAAGCCGAGGAAGGTTATGGCCCAGGCACGGTAATGCAAGTACAAAATAGCATTGGGATAAAGCCGAGGATAATTCAGTCCTCGGCCAGTCCAAAAGTCTCCTCGGAAGAAAGGGCAAAAATGGTATAGAAACAACTTGGGAAAAAATCTAAAATATCTGTGCCAATAGAAAAGGGTATGCTGGAAAGTGTAACGACCGGGGAAAGTTGCCCTTACTGCCATTCAATACTCTGCACCTGATAGAGCCATACTCTCCAGCTTTTTCAACCACCCCCAACCACTCCGGGTAGGGGCTGATGGGACAAGTATCAGTCTTGGAATGTCAATCCTACACGTGGACGAAGGATAAAAAAACACAGGCTAGTATAAAAGGAAAAGAAAGTAATTCATGCCAGTGGCTGGGAAAAATGGCCAAAAACCAGAGCCTCCCAGCCCGCCTCCAGGAGAAAGACTTCAGGGGCGAAGACAACTTAACCATGCATGGATATCACGAAAAACCCACCGCCTGGTGACCAAGGCCTAGCCTTTCAAACCCATGCTCTACAAATGATATTGTTTGGGCCTTTTTCCGTGCGAACCCAATACTGTTACGGTTCGTTACAAAATCGCGTCCTTACAATTGGCGCCGTCTGTGAGAAAGGCTTGTGTGTTGGCATAGGCGGTAGGTCGAGAGAGTTCCTTTGTTATTTCTAACAACTGGTTATAGAGTTTTAGCGTAAAGTTCCGCTAGGGGCTATGCTTCTTGACTAGGGGCTACGCTTGGTAGCATTAATCGCATGGATAATTCTAGGGGCTTGGCCGAGGAGCTAACTCCTCTAAAGCCAAGGTCCCACGCAAAAAACAAACTGAGTTTTGGACAGAACCAAGGTATTGTATGGTCCTCGGACTCAAACCTATGAGGAAACCAACTACTTGGATGAGAAAACTGAGTTTTGGACAGAACCAAGGTATTGTATAGTCCTCGGACTCAAACCTATGGGGAAACCAACTACTTGGATGAGAAAACTGAGTTTTGGACAGAACCAAGGTATTGTATGGTCCTCGGACTCAAACCTATGGGGAAACCAACTACTTGGATGAGAAAACTGAGTTTTGGACAGAACTAAGGTATTATATGGTCCTCGGACTCAAACCTATGGAGAAACCAACTACTTGGATGAGAAAACTGAGTTTTGGACAGAACCAAAGTATTGTATGGTCCTCGGACTCAAACCTATGGGGAAATCAACTACTTGAATGAGAAAACTGAGTTTTAGACAGAACCAAAGTATTGTATGGTCCTCGGACTCAAACTTATAGGGGAAATCGAGTTTTCAAAGAAAAACTGAGTTTCGTAAGGTCGGCTACTTAATAAAAATTCTAAGTTACTCAGTCCTCGGCTCAAATACTATAAAAGGTTAAAGCTATTAAAAGTGTTAAGAAGATGGTGAAACGCCCCACTATTCAGCAACCTAGAGGGGCTGTTCATTTTGCGGGTGGTATGTCTTCGGATGGTTACTTCCTACACCGCATCGAGCATTCAGTTGTCATCTCGGCTATTTTTGGGGTAAGTGTTGTTTTCGCAGGTCGGCATTGTTGTGCCAAACAACTCTATTAAAGTTATGATAATATCTTTTCCTTAGCAAATATTTTGACCCTAGGTGTCATTAATTCAATGCTATATTATTGTGCTGAACAGCACTCGCAAGTTCATAATAGCGCCTTTCTCTTTGATAAGGGATTACGGCCTCAAGTATTGTACTCTAAGGTCGGCGATATTGTGCCAGGCTGACTCAGTAAACTTATCATAATGTCCTTTCTTTTTTTGCCTAATAGGAGTTTCAGCCCTAAGTATCACTTGTTCGATTCAGTATTATTAAGCCGGATTGTTTCTATAAACACAGAGCAAGATCTTTTTATTAACTAGGACTTTGGTCCTAGACGTCGGTCAAAGTTTAAAAATAAAAAGAATTTGCAAGATTGTACGTCTATTCACTACGTTATCATTTCGGAAATATAGAGATAGAACCTGTGAAGTAAAGTAATAACAAATTTTTATTAATATAAAGATGTATTACAACGTACAAAGAGGAGCTTAAACAAGCCTATACAAAAGGTGGATTACCAAAACAATAAAAAAAAAAATATATATCATTTGTAGAGTATGGGTTTGAAAGGCTATGCCTTAGTCATCAGGCGGTGGGTTTTTCGTGATATCCATGCATGGTTAAGTCGTCTCCGCCCCTAGAATCTTTCTCCTGGAGGCGGGCTGGGAGGCCCTGGTTTTTGGCCATTTTTCCCAGCCACTGGCATGAATTACTTTCTTTTCCTTTTATACTAGCTTGTGTTTTTTTATCCTTCGTCCATGTGTAGAATTGACATTCCAAGACTGATACTTGTCCCATCAGCCCCTACCCTGAGTGGTTGGGGGTGGTTGAAAAAGCTGGAGAGTATGGCTCTGTCAGGTGCAGAGTATTGAATGGCAGTAAGGGCAGCTTTCCCCGGTCGTTACACTTTCCAGCATACCCTTTTCTATTGGCACAGATATTTTAGATTTTTTCCCAAGTTGTTTCTATACCATTTTTGCCCTTTCTTCCGAGGAGACTTTTGGACTGGCCGAGGACTGAATTATCCTCGGCTGTATCCCAATGCTATTTTGTACTTGCATTACCGTGCCTGGGCCATAACCTTCCTCGGCTTAGGCCTTTGAGCCCCAACGAATAAATGGAGCTGGCCCAAATATTGTTGGGCCCCACACAGTGTATTTTTGAATTGTGTAAAACGCATTGTGTGCACTAATTTTTTTCCTTTAATATATATATATATATATATATATATATATATATTATTGAGCTAGAGTACTAGGGTCACAACATTGACTAGGAGGCTCAGGGGCTATTTTCAAGTTCATTGCAGGAGAAGTTGAGCAAGATTGACAAGGTAGATAGTTGCTTTCCAGAAAGTCGTTTGTGAAATATTTGAATAACTTACAAATTAATAATTTAAAGGAAAAATTACGAGATAGATACAAGAAGTTCAAGTTCGTGGCTATTAACAGTTTTTTTCATGTGATCACATTTATAAATACTTCTGTTGGGTCTGGTTGATGTCTTGGATGGTCTTAAGGTTAATTTTGTAATGTGATTGATTATTTTGTTATGGGTTGCAAAGTTACAAGTTGTTTTTTTTTGCCTCTGGCATGTAAGCTTCTTGTGCCTGAATGATTTGTTTTAGGACCTTCATTTCATCCTATGTTGGTGGGAGAAATTTTGAAGAATGACTTTAGGAACTTTCCGTTTTCTTTTAAACTTTTGTGAAGCTTATGTACTTTTTAAATAGGTTTCAATATCATGCTTAGAAGTAAGTCTTTCATCTGAGTGAACTTTTTTGGCCACTATCCGTTTCTTCTTCCTTCAAATGACAGTGAATAATTGGAACAAACTTTGGAGTTTTATAAACTCTTAGAGCCAAGGTTCCCTTGATCTTAGTTTCCATAATAGACATTTCTACATCAACTATTTTTGAAGCTCAGTTTATAGGTTGGCTTCAAAGAGAGAATTTTGCTCCAAATGATCCCTACTTTGCACATCCTCTTAAAAATTGTGGTAAACTATTGATTTTGTGGTTATAAGAGTACTCACAGCAGTACATCTATATTGCTATATTGCTAAATTATAGCTCCTCAAACATCAAAATCTTGCTCCAGCAATGGAGCTAAATCTATTTTTTTTAGCTCCACTGCTACAGTGCACATCTATCTATAGATGTGCACTGTTCATGAGAGCTAAAAAAAAATATTATTTTATTCTGCCCCGAAGATTAAATATATTATTTCATTCTCTCTCTCACTTCGTGTCTCTCTCTCTCTCAGTCACTCAGCTCTCATCCTCTCCCAAGACTCTCTCAATCTCTCAAGCTCTCATCCTCTCTCAGTCACTCTCCTCTCTCACCATCACTCTCTCCATCTCCCTCATTCACCGTCGCCGGCCCTACCCAACCTTCCCAAGCCATCGATCGCCTCACCATCACTCTCCTCTCTCACTGTCACTCTCTCAAGCTCCCTCATTCACCGCCGCCGGCTTGAACCAACCATCCCAAGCCACCGATTGCCTCAGACCCACATCACCGAGCCACCCCTTCTGCCAACCCAGCTCGCCGACGTTGTGCTTGTTTGTGATTGGTGATTTTTTATTTTATTTGTGATTGGTGATTTTGTTTGGTCTGGGTTGAGGAAAAAAATTGGAGATTTGGTTTTTTTTTTTTTTTTCTTTTCTTTTCTTTTTTCTGCTGTAGACTGGTGGTGGTGGTGTTGGTGGTGGTGTTGGTGGTGGTTATGGGTGTGGTTGTGGCTGTGGCTGATGGTAGAGGTGGTTGTGGTTGGTGCTGTTTTTTGGGTAATGGAATATATTATTTTCTTGTAATGGTTATATTATTTTATTGTAATGTTTATATTATTTTATTGTGTTGAAAGCTAAAATACATCCACTGCTGCAGCATGTGTGTAAGTAAAATAGATAAAGTAACTTTTGGTAGAGCTAAATTGTTAAATTTTTAGCTCCACTGCTATGGATGCTCTAATGGCAAAAATAATCGTTATTCCATCTTTTCAACGCCTCTCTTGCGCTTTGTATTTTCCTACACGATATCTTACAATATATATTTAGGCATTAAAAAAAATTATATTTATAAGCATACATAATGGGATGAGCTTGAAAGGGTTTGCGGGGTCTACATCTTTTAAGGGATGATTTGGCAAAAGATAAAAATACATCTGCACGATGATGTGTCACTTAACAGCCAAAACTAACTGAGGGTGTGTTTTTGTTAACGGAACTAAACTTCAAAGTATAAAATCAAATTTCTCATACTTTAGGATATAAAATCCAAGCAACTCAAACTTAAGAGGTGTACTTTGCAATTTACCCTTTATTCTTTTCTTAACAACTAGTATATTGTAATATATACAACTAAATAAATGGATATCATATTACTTATTTTAAAAAAATAAAAAGAAAAAAGAAAAAGACAAAGGCATAGATGTTGAACCCTAGCCACATATTTCACTTGAAAAAAAAAAATGAGAAGGGTGTGGAACGAATAAAAGTGGCCCACTACCAAACTTCCCTGAATAAAGTGAGAGCATTCGCATCCGGTATCTTTAAAAAATTTCACTTTACCATCTCAAAAACTACCTTATTTATTATACTATACTATTTTACAACACACCCAACATCTCAACTTTTATTTCCCAATAAAACACATTAAAATAATATATATCTACACAATAAAATATACAACACAAAACCATCTCTCCTCTTTCTATTAATAAAAAATTAGAGATACAATAAAATAATATTATTTAAGAATACAATCTTGCTATAGTAGCCTCTTACTTGTAATAAGAGGCTACTGTAGCACAATAGGTATATTTTTTTACAATTACAGCTTCGGGTAATGTGTGCTTTTAGTACTTTTATGCTAAAATATAGCATATTATGAGGTTTAGAAGATTGGATACTAATGCTCTGAAGGGCTAAAATCTAAAGGGTGAATCTTGAAGGTAGTGCAACATCACTAAGAAAAATTTTAGGACCACTAAATGACTAAAAGCATTTGCATTAGCTTGTACAAAAATTTCTATCTATTTTAGTAGAAAACCCTATTTCTTATATTCTACATACTTATTTTTCAAAACACCTCACATAGATATCTATTTTACACTACATTTCATTAAAATGTCAATTTTTCTTGATTTTTTTAGTTGTTTCTCTTTTATTACACACAACAACTACCATCTACTCTCTTCCTTTATTCACGAAATATGTTAAAAATAAATAAATAAAACAACTAAAAGTAAAGTGAATAGTCTTAGTGTAAATTTACACAATTACTATAGCAAACTTATAAATTTACACAATTATACACGGACAAATGTAAATTATTTTTAGACAAAACCGTGTAATTTCTATACATTTTTTTACTATACACGACCTGACGTGTATGCTCTAATCTATATATTACTAAAAGCTGAAGCGTAGCGTTTAATGTTATTGCTCTCACGTTGCGCCACATTAGCTGCCACGTCATTTTTTTTTTTTAAATATAATTTGTCCTACAATTTTAAAATGGTTTTTACAATTTTCAGCCCTATAAATGCATCTCACTACTTATTTATTTACTTCCACTATCACCCTATAATAAATCTAGGCCACTACTTATTTATTTACTTCCACTATCACCCTATAATAAATCTATATAATTAATCTAGCCCACCTCTCATTTATTTAGTTTCACTATCAAGCCCAATCCAAAGTCTTTTCAATTCAACTTTAGGGGTTTGTGTTAGCCTTTTCAACTTAAAGGAGGAAAAAACAAAAAACAAAAAAAACAAAAAAAAAAACAAAAACAACGTTGAAACCTTTCAAGCTTTAGGTTTTTTTTTTTTTTTTTTTTTTAATTTTCCTATAATTGTTTTTAACATTTATTTTTTTAATATTTACACTTCTCCAACCTTTCTCTCTCTCTTACCATTTCATCTCCCCACTACTTCTTCAATCTTTCTCCCTCTCTTACCTTTTCATCTCCTCCCCTTACCTTTTCATCTCTCCACTACCCTCTACATTAATATCATTCTTCCTCTTCCTCTTTCCCTTCATCTTCCTTTATTTTTTTCTCTTCTTATTCACACCATTTTACTATAAATTTGTTACTATCTCTTCTATTCTATGCATAGTTTTTCCTCACCAAAAAAAAAAAAAAAAAGTGGTTCTCTCTCTCTCCCTCTCTCTCTCTCTAAATTTTTTGGTAGAATTTTTTTATTTGTCTTGCATCTCTACTTTAGGTTGATAATTTTTTATATTCTTTAAAACTCTATTTTAGGTTAATGCAATTTAGTTTTGTTTTTTAAATTGTTGTTATTGTTTTCTTTTTTTTTTTTATTCTCTTTGATTGTTAAATGTTATCCTATTGCGTTCTAAAGAATTAAATATAGCATATAAAAATATAATATTATTCTATTACATAGCATGATTTGGATAATTTGGTGTTTATTCTGTTATATAGCATGATTTTTTATAGTGCTCAATTTAGATGTTAAACTATGAGACTTTACTAATTTTTGTTTATTTTCTAATCTTTTGTGGCGGACAAAGTACTCTTAATAGTTGTATTAGAAGTACTCTATAATATCATTCATTTAAAGAAAAGCAAAGGTTAGCCAAATGAAAATAATTGGATAGGTGACAAATTTTAACTTTTGCAATTTTATTTTTATTATTATTATTTTATAACAATACATGTATAGAAATTTAATTCTTAGATTTTGCTAATAATTTTTTATTTGACAATATGTTTTGGGTGGCCAAAATTATAATTCCTACAAAGAAAATAACCTTAATAGATTATCAAAAACAAAATTTTATCCTAATATTGGTTCAATTAATTATTGTTAAATTTTATTAATTTTTTTTAGTTTACGTTTTTTTGGTGTTTTGGATTTTTCCTTTATTACATTTATGATTGTTCCTATAATAAATAAAAATATAATTATGAAATACATTACTCATTATTAGATTAGTTTAAATTGTAAAAAAAAAAAAAATTTAATAAAACTACCATAAAAATAATTATCACGCGCAACGTGCGGGTTCGCGGCTAGTAATAAATTAAAGTCTAAAGAAACAAACAACAAACAACAAACAAGTAAACAGGAAACCGATCTCAAAGAATTTCTCTTTTAGTGTTTCAACCCCCTCAAACACCTCGGAGCTTGTTTAAAATTGTGGAGGCTCAAGTCTATGAGTTTTGGTTGTGTTCTGGATCATGTGAGTCCCCAATCAACTTCTACTGTTGCTGTTCGTTGGGTGAAACCCCTTGTGAGCTGGGTAAAACTGAACACGAACGGCTCAACACAAGGATGTTAGAATAATGTGGTCCAACATAATATATATATATGATGCCTCTATTATTAACAAATAAATATTCAGTCTCTTGTGAAATTATGCAATATTTTTATGATGTAAGTTATTGATATATTGAAATAGGTCTACTTGATTTAGTAGACTAAGATTATGAATGCATTCATTGTAGTCCTTGGCTTGACCATATCCATCATGATGTAGCCTATTCTGATAGGTACATTGTTGGACCATGATGGAAGGGAGGTGCAAGTTAAAATTGCTCAGACTATGGAAAACAATAAGGGCTAGTCTTTCGATGGTTAGTGCATAATAATCTCGGAAGTCCTTCCATAATGAGATTCATGCACGTTGAGTGTTGGCTTTAATAAATCTATCGTGTCAATATCAGTAACTTGAACTCCTATTAAAGGTGTTGTCATTATAGTAGTTCTAGATATGAACGATAGATGAATCCATGTATTAGCATGGAGTTACAAAAGTAATAACACATTAATGAACTTCTTCATTAATGAATCTAATTAATAAAGTTGTTTATTAACAAATGTGACATTTCTGTTACATGAAGTGTTATTACGATAGGAAGGATTTTATGGCTGGTCATGTCCTTTCTGAATGTTATAAATATTGTCAAGGCCACACTTGCAAGGGGGTGTGAAAGAGAAAATAAAGCTCTTGTTAATCCTGACCAGTTGGGGAGAGCATCCTGATTGCTTGTGAGGTCCTTGAATAACATAATCTAGTATGTAAATTTCTCACATCTTATTGTTGATTTTTATTACATATGCACATAATATAATTGTTAACTGATAGGTGTATTATATTTGTTTCTCTTGAATTATTACTTTTTAAGTATAATTCCAACAAAGGAAACCCGGGGTTGGCGAGGTGTGGTGGACTTCTAAGAAACTGTCATGGCAATTGGATATCGGGTTTTGCAAGGGCAATTGGTCTCACTTCGAGCTTAGCTGCGGAACTTTAGGCTGTACAGGATGGCTTAACTCAGTGCTGTTCTCTATCACTTGAGGCAGTGCAAGTGGAGGTTGATGCCTTGGTAGTGATATCATTATTATCGCAAGCCACTCATACTAATGGGGAGTTTTCTTCTCTTGTTGATGACTGCAAGCACCTAATGACGAACATCCCTCAGGTCCGGCTAATTCACTGCTTTAGAGAGGCAAATCAATGTGTAGACACCCTCACAAATTTTGGAACAAACATGGAGGATGACTTTACTGTATTTGAGTCTCCTCCTTTTATTGTTAATCTTTTGCTTTCGGACAAGTTGGGCTTGACCCAAGACCGTATTTGTAATATTGTGGTGAATACCACTTAGTTTGTTTGATATACTATCCAGTTTACCCAAAAAAAAAAAAGTACTAACTGTATGTAGTAAACAACTTTTAGGCTCTCACTATTTTTGGAAATGAGATTGTAGCTTTTGCCTTGAGATTCATGATTGGATTGCTTTCTTGAAATCCTAGTGTATTTATAGTTTGTTTAAGTCCTTCAAATGTCTGTTTGTTGCGTTCTCTCTACATAGTCCGCCATTGGCGTAAAGGGATCACATCAATGCTATTACACACTTTTTTTGAAAGCTTGAAAGCTGACAGTGTAGGTTAGAATGCTTTCGGCTACAGAATTTATATGCGTACATCTCCCAGCCCACAATAATCTTAAAAGTTGACATAGTGTAGGTTGGAATGCTGAATTTATATCTAGTAATCAATTGACTAGATTACTCACAACAAGTCATCAAATACCTCTCCAATGTTGACAACGCACTAAACTTGGCCCTGCAAAATAAAAATAAATCACCAACGTACATTAGAGGGCTTATTTTTAGGGGCCATTCGATTGGTTTTTTTACTCCTTTAATTGCTATAACTTTTGGCTAACTCTACTCTATTCTCCTCCATTTCAAACTGGCCATAAACCTAGAGAGAACCTCTTGACATGAGATCAGAAGGTCCATTGATAAACAATGTGTAGAACGTAGATGAAATTCATTTAAGGAGTTCGGAATTTTTTTGCAAGAATACTTTGAAACAGTCATAGGAAAATGACAATCAATTCGGTTGTAAGATTTTTGAAGACCATCTTTATTTTTCACAATCAATTGGTTCAAATATGGAAATGAACCCTAAGAAAGAAAGAGAGTGGAGAATGAACCCATGACCATGAGAGTGAGTTGCTGTGAGTGACCGAGAGGGAGTTGGCGTCGATGTCGCCGCGGCGAGGTGGAGATGCAGGGATGAGAGAGTGAGAGTGAGACCGTGAGGGACTGGGGGTGGATCAGTGAAAGTGAGAGCTTGAGGGGGGCGACGACTAAGAAAGTGAGAGTGAGGCCGTGAGGGATTGAGGGTTGGTCGATGAGAGTGAGCCCATGAGGGACTGAAGGTGGGTCGGTGAGGGTGAGGGTGAGGATAAGGGTGAGAGCTTGAGGGGGGAGGGGGTGGTTGAGAGAGTGAAAGTAAAAGTGATTAGGGTTTTGGGTATAGTTGATGGTATATATATACTTACGTATTTTAGTAATTTTAATTTATATGGGTTGGGTTTGGGGTGGGTTTGCATCAAGGGAGTTAATTCTGTACCGTACCGGTCGGTACCGTCGGAATATACTGTACCGGCAAGCAAACTGATACATATAACCCCCCCTGTTTCGTACCGGAAAAAATACCGACCGTACCGACCATGTACTTGTCAATTTCGAGCAATACTAGCCAATACCGAGTGTACCGGCCAGTATAGGAAAAAGTTTTTTTTTTTTTTTTTTTTTTTTTTTTTTTTTTAAGTTTTGTAATTTTTGAATTTTTGTTAGGGCAGAATGGTAACTTATTTGCATTAACTTATTAGTATTATTTGTTTTCTTAGTATGCAATGGTAACTTTTAAGCTTTCTATTTTTTATACTTGTGTTGTGTGTGTTTTTTTTTTTTTTTTTTTTTTTAATTGATACTAAAGTCTAAAACCATGAATAATTAGTTCTGAATTGAGGAAATGTTTTATGGTAAACTTTTATATTTATTATACACACACACACACACACACACACACACATATACATACATACATACATACATACATACATATATATATATATATATATATATTTATTTATAAATATAAAAAATAGCAGTAAACCCAAAACGGTACACTGGTATTGATCAGTATCCGAAATATATCGTACCGTTGGCCAAACCGATACAGCCTCCGGTACGGTATTGACTATCTTGGTTTGCATAATACCTGCACTCGATCCAAACCCGCTACAAGTTGAATTAATAAAACCCAAACCACCCATAATGTTTCACGGTTCGGGTAAAACTCGCCCTATTAGAGTCGGTCGACTATTCGCAACTCAAGTAAATTTTGCCATCCCTAATTACACTCCCTTTCCTTGAGATTTGGAAAAATAACACTCCACCCCAAACTTGAAGGGGGAAAACATTTTCCTCTGACATCCAATTGACCAAATTTTGTTAAATTAATATTAGAAACGTTATGTACTAACTTGCTCTTTACTTAAGGGTAGGTTTCCAAATTTATTACACTTCGTAATTAAAATTCATTATTTTAAAATTTTAATTAAAATGTATTTAAAATAATAAGAGTGAGTTTTGCTTATTATTATTATTTTTTTCTTTTTTCAACGGATTATAGAGATATTTGTCCTTGTAAGTATTTTGGTGTTTGATAGATTTTGCATTTTTATTCGAGATTTATAATTTAATTTTTTTTTTACTAACCATGATTAAACCTTGGTAAAGAGATCCTTCTAAAAATTTAAAATATTTCATTATAAAATTTCTTCAAACCTCGAAAAGTGTTTATTCCCCCCAGATTTGAGGTTGAATGTCATTTTCCCAAATCGAGGAATATTAATTATCCCATTAATTTTTAAATAAGATGCGAAGCGGATGCGATGATTTCATTTCATTTTAGGGACTGATTTGAATTTTGAATCGAGAGGGAAACGGGTTCCGTTATCTCATTTCACCGCTCGCAAGGGTCGAATTAGTCAATTTACATGACCCACATCAAGTACTAAGTACTACTACTTAACTCTCTCTTTCAATCATTTCTCTCTGCAAACACCTTCCCTGCACAATTACCAACAACTTCGCCGATCCCTCTACCTTTAATCGAACCTTTCAACTTCCTCCTTTACATTTACAGCCAGTCACCATTCAATCCATTTTCATGATGTCGAATTTACTGCAAGACCTAATCGCCGAGATACTAATCCGATTACCAGTGAAGTCTGTCGTACGCTTCCTCTGTGTTTCTAAGGAATGGTACGCCCTAATCACCAGTTCATATTTCATCAAAATGCACTTGAAGTTCTCCATTGAGACCAACAGAGACCGCACACTCATCCTCAACGAAGAGGACTTCGCACCGGCTTCACATTATTTTTCCGCCGTTCAATTCTCATCCAAGTACAATCGGTTCGGCAAGACCGTTGAAATTTACCAGCCGCTACTAAACTGGGTCATCTCGGACTATTGCGACGGCTTGGTTTGCCTTCACAAGGGGCACGAAAAGCAAGACGTCGCAATTTGGAATCCACTGGTCAGGAAGTACAGGAGATTTCCTTTTGAGCCAATTGAGGAGCCCTCTGGTTTCTCGGATGTTAGATTTTCCCATTTAGCGTTCGGGCACGATCCGCGTAACGACGACTATAAGGTGTTGAGGGTTATAGAATTTTATATGGAAGATATGATTGGTATGGAGTTTGAAGTCAAGGTATGTAGTATGAGATCACCCACTTGGAAAAAAATTGATGAACAATGGCCCAACATGGTGATATGTCACTGGAAGTCGGTGGCTTTGAATGGAGATGTGTATTGGATAGTGGCTGATCGAGTTGGGCAGCATCGGAAGTCGCTTCTTGCTTTCGATCTCGCCACCGAGAAATTTCGGTTCTATGGGACGCCGGTTCCGCTAGAAAACTATCTGTCTACGTTTTTGGATGTGTTGGGAGGACTCCTCTGTTGTATTGTTCATGATTACATGTATTGTGATGTTTATTTGATGAAAAAATATGGGGTAGAGAGTTCTTGGACTCAGATTTTTAAAATTGAGAAAAATGTACTGTGTCGGAACTTTGAGTATTTCAGGACTCTAATGTTTTCCACCAATGGCAAGAAGGTTCTGTTGGAGGAGCACCCAGAATGCGGCCATACGAGTCTTATTTGGTATGACATAGAAAAGAATAGATGCTACAGGGTTAAGAATCGGAGTTTTCCGTATGTGTTTAAGGTGGCAACTTGTATTGGGAGTCTTCTTCTCCTTGATGGTGATAATGTGATTGATCCTACGCAGAAGAAGAATAAGAGGAAGAGGAAGAGGTAAAACAATGGAGCTAAAATGAATTGTTTTTGTTTGCTTAATTGGCTGTCTTGGTATTGGTTTGCATAACTGTCTTGAAGCAGTGGGTGTTTAATGATGGGAAGATTTTGTGAATTTTCGTGTAAGAATTGATACTTGTTTTGAGTGGTATGCATTTGATTTTATAGGCTCTTTCTCTTTGTGTACAGATCATATCTATTTTAATAAAATCTTAGTTACTTGTAAAAGAAAAAAGGGACTAGATTTCTAACTCGTTTTTTGTTTTGCCAGGAATTAATGTCCATCAGAATCTCTTGGGAAAAGCATTAAAATGCAAAAAGGATAAAAAGGCGATTGTGTAATCGACTTTATCTTTCAAAAGTAATATTTAATTATTGATTTTGTGGTGTTAACTAGCTATATATAACAAAAGCTGGATTATTCATGTCTTATGGTATATTTAGCTATTTTTTTCATCTTGTCAATGTTATTGAAACTTATGAATATCTAATATGATAAAGATTGTTCTTGGAAGATTATAGTTGATCGGTTATATCTCATATCCTGATTAGGTCTTATTATGCCTAGATTCTTTAGTGGAAATACTATGACTCATAACAATTTTTGTGGTAGTTATAAGCAACCTTAGTGTCTCATGATAGTTTGATTAAGGAATTAAGTGCTAACTGAATGAGATTGTAGCTTTTGCCTTGAGATTCATTATTGGTTTGGTTTCTTGAAATCCTAGTGTATTTATAGTTTGTTTAAGTCCTTCAAATGTCTGTTTGTTGGGTTCTCTCTACATAGTCTGCCATTCGCGTAAAGGGATCAAATTCCAAATTTATCCATTTTGATGTCTGCCAAATTGCCCCTTCCAACAAATCAATTACCTTATAAGGCATACATAACCCACTGTGCCCCAAAGAGAAAAGGCGCAAGAGACCAACAACCTCTAGCAATATTACAGTGTAAAGTATTAAAGTAGGTGATCAACTGATTCTCTGTTCTTCTTGCACATGCAGCACCAGTTTACTCCCACACTTTCCTACTTCTTAAATTATTCAGTAGGGATTTAAACCCTCCAAATACTCTTCGAAGGAAAGAAATTGGCATCTCTAGTATTTCTCTCAACCCCTTCTAAAATGCTTCCAAAGACGTACTCCATAGGGGACACATTTCTCCCTCAAACACCACCCGTTCATTCACTACCATATTTGTCATCCACTACCTTCCTTCAAAGAGCATATTTCTCTTTGGCATAATGCCAAAGCCGCTTGCCCAACACAACTTTACTTGAAAAAAAAAAAAAGCTTATTACCCCGAACTGCCATATGAAAAGTTTATAAACTACCCCCCCCCCCCCCCCCCCCCACAAAAACTCATTTTTGAAGTTTCTAAATACGCATAACAATGCCAACTGGAAAGAGACAAGAAGCGGGCAAACTGGAAAGTGTTAATTTTATTAGAGTGAGCCTACCACCCTTAGAGAGATAAATCTTCTTCCATCCCACTTAACTACATTCCACCTTCTCAAGAATTGTTTCTCAAATTACTTTAGATTTAAATCTATCACCCAACGGAAGTCCCAAGTATCTCATAGGCAGACGAGTCACAAGAACCTTGCATCTTAGGATTTGAGTCAATTCTTCCACCTCTGAAATTCTACCAACTGGAGCCTTTTCAAATTTCCTCAAATTGATTTTTTTTACCTAGATACGTCTTCTAAACATAGCAGTGCACACTTTTTGTCATGAAGTTATTTCCACAAAAAATAAATGTATGATCCACAGATAAAAGATGGGGGACCTTCAAAGTATTATTAAGGGTGTTTCCTACCATAAGACCAGCAAGACAACTGGCTGGATCACTGCCTCACAGTCTAGTTCATTGTGGACTCTAACAAGCATTTTGTCCTTGTTTTGTAAGTTTCTTTGATTGGCGGGTTTGGCAATGAGGAGTTGCAGAGAGTGAGTTTGGTTTGAGGAGGTGGTCTCTTGAAATATGTTTTTTATTTGGGTGTTTTAATTTTTTTTTTTAAATTAGAATAAATTCTTTAACTTAAAATCTGCCATTCTAATCCAGCTCATTTTTTTTAGCTGATGTTGTAACTCTTGCATTATACTCTTTTAATAATTGAATAAATTTGTTCAAAGAGGTTTATTATACTCTTTTAGCGTAGGATTCACTTTACCATTTTTAGAGCTTCCATCGGTTCCATGCAAGTCTTATTAGAATGGGATTCTATTTTTATCAAACCCTTATATAGTTGTTTATCCATTGCCCATTGAATAGACCAAAAAATTGTACCCGCTTCTACTACCTCTACACTACAATTTGGTATTGGTTTAATCCACTAGTATTATTGTATGACTCTCCCAATACAATTTCGTAACCCCACTTCATCCCAGTATTGTATGGATCTAACTATCTCTATTCCTCTCCCAATTGGTAAAGATTTTTGGACTTATCCCCCTTAAGCCAGTTGTCTCTAACTTTAAATTTGGTTCTTAATAGCTTCACACATAAGCTACAGCGATTTGTGGCAACTTTCCAAGCTACCTTTGCAAGTAGAGACAAATTGAATACTTTGCATATATGAAAGCCCAATCCTCCATGAATTTGTTTTTTGGTTGACAGAGCCTTTCCTGAGATTTCCAAGTAAGATACTCATTTGGCCATTTGGCTCCCGCTAAAATTTTTTGTTTGCCACATCAATGCTATTACACACTTTTTGTTGAATGCTTGAAAGTTGACAGTGTAGATTAGAATGCATTGCGCTACAAAGTTTATATGTGTACATCAATTGACTAGGTTACTCACAAGTCATCAAATACCTCTCCAATGTTGACAATACACTAAACTTGGCCCTGCAAAATAAAAATAAATCTCCAGAAGACCAACTTTAATTTCCACCATCCCAACATTTGAATTTCTCTTCTTTCTAAAACTATGGATAAGCTCTAGATCAATTATGGTATTTTTGGCAATCTGTCTATTAGGTACAAAAGCCGACTGTTGGGGTCTAATGAGTTTATGCAATAATGGTCTTATTCTATTAACAATAATATTTGTTATGGACTTGTGACCACATTGCACAAACTAATTCCTCTAAAATGGATGACAGAGCTTGGATTGATAGTTTCATAGCATTGACTTGATCTCCAACCATGTGCCAATAATGTTTGAAGAATAGCCTCAGCATATTTTTATGACTGGGAAATTTGAGAGGATTAATTTCAATGATGGCTGACTTAATTTCCTTAGGATTAGGGTAACTCCAAATCAAATAGTTTTCCTCCTGAGTCAAACATGGCTGAAGGATATTATCAAGATTTTATGTGAAGCATAAATAAAGGGGACCATATAACTTAAAGAACGTGAGATTTGAATAGGTTTCAATGTCATGCTTAGAAATCAGTCACCTGAGTAATTTTTTATGGCCACTATCCGATTCTTATTCCTTCGGATAACAATGAATAAGTGGAAAAACTTTGTAGTTTTATAACCCCTCGGAGCCATAGTTCCCTTGATTTTTGTTTACACAATAGCACATTTCACAACAATCGTTTCTGAAGCTCAATTTGTAGGGAATCTTTGAAGAGAGCATTTTGCTCCAAATGATCCCTACTTTGCATATCCTCTCAACGATTGTAGTAAACTATTGATTCAGTGGTTACAACGGAGAAAACAATCTTTAGTCCATATCTTCACTCCTACTTGTTCTGATCCAAATGGCTTCATACCAAAAAGGTATTGGAGAAAAAGTTTCATTCATATTGGTATTTAACAGTAGAGCCGTAGAGGAAAGGGATCAAATTTAATGGTAGTGAAGTATATAATACCAGCCTTAGAAACAAGAGTCTCTAGTCCTCATTACGGACACCTTTGTCCAACCTCTCCCTTATGCAACCCTCCCCCTTTTATTATTTGACCAAGTATACTTACTTCCTCTGAAGCGCAAGTCAATAGCACCACACTCAAACATAACATCTCGCAGCCCATTGTAAGAAGGGCTTGTCTCAACGTTGCCTCATTAGTTTTCCTTTTGAGTTAAGAGTTAAATCTCCAAGATAGAACCAAGGGCCGTCAAAACAAGACACTAGATTCCTCAACTGCTTTCAAACTTTCTCTTTGTATGACACATATGGAGAGCCATAAAAGTCAACCAGAAGCTAAGGCTTATCATGCACATTTGAGATAACTAACATACCAATTAGGTTACTCTCGTGTAAAAATGTCGACTTTCAGACCCAACCTCCATAGAGCACAAAGACCACCTGCCTTATTACCTTCAGATTCTACACAAAATTTGCCTTCGAATTCAATAGCCCTTCTAACTTCTTCCATTAAGCTCTTGAGCCTTACACTCCATTTGTTTCGAAGTAAAATATTTTCAAATGTAAAATATTTTACAAGTAAAAAATTTTACAGTAAAAAATTTTCAGTAAAACATTTTCAAGTGTTTGGATTGTCCTAGAGACTTGAAAATGCAAACACAAATCAGCCACCACCTACCACCATTGGGTGCAAGCACAAACCACCAACAACAGTACCAAATCCAGATTGGGAAGAAGGAAAATAAAAGGCCATCACTGCCGTTGCCACCAACTGGCCATCATCAACACCGGAACCCACCCCCAACACCATACCTAGCCACCAAACTCAAAACAAACCCCAGCAAAACCATACCCGGCCACCAAAACCATACTCATACCCAGCCACCGCAACAAACCATTGATCACCCAACACCATACCTAGCCGCCAAATCAAAACAAAACCCAGCCACCAAAACCCAACATAGGGGTCATGTATGTCTCGAATCAAGTGACCATAGGATGGATGATGGAAGCACTGATTTTTGATAGCCAAGATAACCAATTTCACAGGACTTCCATGATTATAACCAATTTCATACCCATTTTCACAATTATGTTATGTAACAGACTGCCTATTACTCTTACACAGACTTACTACTTTTTTTTTTTTTCACCACTTCAAATTAGTCATGTAGGTTGAAAATTGGTGTGAAATCAATTGTGGTCCTAGAATTGCTTTTCAAAGGTTTAGGTGCACTTTAGCTAGAAAGAAACTTTGTGACCAATAAAAGGCAACATTGTTTATAATGGAATTGTAAGCTGGTCAAAACTCAAACATGCTTCTTTATCACAAATACTTTAATCTTTAAAAAAAGAAGAAGAAGAAGCAAATGGTGATTTAAGAAACCATTTTGATTTCATAATGTCTAAATATACATCTTTTCTTACAAAACAATAGAATTTTAAAATAACCAGTTAAATTTCTTTACGATAAATATTTTATTTTATTAATATTATAGATATATATATATATATATATATATATATATATTTTAATTTATCATTCTACAATAAAATGAGATATAAAGATAATGCTAGTCAATGTTTTTAATAGGAACATGATAAAATAATCTATTAATTTTTATTCATCTGTAAAAGTTCTATTGGTATTTCGCGAGACAATCCACATTGATGTCAGGGCCGACACAATATAGTTAGGGGCCTAAGGGGACAATTTATGAGGCTTTTGTATTTAAATATAATTAAATTAATTCTAAAGAAATCAATATTGATTGTGAGAAAAATTATCTAACACTATGTGGCGAGTTGTGAGTTGTGGAGAAAAAAAATAGTGGATCCATAATATCCGCATCTCCACCACTCATAACTTGCCATGCCAAAGTTGTGATTTTTTTTTTTTTTTTTTTGGTGATATTTGCATTTCTCTTTCATTTTAGGGATTGATATACACACACACACACACACAAAAGATAGGGGTTTGGCACACAGATGAAAGATGAATAGCTACACAAAGGACTACTACAAGGGATTGTTCACATCCTCAAATCCGGTTAACATGGATGGGGTCCTTAACTCAATTGAATGGGTGGTCACAGATGGCATAAACATACTCTAACCAATTCATACACAGAGGAAGAAGTAAGGGTGACACTTTTTCAGATGCACCCCTCAAAGGCATCAGGATCGAATGGCATGTCACCTTTTTTCTTTCAACTTATTGGCACATAGTCAAGCCCGACGTTACCTCTGCTATTCTATCATTTTTACATCCTGGTAAGTGTCTCCATAAAATGAGCTATACTCATATTGTGTTAATCCCCAAGAAGAATAGCCAGCAATATGTCACTGAGTACTGACCGATTAGCTTGAGTAGTGTGGTTTCATGGATTGTATCAAAGGTTTTAGCTAACCGACTGAAAACTATTTTCCCTTAAGTCATCTCAGACTCTCAGAATGCATTTGTGCCTAAAAAAGACTTATCACTGACAACACTATGGTGGCCTTTGAGAGGCTCCACAGAATGCGGAATAGAAGGAGAGGGAAGGTTGGCCATATGGCGGTAAAACTGGACATTAGTAAAGCTTATGACTGAGTGGAATGGGAATTTCTGCAGCGTATTATGTTGAAGTTGGGCTTATCCAAGCAATGGGTTAACCTATCCATGGAACTGTTCGGTCTGCATCTTACTTAGTGCTCATCAATGACGAGCCCAAGGGATTTACTAAGTTGTCGTAGGGCATCTGACAAGGGGACCCTCTTTCCCTGTATCTCTTTCTTTTATGTGTTGAGGGCTTATCTTCAATGTTGAGACAGGTGACAAAGATGAATTAGATGCAAGGAATACTTTCCTATAGGGGGGGAATCCATATCTCTTACCTCTTATTTGTGGATGACAGCCTCTTATTTTGCCAAGCTACACGTCAGGAATGTCAGCACCTCCTCCACATCCTTGCCCAATATGAAGAAGCCTCCAAGCAAGCCTTTAATAGACAGAAAACAACTCTCTTTTTTAGTCGAAAAACAAGCCAAGAAGTGAAGGAGGATATTTAAACAATGCTAGGTGCATAAATTATGACAGACTGTGAACGGTACTAAGGGTTCCCTATGGTGGGTGGTAAGTCGAAAGTGGGTACTTTTAAGGAAATTCTAGAATGGATCACTAAACGGGTGATGGGTTGGAAAGAGAAGTACATTTCAAAGATAGGTAGGGAGATTCTTATCAAAACTGTAGCCCAGGCAATATCGACTTATTCCATAAGCATCTTTAGGATACTTAAAGCAGTGTGTGATGGCATTAACTCGGTCTTAACAAAATATTGGTGGGGCCAAATGTGAAATGAGAAAAAAAATCCACTGGATCAATTGGAGGAAACTATGCTCGCCTAAGAATAAAGGAGGGATGAGTTTTCGGGTCCTTAATGCTTTTAACTTAACCATGCTTGCAAAACAGGTCTGGTGTCTCATCCAGGGAACACATTCACTATTCTATTGAGTGTATAAGGCTCATTACTTCCTTATATGTTCATTTATAGAGGCTGAGTTGGGAAGTAACCCCTCGTACATTTGGCGGAGTTTATTATAAGCAAGGGAGCTTATTAGGGAGGGCTTTGCATGGCAAATAGGTGATGGTGAAACTGTGGGGGTAGCTAGCCATAAATGGCTTCCTTAACCCCCCATCTTTCGAACTGAAGTGGATCAATCACTAAAGGTGAGGAGTCTTTTTACCTCAAGCACTCGCCAGTGGGATAGAGCTCTTCTCCACTCTGTGTTCACTGCCTCCACAAGATATGCAGTCCTTGGGATCAAATTGGGCAACTCAAGAGGTTGAGACAAGTTGTGTTGGATAGAGACCAAGCGCAGAAACTTCACTATCAAATCTACATATCATGTTGCAATTAGAATGGCCAAGCCTCCCGGTGGTGAACATTCCCTGGCTGGTTAAGATCACAAACTGTGGACAAAGCTTTGGATGTTGAATTCTTCGCCAAAGGTTTGAAATTTTATATGGCGAGCTTGTTTTGATATCCTTCCAACTAGAGCCAATCTTCTTCATTGTAAAATCCAAGTTGATTTGATATGCACCATTTGTGGCCAGCATGATGAAACGACAGTTCATATTCTATGGGAGTGCGCCATAGCACGATACGTTTGGGCTCTGGTCAAAGGTAAGTTGTAGAAATGTAGTGTTGATGCTTCAAACTTCTACGTCTTGGTTTGTCACTTAGTTGATTGACTTGATAGGAAGGAACTAGAAACTTGGGCGATGATTTCTTGGGCCTTTGGAATACGAGGAACATATATCACTTTGAGAGCTTACAATCCCACCCCACTGCAATATGTCACTGAGTACTGACCGATTAACTTGAGCAGTGTGGTTTCATGGATTGTATCAAAGTTTCTAGCTAACCGACTGAAAACTATTTTCCCTTAAGTCATTTCAGACTCTCAGAATGCATTTGTGCCTGAAAATGACTTATCACTGACAACACTATGGTGGCCTTTGAGAGGCTCCACAGAATGCGGAATAGAAGGAGAGGGAAGGTTGGCCATATGGCGGTAAAACTGGACGTTAGTAAAGCTTATGACCGAGTGGAATGGGAATTTCTGCAGAGTATTATGTTGAAGTTGGGCTTATCCAAGCAATGGGTTAACCTATCCATGGAACTGTTCGGTCTGCATCTTACTTAGTGCTCATCAATGACGAGCCCAAGGGATTTACTAAGTTGTCGCAGGGCATCTGACAAGGGGACCCTCTTTCCCTGTATCTCCTTCTTTTATTGTTGAGGGCTTATCTTCGATGTTGAGACATGTGACAAAGATGAATCAGATGCAAGGAATACTTTCCTGTAGAGGGGGAATCCATATCTCTCACCTCCTATTTGTGGATGACAACCTCTTACTTTGCCAAGCTACAAGTCAAGAATGTCAGCACCTCCTCCACATCCTTGCAATATGAAGAAGCCTCCAAGCAAGCCTTTAATAGACAAAAAACAACTTTGTTTTTTAGTTGAAACACAAGCCAAGAAGTGAAGGAGGATATTTAAACAATGCTAGGTGCATAAATTATGACAGACTGTGAACGGTACTTAGGGTTCCCTATGGTGGGTAGTAAGTTGAAAGTGGGTACTTTTAAGGAAATTCTAGAACGAATCACTAAACGGGTGATGGGTTGGAAAGAGAAGTACATTTCAAAGATAGGTAGGGAGATTCTTATCAAAACTGTAGCCTAGGCAATACCGACTTATTCAATAAGCATCTTTAGGATACCTAAAGCAGTGTGTGATAGCATTAACTCGGTCTTAACAAAATATTGGTGGGGCCAAATGTGAAATGAGAAAAAATATCTACTAGATCAATTGGAGGAAACTATGCTCGCCTAAGAATAAATGAGGGATGGGTTTTTAGGTCCTTAATGCTTTTAACTTAGCCATGCTTGCAAAATAGGCATGGTGTCTCATCCGGGGAACACATTTGCTATCCTATCGAGTGTATAAGGCTCGTTACTTCCCTATATGTTCATTTATAGAGGTTGAGCTGGGAAGTAACCCCTCGTACATTTGGCGGAGTTTATTGTAAGCGAGGGAGCTTATAAGGGAAGGCTTTGCATGGCAAATAGGTGATGGTGAAATTGTAGGGGTAGCTAGCCATAAATGGCTTCCTTAACCCCCCATCTTTCGACTTGAAGCGGATCAATCCCTGAAGGTGAGGAGTCTTTTTAACTCAAGCACTCGCTAGTGGGATAGAGCTCTTCTCCATTCTGTGTTCATTGCCTCCACAAGATATGCAGTCCTTGGGATCAAATTGGGCAACTCAAGAGGTCGAGACAAGTTGTGTTGGATAGAGACCAAGCGCAGAAACTTCACTGTCAAATCTACATATCATGTTGCAGTTAGAATGGCCAAGCCTCCCGGTGGTGAAGATTCCCTGGCTGGCTAAGATCACAAGCTGTGGACAAAGCTTTGGATGTTGAATTCTCCACCAAAGGTTTGAAATTTTATATGGCGAGCTTGTTTTGATATCCTTCCAATTAGAGTCAATCTTCTCCATCGTAAAATCCAAGTTGATTCGATATGCACCATTTGTGGCCAGCATGATGAAACGATAGTCCATATTCTATAGGAGTGCCCCATAGCACGAAATGTTTGGGCTCTGGTCAAAGGTAAGTTGTAGAAATGTAGTGTTGATGCTTCAAACTTCTACGTCTTGGTTTGTCACTTAGTTGATCGACTTGATAGGAAGGAACTAGAAACTTGGGCGATGATTTCTCGGGCCTTGTGGAATACGAAGAACATATATCACTTTGAGAGTTTATAGTCCCACCCCACTGCAATCCTTCGGGGAGCCACATCCTTGCTGGATGATTTCCAGTGACTATCTACGTGTCTCCCCAATCAATGAATACATTTGTGTGTATTTTGGTTTGTTTTGCATGTTTAGTAACTCTATTCTTTGGGTCTGCCAGCCACCATGTTTGGCGTTTTCTATGTATGGTAGACCCCTTTGGTTTTTTACTTTGTATTTTTTACTGTATTAATATACTTCTACTGCTTTTCAGTCAAAAAAAAAAATTTTTTTTTACTCTAATTTAATCTAATTATATATATATATATATAAAAGTAAAATTTCTTTTTAAAAACTTAAATTCCAAGACTTAACCCTTTTAACCAAAAAAAAAAAAAAATTCCAAGACTTGTACTTTGTGGAGTGAGCATGGACCAAGCTGCGTTGGTATTTAGTTATTGATTTGAATAAGGGGAAACGGGTTCCATCATCTCATTTCACCGCTCGCAAGGGTCGAATTAGTCAATTACATGACCACATCAAGTTCTACTTAACTCTTTCAAACATTTCTGCAAACCTCTTCCCTGCACAAATCACCAACAACTTCGCCGAATCCCTCGATCTCTAATCGAAGCTTTTAACTTCCTCCTTTACAATTACAACCACCATTCAATCCCTTTGGGTCCTTCACAACTATCCATTTCCATGATGCCGTATATACCGCAAGAGCTAATCACCGAGATTCTAGCCCGATTACCAGTGAAGTCTTTGGTACGCTTCCTCTGTGTTTGTAAGGAATGGTACGCCCTAATCACTGATACTGATTTCATCAAATTGCACCTCAAGAGCTCCATCGAGACCAACAGAGACCGCACCCTCATCCTCAACGAAGACGAGTTCTCTCCACCTTTGCGTTATTTTTCCGCCGTTCAATTCTCCAAGGACAATCAGTTCCGCAAGACCTTTGAAATTTACAAGCCGCTGCAAAACTGGGTCATCTCGGACTATTGCGACGGCTTGGTTTGCCTTCATAAGGGTTACGAAAAGCTAGAGGTCGCAATTTGGAATCCATTGGTCAGGAAGTACAGGAAATTGCCCATCGAACCAATTGAGGAGCCCTCTTGTTTCTCGTCGGCTATTAGGTTTTCCCATTTAGCATTCGGGCACGATCCACGTAACGACGACTATAAGGTGTTGAGGGTTACAGAGTTTTATATGGCAGATAGTATGGAGTTTGAAGTCAAGGTGTATAGTATGAGATCAAACTCTTGGAAAAAAATTGATGAACAATGGCCCAACAAAGAGATATGTTGCCAGAAGTTGTTGGCTTTGAATGGAGATGTGTATTGGTTAGCTGCTGATCGAGTTGTGCAGGATCTGGAGTCCATTCTTGCTTTCAATCTCGCCACTGAGACACTCCGGCTCTATGAGACACCGGTTCCACCAGATGACGATCAGTTTACGTGTTTGGATGTGTTGGGAGGATTCCTCTGTTATATTGTTAATGATTACTTGAATAGTGATGTTTATTTGATGAAAAAAAATGGGGTAGAGAGTTCTTGGACACAGATTTTTAAAATTAAACAACATGTAGTGTGTCGGGATTTTGAGTATTTCAGGACTCTGATGTTTTCCACCAATGGCAAGAAGGTTCTGTTGGAGGAGCACCAAGAATGCGGTCATACGAATCTTATTTGGTATGACATAGAAAAGAAAAGATGCTACAGGGTTAAGAATCGGAGTTTTCCATATGTGTTTATGGTGGCAACTTGTATCGGGAGTCTTCTTCTCCTTGATGGTGATAATGTGATTGATCCTCGGCAGAAGAAGAATAAGGGGAAGAGGAAGAGGTAAAGCAATGGAGCTTAATGAACTATTTTGTTTTGCTTAATTGGCTGTCTTGGTATTGGTTTGCATTACTGTCTTGAAGCGGTGGGTGTTTAATGATGGGAAGATTTTGTGAATTTTCATGTAAGACTTGATACTTGTTTGAGTGGTATGCATTTGATGTTATAGGCTCTTTCTCTTGTTCAATGTAATGCTTTGATCATGTAATTTTTAGGAGAATTTTGTATACACATCAAATCTATTTTAATAAAATTTTAGTTTCTTGTAAAAGAAAAAAAGGGGACTAGATTTCTAACATGTGTTGTTTTTTGTTTTGCCAGGAATTAAAGTCCATCAGAATCTGTTGGGAAAAGCAGTAAAATGCAAGAAGGATAAAGAGGTGATTGTGGAGACGACTTTATCTTTCAAAAGTAATTTTGATTATTGTGTTTTTTGTGTTAACTAGCTGTATATAACAAAAGCTGGATTATTCATGTCTTATGGAATATTTAGCTATTTTTCAACTTTTTAATGTTATTGAGACTTTTGCATATCTAATATGATAAAGCTTGTTCATGGAAGAATGTAGTTGATCGGTTATATCTCATATCCTGATTAGGTCTTATTATGCCTAGATTCTTAGTGGAAATACTATGACTCATATCAATTTTTGTGGTAGTTGTAAGCAACCTTAGTGTCTCATGATATACATGAGTAGTTTGATTAAGGAATTAAGTACTAAATGTATGTAGGAAACAACTTTTAGGCCATCACCATTTTTGGAATTGTGATTGCAGCTTTTGCCTTGAGATTCACGATTGGTTTGCTTTCTTGAAATCCTAGTGTTTTTATAGTTTGTTTAAGTCCTTCAAATGTCTGTTTGTTGTGTTCTCCCTATATAGTCCACCATTGGCGTAAAGGGATCACATTCCAAATTTCTCCATTTTGATGTCTACCAAATTGCCCCTTCCAACAAATCAATGACCTTTTAAGGCATACATAACCCACTGCACCCCAAAGTGAAAAGGCGCAAGAGACTAACAACCTTTAGCAATATTGCAGTGTAAAAGTATTAAAGTAGGTGATCAACTGATTCTCTGTTCTTCTTGCACATGCAGCACCAGTTTACTACCACACTATTACTACATCTTAAATTATTCAGTAGGGATTTAAATCCTCCAAATACTCTTCCAAGGAAAGGAATGGGCATCTCCAGTATTTCCCTCAACCCCTTCTGTAACGCTTTCAAAGACGTACTCCATAGGGGACGCGTTTCTCCCTCAAACACCATCCATTCTGTTCAATACCATATTTGTCATCCACTACTTTCTTTCAAAGAGCATATTTCTCTTTGGCATAATGCCAAAGCCGCTTGCCCAACAAAACTTTACTTGAAAACAAAAAGCTTTTTATGCCCAAACTGCCATATGAATCGTTTATAAACTACCCACCCCACAAAAACTCTCTTCGAAGTTTCTAAATACGCATAACAATGCCAACAGGAAAGAGACAAGAAGTAAGTGAGCAAACTGGAAAGTGTTCCGTTTATTAGAGTGAGCCTACCTCCCTTAGAAAGATAAATCTTCTTCCGTCCCACTTAACTTCATTCCACCTTCTCAAGAATTGTTTCCCAAATTACTTTAGATGTAAATTTAGCTCCCAACAGAAGTCCCAGGTATCTCATAGGCAGACAAGAGTCACAAGAAACCTTGCATCTTAGGATTTGAGCCGATTCTTTCACCTCTGAAATACCACCAACTGGAGCCTTTTCAAATTTTCTCAAATTGAATTTTTTACCTAGATATGTTTTCTAAACATAGCAGGGCACACTTTTAGTCATGAAGTTATTTCCACACAAAATAAATGTATGATCCGCAAATAAAAGATGGGAGACCATCCAAGGATTATTAAGGGTATTTCCTACCATAAAACCAGCAAGATAATGCCCCTCTATTGCTATGCCCAGAAACCTTCTTAGCACATCCATTACTATCACAAATAGTGACAGTGATAAAGGGTCGCCTTCGAATAAGCCCCAAGAGCTCTTAAAAAAACCGCTAAGGCTATCAATAATAAGAATACAAAATATCTCTATAAAAATACAAAAACGAATCTAAATCCTTTATTTTGGCCGAAACCTTCAATAAATAGATCAAAAATTTTCAATTAATGTGATTGGAGGCCTTCTCCAAATCCAGTTTACATAGGACACCTAGAACACCCAATTTTAATCTACAATCAAGGCATTCATTTGCAGTAAGGATTGAGTCAAGAATCTTCTTCCCCTTAATAAAAGCATTTTGGCAATGTGAAAGGAGCTAATTTCCTCAGTTGCAAGGATGGACCCCTGTAACTGATAATCTTCATGCTTGTTGTGGTGGAATTGAACTATATTGCTTCCTTAATTTCTTCAGCCCTTCTCCCTGCCTCATAGGTCCTTCATTACTGGGTACATTCTTTGTTAGTTTTAGCCTTTTTCCCTTCTCAATCATTTCCCCCTTTTTTATTAGTTCTAATAAACAGCTTCAAAGAAGGAAGTCTGCAAAGATTTTTTTTTTTTTTTTTATTTCCTTAGATTATGTTCATAGATACTTTTGTTGGGTCTGGTTGATTGTGTTAGATTGGCCCCTTGATATTAATTATGTAATGTACTCGATTCTTTTGTTATGGGTAGATCATGTTGGATTTGTTGTTCTTTGCCTCTGGCAGTAAGCTTCTTGTGCCTGAATAGGATGATTTGGGACCATCAGTTCATCCTATTTTGGTGGAAGAAATTTTGAAAAATGCCTCAAGAAATTTTCTCTTTCTTTTAAACTTTTGGGAAGCTTGAGGACTTTTTAATAAGAGTAATACTAGAGCTACAGCACTTTTTACAAACTGACATCAGACAAAAAAATGAGCTGTATTAATTGGTCGGATTTTAAGTTAAAAATAATTTATTATAGTTATCAAAAACAATTAAAACACCAAAATTTAAGAAACCCCAATTTCTGGAGACCATCCATCTTCTTTTTCTCCTTGCACAAACTCACTCTCAGTAACTCCTCATTGCCTAAACCCCCAATTAAAGAAACTTAGAAAACAAGAACAAAGGCAATCTGGGGCCATTTGGAAGTTGCAGGGGCATTCTCTTAAAATTCATTTGGAGTTGCCAGGCATGGTTGCCTTGGTGAGCCCTTTGCAAACATGCAGATAAAGGCAATCTGGACTTTGCAAGGAATTTTGAGTTGGAGTTTTTATCACCTTTTCCTGAATTGGAATGCTATTGCTGTGGGTGTGAAAGTAAAGGTGATGGTGTGGTACCAAAGTCGGGAGCTTTTTGTTAATTAATCTAGGTATTTGGAAGGTCTAAATTAATTATTTGATCTTTGGGATTTTATTGCTCCATACCACATGCATTAATTGAGGTGTATGGTTGGTCTAAATTAGTTCATGGTTCTGGGAAGGGCTGGATCACAGCCTCACCATCTAGTTCATGGTGGAGTACAACAAGCATTTTGTTCTTGTTTTTTAAGTTTCTTTGTTTGGCAGGTTTGGCAACAAGGAGTTGCAGAGTAAGTTTGGTTCGAGGAGTTCTCTAGAAAGGGGTTTCTTTAAGTTTTGTTTTGTTGATTCTTTTAAAAATTATAATATTTAACTTAAATTCTACCCATTTAATGCTGCTCATTTTTTAGCTGAAGTGGCATACTGGATGCAACATTTGGTTTTACAAGGAACTTAATAGAGAATACTTTGGTGGAGGAATGTCACTAACTATCAATTTGTTCGTATGGCATGTATCTACAAGTCTCTACAGTCTTTGTTTTCTTTGATGAATTTTGCAATTCATGGACACAAAATCTGACTCTTAATCTTCTCACAGAGTTATAGCTTACAACTGCAAGATGAGGTTATTGGAAGCATAGGCTCATAGCTGTTTTTAATTAAAGATAAACCAGACCTGGTTAGGTTCAATATTTCATGGTTTTACAAACTCTTTGGCTTACCCCAACACCCCCACAACCCCCCCCCCCAAAAAAAAAAAAAATCTTCAGAAGGGTTCAAATTTGATTTCAACGTTGCTTGATAAATGGAGGATGATTGTGCCCTGTACTCTTAGAAATCACTTTGGATAGGAGTAGGTCTCTTTGTAGAGGCACAAGTTGCTAATGTTCTAGTGAAGATTCTTCATTTCTACACGCGAGGTTAAATTTTTGATGAAACGTGTTAGGAAACTTTTATAATAAATAAGGAGAGACAAATAAAAGAGGAACTAAATGACAAGTTTGTTCTTTTTTTTTAAAGAGGGACTAGAGCAGCTTGTGTGCAGAATATCCGCTTGACTTGCTGCTCTGTGCGGGTTATTAAGTTAGGTGGTTTAGGTTGGGCGGTTTAGACGCCTAAAATAGCGGATTGGGTTGTATAACGGATTGAAACAGCTTCATCCGCTTATTTATACATAATATATATATATATATTAGTTGAAATTGATCAACAGAATATTCTGTATGTAAAGTTAATCAATTTTTACAGCTAATCAATAATCAATTCCTTATACAAAATATAAAAAGTCAACATTGAAACCCTAAAATCACTTCAACTGTATACTATATACACTTTGTATTTAGCTTTCACCTTCAGGCACTTCCTCTTCTTCCCTCTTTCATGTTGTTTTGTCTTTTTCTTCCTCAACCTTTTTAAAGCCTCTTTATTTTTTTATATTTTATATTTTATATTATTATTATTATCCACTCAAACCACAAAAGGTTGTTGTTTTTATGTCTTGCATTGCTTAATGTTTGTATCTATATTTTTATTATGTTGTTTGTCTTTTTGATTTAGGTCCCATATATTCTTGTAAATCTTGAGACCATGCATATCATTTTGAAGTTTATTTGTTATGTTGGTATGTTATTATTTTGAATCCTTAATGTGACTTTGGGAATGTTAAGACCTTGAGTTTGTTGATTTAATTTTCTTCAGTTGTAAGGCAATAGGCTACTGTTTTTTCATTTTCTTTTTCCTTTTTTGTGGAGACAAGGTCTATTAGAAATGATATTTTTTTTTTATTGACCCTATGTTTGTGTTGGAATTGAGATTATTAAATGAAATCTACCTTTAATTTTTTGTATGCATTAGTTATACTTTGAGATTATGCAATAATAAATTGTAGATTGTGATAATTATAAAAAAAAAAAAAAACATTGTTAATGCCAATCTACTGAGTTGAAACCGCCAAAATTTGTAACCAATTCGCCGGATTTAGACTTTGGTGAGTCGGTGGTGGATTGGAATTTTTCCAACCCGTTAGTGGTGGATTGGATAAAAATATTGGCTTTTACCCGCCTAATTCAACCCACGCACACCCCTCCAGCTTGGTTTGGTAATCCTCTTCAGTTTCTAGGAAATAGATTAGTTTCTAGGAAAACATATACAGTGTAAAGATAATGCAACAATCCAAGCGCGTTCTTCCCTTTTATTGTCAGTCCAACCTGTAGACTTTTTTCCCTCGATCCTATATAGAATTATTGATTTTAATGACTTTGGTGTTATCTATTATTGATTTTCAATCCATCCTGTAGTATTCTTTTTCAATTTGGATTAATTTTTAAATGTCATTTCAATTTACCACCTTTTGACCTTACATATTCATTTGGTCTGTCTGTTATATCGATTTACCAAAGGGTCATTTAAGAATCTCCTTTGAATTTTCATTTTCATTGAATACTATTGATATGCAATTATTTAATTTCAACCATATAAGAAACTTAAAAGAAAAATAGTCTATTTTCTGAAACGAGTCCTTTATATAAGTGTAAAGCCTATGAGATGTAATTCATGAAATCAGCCCCACATTGGAGACAAAACTCTAGCTTCTTCTATCTCCCTCCTTGGTGCTTTCTCTTTTGTTTACGTACAAAGTTGGCTCTTAAACATATACTAAGTTCCTTGAACCTATAGGAGTCGTGTTCATTATTAGAAATGGTGGAAAGATACAATGGTATGGCATCCTTCTACTGCACACACACGGGTCTAGAAGTTTACCTCAAAACCTAGAATATTCTCATCTATAGATATGACCTCGGTTAGTGTGCATTTCAGTTTTTCTCCATTGACAATGGTTGAGTTTATGGGGACTGCAGATAATTTTTTATTTTTTATTTTATGTGAAACTGAAAACCTTCTAGATAAAAACAGTACATTTTGAATAACTGTATAGCAACATTTTACATTTTATCTATGTTGCACAATATTTTCATTTAAAACAACACATCTTGACTCACTGTATAGCAACATTTCATCTAGTGTAGCACAATATTTTCATTCATAAAATTTGGGCTTTTATCATGTAATTTTGGAGTTATTATACTACCCTCCATAAAACCAAAAAAGATGAAAATTTCTGAACAAGCGAATTATTGTATCAAATAATTAAACACAATATTTTGATTCAACTTATCTAGACACCTGACAAAATTTTCATTAATTTTTTTTTTTCTCTGCATCTATGCTCATGGTAGCCAATAAAAGTTTGTGTATTTTCTTGTACTTTGGTTTATCAACATGCTTAAATTAAGCGTAAAAAGGCCAGTATGCACACTTTTTTCATAAACAATTTTAATTGCACAATTAAAAATAACTGGTATTTGGCCCAGCAGTGGATACGTAAACAAAATGTTCAATAATTTCATAATATTCCTAAATTAGTATGCCAACTTACACATGAGCTCATCACAATATCTAATTTAAAATTTTTGCTATGCTAATTTAAGAATGTTGTGAAATTTTTGTGTCCCTAGCATTTTTCAAAATAAATTGTTCAGAGTAATGTAACATTCATAACATTTTCACAACAAATTCTAGTTAGCAATCTATTATTGATATGTAAAAAAATAATATTAATGGTGAGCTCAAATTAGAACCAGTGACAAATTACCACCTATGATTTTCCTCTAATTTTTGTAGCTTTATATATATATATATATATATATATACCAGTTGTTAACAAAATAAAAGTTTTGTGAAAAATTAATTGAGTCTCAAAAGGGTTTTTGTAGTTAATTTGTTACTAGTAATGAGCATAATATAAAAAATAAAAAAAGGTGAAAATCTCTAAAAAGAATATAAAAAAAATTAAATGAAAATTTCACATATAAACAAGAAATTTATTTATTTATTTATTTATTTTTTGCATTTAAACATTTTTTTTTTTGAGAATGTGCATTTAAACAAATTAGAAGAATGCATTTTAAGTAAAAAAAATATTTAATTAAATTTAAATATATAAAATGCCTAAATTTAACATTGTCTTAGATCCCAAAATGCTTTGGGCCACCCCTGGATCATTGGGACCATTACTAGTGATGAGAACAAATGGAGGAGAAAGTCATGCTTGGTCAAGACAAAGCTTTTTGGTGGACTCTAGCAAGAAGACATATGTTATCGTAAGTTGAGACTATCTATTGAAGAGAGGGATAGTATGAGTCATATGGTTACAGATGAGGAAATTCGTAGTGCTCTCTGGTCTCTAAAAGCTTTCAAAGCTCCTGGACCTGATGGCCTTCATGCGGGGTTCTTCCAGAGGTTTTGGCTCACTGTGGGGGGATCGGTTAGAGAAGAGGTAGCTTCGGTGTTCAGGGAGAAAAAAATTCCAGACTATCTTAACAGAACCAGCATTGTTCTCATCCCAAAAATTCAGGGACCAGAGACTATTAGTAACTATCGGCCCATAAGTCTTTGTAATTCTGTGTACAAGATAGTTTCCAAGATCATAGTGGGGAGAATTAGACCTTTCCTAGACCAGCTCATCTCTCCTTGTCAGGCAGCGTTTGTTCCAAGGCGAAGGGGGGTGGATAATGCGATCATAATTCAGGAGATCATTCACACCATGGGAAAAGCTAGGGGTAATTGTGGTTATATGGCCCTAAAGATTGATTTAGAGAAGGCTTACGACAAACTTGAATGGAGCTTCATCAAGGGTATGTTGAGTAGGTTTAATTTCCCTGAAAACCTCTCTGAGCTCATCATGAGCTGCATATCATCAGTGTCGACCTCTCTTTTGTTTAATGGGGGGAGCCTTGAACCGTTCCGGCCTTCGAGAGGCATAAGGCAAGGGGATCCTCTATCCCCGTACATTTTTATATTATGTATGGAGTTGTTGGGTCAGCTCATCCAAGAAAAGTGTGAGGATAAAGTTTGGTGTCCGGTTAAAGCTTCAAGGAGTGGCCCAGCTTTTTCCCATCTCTTCTTCGCCGATGATTTAGTCCTCTTTGCTAAAGCCAATGCAGAGAATTGTGTTGCTATAAGGGAGGTTCTTGATACTTTTTGCAATCTCTCTGGGCAAACAGTCAGTGAAGCTAAATCCAGGGTCTATTTTTTCCCGAATGTAGATCAAGATGATAAGGAAGCTTTTAGTGACATTCTTGGTTTCCGTCAAACAGAGTGCTTGGGGAAGTATTTAGGCTTTCCCATTAAACATCATGGAGGTAACAATCGGGATTTTGGGTTCGTGTTGGATAGAGTCAAGAACAAGCTTGCGGGTTGGAAAGCTAGTCTTTTATCCTTGGCAGGGAGGAAAGTGTTGATTCAAGCCTCTTCTTCAGCTATTCCGGCATATGTCATGCAAAGTAACTTGCTGCCTAACAAGATTTTGGATGGTATTGACAGGGTGAACAGGAATTTCCTGTGGGGTTCAGTTGATAACAAGAGGAAAATGCATTGGGTGGGCTGGAATAAGATAACTAGACCCAAAGAAGAAGGGGGTTTGGGTTTGCAAACAGCTAAAGGTAGGAATACAGCCCTCCTAGCCAAGCTAAATTAGAGATTCCACACGGAGGACAAGGCCCCTTGGGCGAAGGTGTTAAGGCTGAAGTACTGTAATCACAAGAGGCTAAATTCAAGAAATGTGGATAAGCTTCCTAGCTCTAGAATTTGGAAAGGGTTGGTGAAAGGGGAGGAAACCTTTAGGAAAGGAACCAAATGGCTGCCAGGTTTCGAAAGCAAGATGGTTTTTTGGTATGATAATTGGTCTAACATTGGTCCCTTGAGAAACATCATTCAAGGGCCTCTGACTTTGGAATCAACCAAGCTGAAAATCAAAGATGTGGCAAATTACACAGGTATTTGGAATTGGTCTGTTCTTCAAATGGAACTCCCGGAGGAGATCATCTGTGAGCTTAAAGCCACTCCCATTCCCCTCTCTAGTAGGTTGGAAGATAGATTGGTTTGGAAGTGGTCTCCCAAAGGTGCCTTCGATCTTAAAAGCGCTTACGGGTTAGCCTCTGAACCCATGAGGGTTATTCCTTTTAAAGGCTGCTGGATTTGGAAGTTAAAAATCTTGCCAAGAATTCAAGCTTTTGTGTGGAAGTGTATGCATCAGAGCATAGGGGTCAACCAATGCCTTTTGGCTAGAGGAATGCAAGTTGATCCTATTTGTTTCCGTTGTCACAGTGAGGCGGAGTCTATCTTACATGCTTTGCGTGATTGTCCTTTGAGCAAGAGTGTTTGGGATCAGCTAGGGAGGCGGTCATCAGATCCTTTCTTTACCCAGAATCTGCATGACTGGTTGAATGTTAATGCCACCTCCGGTCAGCAATATACAACAGGTCAGACTCCTTGGAACCTTGTTTTCCTTTTTGGTATTTGGCTTCTTTGGAAAGGTAGGAATCAGCTCCTTTTCAATAACAAAAACCAGAATCCAAATTTGGCAAAGGAAATTGTTGACCGTGCTGCAGAGTATCATTTCTGTGCAAACATTTCTTTAGAGAAAAGGCTGGTTCTGAAGAGTGTCAAATGGGAAAAACCGGGGTATGGTTGGTTAACTTTGAACACAGATGGTTCGGTTGCAGGAAACTTTGGGGTAGCTGGAGGAGGAGGTTTGATTAGAGATACCAATGGTGAGTGGGTCACGGGTTTTGCAAGAAAGATTGGGAAAATGTCTAGCTTCCAGGCAGAATTATGGGCGCTTCGTGATGGACTTCAACTTTGCCTTCAATACCAAGCCCAAGCTGTGCTTATTGATCTAGATTCGAAAACCATTGTGGATGCCTTGAATTCACAAGATTACTCAAATTCTATTGTCTCTTCTATTATGGAGGATTGCAAATACATGATTAGCCGGATTCCCCAAACTCGTTGTAGACATGTTTATAGAGAGGCTAATAGATGTGCAGATTTCCTAGCTAAAATAGGTACCTCAATTGGGGGTGATTTTATTATTTTTCATAGTCCGCCTGTGGACTTAATTAATATTTTGGAGGATGATGCCATCGGTGTGCATGTAAACAGGCTGTGTCCTGCCCCTTCCTTTGCTGTGTAGTTCTCTTTTTAATGCAATTCCAGTTTACCAAAAAAAAAAAAAAAAAAAGAGACTAGAGAGAGAAAAGATCCATGAAAGGCAACATTATTTTAATTTTATAAAGGAATCGTAAGCTTTTCAAAACTCATATATATATAACTAGTTAAATTTCTTTAAGATAAATATTTTAATTTTAATAATAATAATATAGATATAAAATAAAAAGTTCTTAAAATTCTATCATTTAACAATAATAGATATCAAACTAATGTTAGTCAAGGTTTCTAATGTGGAATCACTGGAATGCGATAAATATAATCTAATTTTATAGTAAATTGTTATTAAAAAAAAATTAACTCCACACTATTATCCTAAACACTTAAATCGTGTTTCAATACAATATAATTAATGATCTTGGGATAGAAATTACTTTCCCTTTTTATGTTTCCCATTTGCCTAACATATGCAGTAATCGTACAATCCAACGTCTAATCTCAGTTGACAATAAAAAAAAAATAATAATAAAAAAAAGAAAAAAAAAAAGAAAAGAAAGAAAGATGAAAAAGTAATTAACAATTAGGATTCAATGAATGTTAATCAAGGTCTAATCTTTTACTTAAAATAACAATCATGAAAGTTAACCACGTGGCTTGATTTAAAGGAGCCTTACCCCACGCGTCCGTCAGATTTGATTTGGTGGCAGAAGTCATCGTATTATTTTTTAATATTTAACAAAAGTTAAACCATTTAAGCAATGACGCTCCCATGACAATTGCCGTGGCCCAATGATAAAGTGTTAAAAGGATTTTTATTAAAAAAAAAACCCACCCCTCTCTCCTTGTCTACTCCGCTATAAAATCAAAACAATGTACATAGTCCGATAAAAAAATAAACATTGTACTTGGTCATTTGGGATATTGGCTAAGCATAAATAAATGATACTATAACAAGAAGTGAGGTCCAGTTCGATTTCGCAGCAAAATCCTTAATATTTTTTCACCAAAAAATTTTTACAATTTTTCATTAACTTTCTGTCTCACACTCACAATTTCTGTCTGTCTCTCTCTTTCTGTCTCAGGTACTCTCTTCCTCACGTGTGTGCATACATATTTTTGTCGTCGATGCTGTCTTAACTTTCCAATTTTTTTGAATATGTGAGACTGCGATCCTTTCATTTGGGGATTGATTTCTATCTCTAATCTCTGCCTTTTTACCCTTTTTGATTTTTTCCTCCAACTCATTATGCAAGCAAGGTATTTCTCTCTCTTCTTTTTTGTAATTCATGTTGTTTTTTGTTTTAATTTGATGGGGTTTTGTTTAATTTTGCTGAATAGTGTTTTTTTTTTTTTTTGGGTAATTAGATTAGTTTGTACGCTTGGGTTTGATTAATTAATTTGTAATGGACTACTCTGTGTTTGGTTGCGGAGAAAGATGAGGAAAGGAAATAATTGGGTAAAATTTTGTGTGTGTGTGTGGGTTTTAAACCGAATAGCTTAAATTGCGTTTTGAAAGAATCTTTGATATAAATATATTTTCACTTTAAGAGTAAAAGGAAAAAATGAGATGATTGGATTAGGTGTGTATGCTATTCTGTGAAATTTTCTAATTTGATGCATTTGTTATGTTGATTTAAGCTACCGTGGACAGGGTTGATTAATTACCATGCATATCTATTGCTGTCCCTTGGGTTCACGCAGAGCTGGGTTTTGGAATTGTTGCAAAGAAAGAAAGTTGTTTTTTAATGCTATTCTGTGAAGTGGAGCTAGAGATGGTTGAAACACACTCGCAAGTTTTGTGGATTTGTTATTAGAATTCAGTTACTACAATATTCGGATTGGTCTATTGCTTGATTGTTAAGTTCTTCATACCATGCCAGTTGTTCAAAAGCTATATGATGCCTGCAAGGCATCCTTCTCTTCTGATGGTCCGATTTCAGAAGATTCTCTCGAAAAAGTTCGAGGTATTTTAGGTGAGAGGCTTTAAGAAATGTCTATGTTTTTGTCTCATTGTGCTCATTGGATGTGGTTTACTTGCGCTTGGTCAAAATCATTTTGATTTTGAGTACTTCCTTCGTCTTAACACTTTCATATAATGCTGTTCCAGATAATTTGAAGCCCTCTAATGTGGGTCTTGACCAGGAGGCACAATTGGCACGTCAATGGAAAGTTTCCATGAATGTTACCAATGGAAAAAAAGGGCGTCGCAGCAGTAATCAGTACCCACCCCCGATTACATATTTGCACTTGCACGAATGTAACAAATTCTCTGTAAGCAACTTAAATCTCTGTAGGACATCATTTATTTATTGGATTTTCTCTTTGGACTGACTTACACCTTGGTTTCAGTTGAGTGGATTGCATATTTGTAAATTTGCAAAGTTGGATTCATAACATGAACTTGGGAAACTTTTGGACTTCGTTGCAGATAGGAATTTTCTGCATGCCACCTGGCTCTATCATACCACTTCATAATCATCCTGGAATGACTGTGTTGAGCAAGCTTCTTTATGGCTCATTAAATGTGAGATCATATGACTGGCTTGAAATACCTGGATCTGCCGATCTATCTCAAGGTGCCCCATCTTTGTTGAACTTAGCATATTTCAAGATTACATTTGGCATTATGATGGTGATTCAGACTGATATTTCAAAATATGCAGTTTTTTAATTTAATTTATTTATAACTTTTTAGAATGTCAAAACTTGTATGGTCTTTTATGGAAGCAAATAGCAATGGTGGAAACAGAACCTACACAGTCTCAATATGTTTTCTAAATTTAAAAGTAGTTACAGTATTAATATTGATTGGGTATCACCAATTTGCTAATAGTGTCAAATGATACCAATTAAATATCACTTATTGCGCTTTGACAAATCCTAAACATAGTAAAAATCTAATAATGGAGAGCTTCTGAATCAGTATCATAATTAAATCCTTATTTATGTCTAATTTCTTTACTTGTAAACTAGTTAGCCTTCAAGATATCATCAACCATAATCCCTGCCATTCTGCTCCATGGTGCAAAGGTTGCTCAGAACCACTAGCTTGATTGAATCCTTTCTATCCATGTCATCTCCTTCAGGATGATAAGTTTCACAATTTCTTCTTATGACTACACTTCTTTCCCTCTTTTTATTGCTTTCTTTTGCATGTCACCTGTCTGTGGTGTGTTCACCAATGTTCAACATGGAGGGAAAATCCTGCTTGGTCTCAACACTTAGGTAGCTGCTTGGCAGAAAACAATTAACAGATATGACTGTTTATTTTATGACTTACTGTTTGCAGTTATTTAAGCTTATCTGTGGCATTTACTTTATTTAATGGCAGTGTTCTGTATTTTGTTAAATTCAGTAAATCTTTTTTAGATAGTAAAGTTTTAGAAAGGCAGCCCCCTAAACTATAAGAAATACCTTGTCTAAGAAGTTTTGAGTAGCTTCAAGCTTGTGTACACTACATGTCTTTGTTAAGGTCATCAAAGAATGGGAAAGGAGAAGACAGTTTCAGAATAAATGGGGAAAAATTAGAAGAATTAGAATAAAACTTGTATTGTTAGTGGATATATTGATATCGGCCAATTCAATTGCTTTTTCTCTTTTAATCTTCCCTTGCTCTTTCTGCCTAGAAAGGAAGTCACTTCTAAGCATCTTCCATTCCTTTTTGTTGTAATTTTTGTCCAATGTACTAAAATGATACTTGTGTTGGCACTATTGGTGGATATGTACTGGTATTCTTTTTACTGGTAAGTTGCATATGGACTTAGTGGGGTTTTTAATCCACAACCTCACCCTTCCTCATTTTTGTGGGAGGAGGAAGCACCATTTGGATTAGATCTCATTGGCCCGATGTGTATGGTTATGGTATCTAAATCTCTTTGGATGCTTTAGTAAAATGAGCCCCAAGTCATAATTTAGGATTCCCTACGCATGACTAAAAATGTTTTTTGGAGCCTGGACTTTTATTTAGGAAGATTTCCTTTTTCCAGAATTTTTTTTGAGCAGAGGACCATGTCATTTCTGGGAAATTGGGTATACCGAGTCTAATTTTTCCATACCTTGGGGGTGTTAGTGTAATTTACCCTAAATACAAAAACCAAGGGGATATTTACAAAAATATTTGAAAATATTTGAAAATATCTCAAAAATATCCTCACTTCTAACTTTGGGTTCTTTTTCTTAAATTTCTTTAGCCAACACCATTCACCTCCCTTCCTTCTCCCTTCATTCCAAGCTCTAGAATCTCTCATTCCTCTTGCCTCTACGTTAGTCTCCAGTGCCCCCACTTCCACATCATTGTAGTCCTTGACTTAGCTTCGTAAACCTTGTCAGATGTCACTAACAAGCCAATAGCCAAGTCAGTGTTGCTGGCATAGGTTATGATGGGCCGTTTAGCACAGTCATGATGATTTATGATCTACTGCTCCTTCTCCACCACCACTGTCGAGAGAAGATTTGTTACAGCATTCACCGCTGTATCTTGTGATTTTCTTCATTGATCCTGATGTGGTGTGCTGTACTCGTGCTTTGTTACATTGAGATGGGCTTCCCTTCCTTGATCCTTGTTTTTGTTGTGCCCTCTTTGTCATTCAATTGAGTCTTTTACTTGTACCTTGTGCTTCGAGTACTTGTACCTCATGCGCTATAATTGATACTTCCATTTTTACTAGGACTCCTAATAATGTTTTGGTTAATTTTTCCGCATGGTTTTTAAGTTTAGATTTATTATGTGTTCTGGTTATTTGATTCAATATATGAATGGACTCTAATTGAGATTGTGTCATGTTTCTTCTTCTTCTTCTTGAGTTGTAAGTAATTTTGGCATGCATTTGAATTAAGGGGTTTTCTAAAAAAGTAAGGGGAACAGGATTTCAAAAATTCCCATGGGCTGGGGCATGGGTTCTTTGAATGGTGCAGGGGTGGGGGAATGAGGTCCTGCCAAAAGCCCCCCTCGTTGCCATCTCTAACTACCTTGCCCAATCCTGCACTATTTTTATCTTACCTATACTTAGTAGCGTTTTCAACATGTTTACAGTGAACATATTGAGAGCATTATGAAGGCATCTGGAATTAACATGAAAATTCTGGTTTGTTGAAGATTTGACTTTTCAAGCGTGCAAATATCTATTAATTGCATTTTCTTTTATGATAAATATTATCCTGGTAACTGATGGTTGTTGCTTGGTTTTCTGTGTAGAAGTGGATACAACAATATTGATTATTTCATGAAATTCGTAGCTTTTAAAAAATTCCAAAAAAATGTATGGCACGATCAATTTCTTACCTCATGATGGTAAACTAAATCAGCTTAACTGTCAAGTCTGAAGAAAATAGCTTGGTTTGTCGAAATATTGCTATTGCTGGCGTTGAAATGGATAATTAATTGGGTATCCTAGATAAATGATGAGTGAAACTAGTAGCTTGGATATAACTTACTAGAGGTTTAATAATGCCTTTCTTATCGTCTAGATTCTTCAATGTTTCCCTTTTTTTGTTGAGTAGGGTCTGAGTTAAATTATTGCTCCTTTGATGTTTTTGAGAATAAAAATTTGAAATGGGATGAAATGATTATTAAAGTAGTGACCACTGTATAGTTTATTAGATTGGTCAATGTAGTAGAATGAAAGAATAGCAATACTTTGCAAATTATGAACACTGTCCATATCTTTAAATTAATGATGCATGCTTTGCTTACCATCTACATTTTCTGTTTTGTGTGCTATGACCATTCCATGCTGAAACCAATCCATTTGATGCTCTCCAACACTTAAATCTTGTTCATTTAGTTCTTATACTTACCACCATATGTCTGTTTTCCATGTATTATAAATGTCTTTAGCGGTACTATGTTTGGATATTTTTTTCCCCTATCTTATCTTCTTGATTCTTATTATGATAAGGGTTTAACTCTTAAAAAGAATCAATTTCCAACCCTTTATTTAATATGAAATTTTTTTTTTGGAAAAAAAAAAAAAAAGAATAAAGAGACTGACTGTGGATTGGTGGGAATTTTCAGCCAGACCTGCAAAACTTGTTAGAGATTGCGAGATGAGTGCACCTTGTGGTATAACTACTCTTTATCCAAACAGTGGTGGCAATATTCACTGTTTCAAAGCCTCGACTCCCTGTGCACTCTTTGACATTCTTGCACCCCCCTACTCCTCAGAAGATGGAAGGCACTGCTGTTATTTCCGAAAATCCCCTAGGAAAGATCTTCCAGGTATCTTCCCTTTCTCTCTTGTGTGTGTGACGAGAAATTTTTTTTTTTACTTCTCATTTCGGGAACTAACATTTCTGCTCCTTGTTGGTCTCCTAAAGATATTGCTAAATTATGTGGTATGAAACCATCTGAAGTGGCTTGGTTGGAAGAAATTCAACCTCCTGAAAACGTAGTGGTTCTGAGGGGGTTGTACAGGGGCCCCAATATTAGACGGTGAAAGGGTTTTTGAACCACACGTATCATACATTAGTCAAATTGGTTATGAGGAGCCAATGAGGTGATTGCTGGCACATTGACTGCCAAACACCATGACAATAATGCTGGAATGCAGGCAACAATGACTGGCATTCCTACTGTGAGGTATTTGATTGTACATACATTTCTCCTGTATTGGCTTGGAAATGAATGCCGACAAAAAATCTTGTACCCAACATACCCGTTGCTATGATTTTTCATTAATTGTAATAAGCAGTGTTCAGATATTATTTCTTGATCTGAGATCTTGACTGCACAGAAAAGTTCTGTTTTAGAGTTCCATTTCGGTTTGGGGAAGCTTTGTTGCTTGCATGTTTTGTTTGATTTCTGCTCTTAGTACAACTTGTAGCTGGTCTTCTGTCTGTGAATATTATTCTCAACTACAATTCAAAATTCTAGTCTTGAGGTCCCTCGTGTTGTCGTTCAGAAAGGCTGTCATGGCTTGTTTGGATGTATCCCTTTTTTGTAAAAGTCGTTTCTATGGATGACTAGGTTTCATGAGGAAACAGCCAAGTGCTAACAAAAACATAGTGAAACAAAAGACTGACATTGTCCATATTTCCTATCTCAAAGTGGTACTTATTCCTCTTGTAAAAGTAAAAAAGGGACAGAGGTTGAGATTATTTAAACCTCAATTTTCTTATTACTTTTTTTTGATAATTTGATAGTGTCACAATAGGAGAGGAGATTTGATTCATGGTTTTCCTTATAGAGGAGGTAATATCACTGAGCTACTCTTGAAAATGATCAATAATTATACCAATTAAATACAAAAGCAACTAACACCTGTCCAAAATTCTGAAAATGAAGAATGCTTTACAACTAAATCTGCTTGGGTAAGCTCAGAGCTTTCTGATTTGAATCCAGTTCACGTGAATTAACTTGCAGAGCAAGTAATCTAGTTGAGATAAGAGAGTGGACCAACAAAAGAAATTAGGCTATATTCCAAAGGCCCCATATAAAGGTTTCAGATAAAGCAATCAGCAAAAAATGCCATAAAATTAGGCATAGCCATTGATTCAGAAACTACGGAAAAAGGAAGGGAAATGAAGCTGAGAGACCTTAATTCTTTCTATAACTAAATTTTGCTTAAGATCTCAAGATAAACGGTAAACCATATCATAATCTTGGAAAGCTCAAACGATAATTAACTAATAGGCCAAATCTTATTGTATACACAATCTGCTCATTCCTATTCTTCATTATTGATTTCTTGTTGGGCCAGGTTCATATCTCAATTATGAATTGCATGGTGTAGATTGTTTTCAAATTATAATGACATGCAGTATTCTACCGAGAACGTACGCTACCACCCTACTCTCGTTTGCAAGTTAGAATACAATTTACGAAGATCCTGAGGTTGGTGTGTATAGTTAAAAAAAAAAAAAAAAAATGTTCAAATTTACTCGCTAAGACAGAATCAAGGGGTTCTACTGTATTGAGAAGCAGTAAATAAACAAATACTCTTTTAATTGAATCCGATTGCCAAAAATTGTACTGAATAGTAGTAAAAGTTGATAAACAAATACCCATTTAACTAAAAGTTATGCGACTACCAAAAAATGCTAATTGGCAACAAGAAAGAACTCAATCTTAACTAATGCGCTTAGGCATTTGTTAACTTGGCCCAAACAAGAATTAGCAATGCTATGCTATAGACACAATTTTAAAGTTTTCTTGCACATTCATATGGCTATTATCACTTATATTATATATATTGAAATAAATAAAAAATTGTTATTAACTTATTGAAAATGAAAACCAGAAAACAAGTATTTGCAACTTGAGCATCAGTCAATTCTGTCTCTCTCTGGCAATCTCTCTTTCTCCCTCTCTCAAAGATAGCATAAGGTGCCTATGTTTGCGGCGACTGTTTTGCTTACACTTCATAGATATAAAGAGATAGATTCTGTCTTATACTTATTGTTTTCATATACATTTTCGATTATTTTATTCTCTTTTTTATATGTAATCTTGCAGTAAAACAAATATTTTATTGATGGTTTCAGATCTAACTTAAGAATGCATATCAAAGGTACTAATTTAGATGTTTGCAGCAAGGTCTGTCTGGGGTTGTTTGAGCTTTTTATTCCTTTTAAGTTAAATTCTTTATTCTTCTATTAACCAAAAAAAAAAAAAGTTGATTCTTTATATAATCGAGCCTCTGATTTAAAGATGAGTCCAGTACTTGGATCGCTTCTCGCTGTTCAATGGCCTCTACATCCATCGGTGCTAGCCCATAGCATGTATCTCGTCATAACTGGGCTAAAGCCTTTGTAACATATTCGATCCTCTTAGATTTTGGTTGGGCTTGAACTCGAATATGAGGGTTTTATTTATTTATTTATTTATTTGAATAACTTAATCTGAGTATTTGAGAGAAGGAAAAAGTTACTTTATTTATTTATTTTACAACAAATGAGAGAAGATTCCAAATTTGATTTTTTTTTTTCAAAGTTTGGTCATGATTCCATTCAATATCTTTTTATTAGATGTGAATTTTAATAAATCTATTATAGGATTACATTTTCTTCTTAATATCAAGGATTAAATGTTTAAATTTCAAGATTTTTTAGTATAAAATTATGTATAAAAAAATAAGTTTATGGATCGAATAGTAAATAATATCTGATTGACACAAAATTTAATATACGTGTTAAGAACATTAGGAACATGCAATCCAACAGTTAGCTTTTCAAAATATGTAGTTATGTTAATTTTTTTAGTGAGAATTGTAACCAAGCTTTGTCATTTAAGTGGAGGGCAAGATTTGATCATAGATTTCTTTATCTCAAAGAGAGAAATCAAACAATGCCACCTGGCTACAAAACTCATACTAAAAAAAATGGTTAAGTTACATGACTTAAAAAAATAAATAAATAAAAGAAAAAGAAAGGGGGAAAAGGTTTTTATACAACCTAGGTTTTTATACAATTTTTTTAACTACTATAATAACACTCCCCCTCCCCTCTCCAAGAACAAAAACAAACAAAAGAAAAAAATAAATGCGATATTTGTTTTACATACACTGTGTTTTTATAACTTAAAAATATGACTTTAAATACATTTTCAATTATATTGCGCGCCTTTATAAATCACAACATGTGTAAAACGCTAAAAAAAAAAAAAAAAAAAAAAAAAAAAAAAAAAAAAGAAAGAAAGAAAAAAAAAAAAGCCTTAATAAGGTCTTTCTTATAGTTTCTTAAAAACTTTTATTCTTGTGTCCACATTTAGAGTTTAGACACACCACCATCCATATATGAAGAATTGTGTGGGAAACAGGCATCTAAAGACAGTAAAGTTTGGTCAGCCGATTAAATCCTATATACATACATACATATATATATATATATATATATATAACTCCAATCCGATGAATTTAACACTATGGTCCAAATCAGTAGAAAATGAAAAGAGTTTGGATGATCTGCAACAATAATTAGAAACAAACAAAGCAATACCAGGCTCAGATTGGTGTTGAATTATCTTAATACAGTAATCAGACATGATTCTCCTTTATGCTTAATTTAAAATAAGAAGAAAAAAAAAATGTTCCCACTAAGAAATGTTGAAGACCATGATATTGTGATGCTAACTTGGACGTTTGCATCCATCAAATAATACATAAAAAAACAAATAATTCTTTGAAAGATTCTTAGGAGCTATAAAAATAATAAAATGTCAACTCCCATGCACACGAGAAGACAAAACTTCCAAGCATTTTCTAGGTACGTAGGGTTGGGAGTCCCTCATTTTCTTATGCTTAATATACCCCAATTATCTTCTCTTCCACGTAGTTTTCTCTGCTACTTTCTTAGTTTAATCCTTCGAATATATCTCACCTTTCTTTCTGTCTCTATAGCAACAAAATATGCACATGTCACGCATAACGAGCCAGTTTTGGGTGTCTTTTAGCCAGACCTAATCCTTGAAGTTATGATTCCTCTTCTTTCCCAAAGACTATGAAGAGGGCCTTGATTGTCATGTGAGGACAACCCAAATTCTTTCTTGGCTTTCTTGGAAAGAAAACCTTTACATGTATATGGTACGGAAAAAGATAAATATATAGGTACAATTTGAGAATATTATATAGGGGACAAGTGTCTCTAATCTTGCTTCCACCATCCCCACCCTTCTCTATCTCCCAAGTTCTATCCATATGTATTGTCTCTTTTGTTTTTTTGGCAGAAGTATTTTAATATACTAAATGCATTCTGATTTCTTAATTAACCATGAGGGAATGCACTTGATGTGTGTTTTACTTTCACCATTGTCTTGGTTCCCCACAAGGTGGTTATAATGGCAACGATAATTAATGATTAACCTTGTTCACTTCTTAATCTATAGATTATACTGATATTGGAGACATATATAGGTTACCTTTTGAGACTTAATGTTGTTCCAACTTACTAATTGTACTAATTAAATTCCTCCAAATTAAGAGGATGATAACGATGCTATATAATGATGCCACAATGATGTATAATTGAGCATTTCCCAACTAGCTATATGGGACGACGTATCCTTTCTTGGATACCATCCCACAGATTGAAGATATTGTGAGAAATTAAAAATCAATTAAAGCTACTTGAAAAACCGAACTGGGTTGGATAAAGTTGTCAACGTTGAAAATGAACTTTGGCCCCCTAAAGCTGCTTATTAAAGAAAGTGCACTTTAGTCAAATAGGTAGGTGATTAAATCTCCCTAGCTAGCCCCCCTCAAATTCAGCATCTTAAGGGTCTAGAAAACGAAATTCTTGCTTCCATTATTAACGAGTCTAGTCTACATTAAGTATCCCCAATATTAATTTGACTACATATATAAAGCCCAAAATTCCATTTCTATTTGGATTATATATCATTGGAATGTAACGATAAAGAGTTTAATATATATTTTTTAAAGGTCCAGTTAATGTATGCTCTTCTGTTTTTGAAAATATTTTCTCGAAAATTGAAAAAACTGTTATTATTTTTTTAATTCTTGAGAAAATTTTTTCCAAAAATGAAAATTAATGTGTGCTCTAAGGGGACACATTAGTAAAATCTATTTTTTAATTAATGTTCTTCCCCAGTAAGTCTCGAAGTTGAAGTTGAGGTTTCAGTCCCAACTTGTTCACTCAAATGTGCATGTATGAAAACAATATAATATATTTTTAATAAACATGGTTCGGAAAATGATCCATGTCAATTGTTTTAGTGCCTAATTGGCCCACTAATATTGACCAGTACCTCTAGATCTTACTCTCCCCCACATAATTCAGGCTTAGTTATTCAAGGGCCCATATATATATATATATATATATATATTTTTTTTTTTTACTTATAAAATTTTATTATTTTCTTGAATTAGATCAATAAATTAAAAGTCATAGCAACATATGCAAAATAAAATATGGCTGTGGAAAACTAACAACAACACAGGGTCAGGAAAACAGGTGTTTATATATGGGGAAGAAAGTCTTAGTTTAGGTGGGAGAAATTGAAAGGTTGATGAAGGAAATGGCCCACACTTTCCTTACACCCATGTTGAGATTAAATAAACTTAATGAGAAAAACAAAAATTGTAAATCATAATAAAAATGAGTGGAGTCTCTAACACAGGTCAACAATTAAGATAATCACGAGAGAGAGAGACAACTGTCAAAGGAGAGGGGAAACAGAAAAGGTTGGGAGCAGTCACATGATTTCCAACAGTCCCAAGGGACCAGACCCATCTGTATCCATAATGTGAGTATTATTGCAATTTAAAGAGAACAACTGGTGTGTGTCTGAAATATCATTGATTTATAAAATGAAAAATTAAAAAAATAAATCCCATGAAAGTATTAGAATATTATAACTTTGATCACTTTAATTCCAATGCCGGATGAAACAAAAACATCCCTAAACAAAGTTGTAAACAAACCTTTGTTCCTCTCTCTCTCTCTCTCCTTCTTTCTCTATCTATCTCTGTTCACATATGATCAAAGTGTCCATGGATTAAGTCCACTTCAACTTTAATCTCTCTTTCTCTCATATGATCAGTGTTCAAGGACTAGCTAGGTCCTCTTCAATCTGTTCCTTCAAAGTATACAGTTTATATAGGAGGCTTTTGTGAGGATCAACTCAGAGACATGTTAGAGTATTTCAATGATCGGCTACATGGAAGGGGGAGGATTGAGGCAACTTCATCATCAATGGTTTGTATTTAATTAGGAAAATGAAAAATCAAATAAAGGTGGTCTTCTTTCTATGATATATATATATATATATATATATATATATATGTATGTATATGTAGTTACTGTCTTTTTGGTAGTTTATATGCTATAGATGAACTCAAGATCTTATGCTTTCAATATTGAGTCTGTCACTTTGGATGTACTTCTTCCTTTTCTGGGGTTTTCCAAGCTTCTTATGATTCTGAATGGTTTTTCCAGAGGTTTGGGAAGTTATGAAACAAGACTAGTTAGTTTGCCGACTCTCATATATACAACTTCTCATGATTCTTGAAAAAAACCCTTAATTACTGTTATTTTGTAATTATTTTTAATTTTCCCAACATGACTAGTTTGCCAACTCATACAGCATCTTATGATTCTTGAAAAAACCCTTAATTACTGTTCTTTTGTAATATATATATATATATATATATATATTTTCTCGCTCGACCTAAAATCCATAATCTGAGAGAAAGTTAACAAAATCATGAAGTTAGATAATGAGCATATAATTATATATAGCTACGCCATTAATATTGCTTTTTTCTCCTTTAATTGCTCATCTTGTTGAAGAACAACTCAATGGACAAAGCTGTGTATCTTAAATGGACAAATATTTTCTTTAATTACCATCACTTACTCATATTTATATGCCTATCAACTAAAAAGATACAAATTAATGTTCACCATGTGCATGGAATTACAGATTATGCTAATTATTAAGATGCTATAAGAAGAAAAAGAAAGAGATGAATGATCTCTCTCTCTCTCTCTCTCTCTCTCTCTCTCTCACTGCATCACCTGACCAAGATTTTCATATAGCCTCCATTGTTTTTAATTTAATCACATTCCTCCAAATATTGATTAGGTCATAGAATGGAATTATCATGCACTGATGAGCATTGGAAGAACATCAATCTATGATACCTATTATGTTTTCTTGTTGTATTCTTATGTATATATCTCATTAAACACCCATCCGTACAAAGCTATATCAGAAGTATTATCTTATCTCTTTCCGTTCATCATGTTTCTTAAAATACTCATATGATTGGCAAATATTAAATTTTCAATTACCATATCGTACCCTTTTAAAAGTAACTTCTTAATAAACTTAATACTGTTTTCAACTCTAAATTTTTTTAAGGCATCTGACCAACTTTGCAAAATAACTAGAGATTATTAGTATGATAAGGAGTGGTTGGGACCTAGTCTCTCTTGTAGCTATGAGATAAACGTGTTAAATTATCTCATTTTATCGTCCCAGTTTTTTCAATTTGTTTGGACCTTTGGTCCATTTTTATTCCCAATCTTCTTAGCGAAAGTTTCTTTTCCTTCCTTTCCTCTCATGAACACGTCCACACAATAGCCAACTCCTTTAGTAAGTACGAATGCATGTACATCAGTGCGTATTTCTTTATGGATGTTTGGTGCAAGCTTTTATTCATTCTATTTCTGGATGATCTGGACAAAAAAAGAAGAAGAAGAATTGTGTTTGTTTTTGTGCAAGAAAAATCTTAAATTGACACCATTCTCTTAAAATTGAAATTCTTTAAATTCAAAACTATGCATTTATAAAGGTGGATGAAACAGCTTGTCTAAGAATTCACTATTAAATGTTTACTGCAATAAGTTTCCACAGTTAGCCATCACCTAAAACAATGTCCTCTAAAACCAAATCCTTGGTGTAATAATTAAAACATTTTAAATCACTGTGTATGTTAGGGAGTAATACTGAAAGACAATGATGTTAATCAAACATCTGGCAATAACTAATCTCACTAGTCTTAATAAAGTTGCAATTAATTGTTATGTTCCTGTGTATAATATTATACTAGATTATAAAAAATATGATATCTTTAAGTTTAAAGAAAATTTTTGTAAAGCAAATACATAAAACAATCATTAGGAGTAATTCTTTATTCTTTTGCATCATGAAATTATCCTGACTATTTATAGCCTCAAGCAAGTTTACATCATTTAAAACCCCCTTTCTTCTCTCTTTTCTTTCAGCAATAGAACAATTGAAGAAGAAACTCAATTCTGGGAAGTGATATAAAGAACATTGAAGTAGCCATGACAGAAGGATTAGAAGCTTATGATGAAGAAAAGAGTGATAGGAGTGAGGAACATGCCGAAAACACATCTGTAGTGTCTTCACAAATGTGTTCATCTTTTGACTTAAATGAAGAAGCCAGTAGTCAAGAGGATGATAATATTGCCAAAGTAGGTGAACTCAGCATTGAAGATGATGTGAATGGAACAGATGGGAATTCAGCCAATAATGATACCTCCGGTGAAGGAAATGAAAAGAGGGCTAGAGTTAGGCAGTACGTTAGATCCAAAATGCCTCGGCTTCGATGGACTCCTGACCTCCATCTGTCTTTTGTTCATGCTGTTGAAAGGCTTGGGGGACAAGAGAGTGAGTTTCAATCATATAGATAACAAGATTTTTATTATTTCAACAATGATATTCATAATACCTCTTTTCTTTTCCTCTATATGATGTTGATAAAGGATATGATATATGTTTTTCCTAATCCATTTACTTAGTACTCTTCTTCAATTGGTGCAGGAGCAACTCCCAAGTTAGTTCTTCAGCTAATGAACGTGAGAGGACTTAGTATTGCCCATGTAAAGAGTCACTTGCAGGTACTGTGAAACATGCAGCGATTTATGATTATCTTGGTAATTTTCTTTTGCTAGTTCTCTTATACTAATCATAAATGTTTCTATTTCAGATGTACAGAAGTAAGAAGCTTGACGAGGCCGGGCAAGGTAAAGTTTTGTGATATTTAACTAATGATATATTATGACATAGTTGTAAGTTGTAATGGTCTAGGGGAATTAAATAAAGATCCTTCAACCTTGAAGAATAACATTGGCTAAAATAAAAAGAAATAATGCATAACTAATTAGGTGCTTCTCTCTCTCTCTTTTTTTTTTTTTTTTTGATAGGAAATCAGGTGCTTCTCTGAGTGCTATGTTAGAATATTTCTATACTCAGCCTTGAAGACGCTATATACACTAATAATTCACCTACATTAGTTTCAAAATAATCACAAAAGATGTGAAGTTTAATATTGAAATGGAGAGTGGCAGCAAAGAGCCTTGTGACTTAATGGTACTCTGCAATTCTCTTTATGTGAACCACTTGGTTTGAAGCCCCTCTCTAACCTTATTATATTACTAGGGTAATTATTATGTTATAATTATATAAATAATATATGTAAAATTTGTAAATTAGTTGTTCTTGATAAATCTGGAATAAGAATAAAATGACATCAATCAAAACTAAGAAAACCTTCCAGCTTCATGTTGTAACGGATGCAATATGATTTTTGTTATCAAGTGTTGTGATGTTTCAATTCCTTGCATGTGCACATTTCAGTAGTTTCCAGCTTGTTGGTTGGCATTTAAAAAACTTGTTCACAGGCATTTAAAAGTTATCAGATAACTAAAAAGAATCAAATGACCCTCAAATTCAAAACGCCAACATATATTATAAAGGATTCAAAATCATTGACATGAGAAAACTGCAATGTAAACCGTTTTCACTGGTTAATTTCTATGCTTAATTTTTCTTACTAAGATGATGGCGAAACTGTGTCACTTCCCGTATAATTCATCCTCCAATGAGCTCATAACCTTTTGTGTAAAAAACATTAAAAATAATTCTACAAATAACTGATTAAGATCCTCTAATGTTTTTAGATTAACATTACTATTACATTCTTTAAATCTTATAAATTTATTAGGAAATGAGTAAAATGGATTTTTTTTTTATATAATTACTAATTTAAATAGATACTAAAATAGTATTTTTTTTTTTTTTTAAAGTTATTGATGCTTTGATAAAATTTTATGTATTAATCTCCGAATGGAAGAATAGGATTTAATAACTCTATTGTGGAGTTATTATAAGAACTCTAAAAGATCATATATAATCAAGCATGACACATTTTACATGTAACTATATAAACATAGTTACAAGTAAATTCCTCAAAAAAAATATATATAGGGATGTTTATCCCACATCGGTTGTGTGTATTAGAGTTTCAGTCTTTATAATCCTAGGCTACTACTATAAAAATTAGGCCCTTTTATAATGGTACTCTATTTATATAATGTATTATAAGCCTGTTTAAAAAACTCTATATATTACTTTCGTATCTGTTTATTCTAATAAGTATTAGTGTTTCTTCAATTTTTTTTATATATTACTTTCGTATTACTGTTTCCTTAAAAAAAAAAAAAAAGTTACTAATGATTTAGGTTATGAAAATGAAGCCTAGTTATATAACTCATAAATGATGAATTGTGTTTATTCTTATTATAGTACTAGGTCAAACCTACAGACCATTTCATGGTAGAAATAGTGTTCATGCAATGTTGAACCAAACAAGCAGCACTCATCGACACTTCAGAATGGCGAATGGTGGAATAGTTCTGACGAGACATTCTGACGACTACAATGTTGCTCATGGTCTTTTGCCATCTCTACACTCCCAACAGCTGCCAGTAGATTTCAAAGCTAGCTTCCCAAGGTAACTAATATCACTACAAAAGTTAGAATTAATACATATGTTTACCTACTCCCCTTTAATTATTGATATAGTATGATATGATGATTAAGGGTTAAAAGTTGGTGATCATCTTTACCTTTTGAAATTAAAGGAAAACTTTCCATTGGCATAATATTAATTATACCTAATAAATTTCCCGGCATTTGCTAGTGGCATACTAGGAAAGGAATGAATTGATTTTAGAGCAATGTACATAAGTTTTTACAAAAATTATTGTTTATTTTATATAAGACCCTACTTTTTTATTTATTTTACACACTTATTTTTTAAAACACCCCATATCAAATTATTAATTTTTATATTTTATTAAATATAAATTTTTTTAATATTTTTTTAATAAATTTTTATCTTTCTTCTCACACAACAATCACCATCTACTCTTTTATTTCACTCTTGATATACGTAAAGAAAGAATAAAAAACTAAATACAAAATAAATAATGTCAGTTTAATTTTACATAGTTACTATAACAATCATATATTATTACATAACTTTGCATGGTTTGGTATGAGTGATTTTTGGTCTTAATTAGCTAAAATGTGTTACTTTTTTTATTATACAAGTACTGATGCAAGTACTCTTATGGTGGTAAATTGTGATTAAAGCAATATCATTTCACACTAACATCATTTTTATTATGCATCGTAAAAAATTATTGTCTCTAATTTTATTGCTAATTTTAATTATATTTATGGTTCTCTCTCTCTTTATCTCTCTCTCTCCAGGCAGCAGCAGTGGCCTACTAATCAGCATGTCATAACAAGGCCATGTTATCTAACAAATAATGATCTTGGACGAGAAAAGAGTTTGATGAGTTCCACAACCTTCCAAACTCAAGCCAAGTCAATAGCTTCAAACCAAATTCATGCAATGGATATTAACATGCGAATTGGACCCATGAGACCAAGCCGATTTCTTGAGGAAAAGAGATGGCCTCCAATCGATATGATTAATAATAGTCAATGGAAAGTAAACAGAACTTCCAACACGTGGGACAGTACTAGCACCCAGTCACTAGGGCATCGTACTACTGGCGGCAAGTTTATTGGGGAAACCTACAGTGCTACAATGCCTACTGAATGGAACCTTGGAAATAACACGAGAGTTAGGCAATTCCTATCAACTTCAGATGATCTTGTCAGCAATTCTAATAGCTTTAAACCAGAGTTTGCACCCCCATTTCGGCTTGAGGTAACTTCTTAATTTAAGAAATATTGTTTAACATATGTTGACTGACAGGATCAAGTTATATGTCTGTAGTAACTCTGTGATATTCAAAAAGTTTAGGATAGTAAACTTAGCCACAACTATCTCATGTGACTGATTGTGAGTAGTAGAGAAAAAGTTATCAGTCCATATAAAACTGATAAGCAATTAGTTACATTTTGCCATATAGGATAGTAGTAGAAAAGAGTGTGACTAATTTTGTTGTCCTAAAACAACTTAGCAATATTACATCATTCTATTGCTTTTCGTTGAAAGAATATATTGACGAGAATTAACCATTAGATTGCATACCTTACCTACTTGTAAAATGTTAAAATAATTACCAAATCATTGTAATAAGACATTTGGTAATTAAATTTTAATCCACAAACTTATACACAAAATATAATTAATAAGTTTGTGGACTAGAGAATAAATAATATTTGATTAATAAGACATTTGGTGTAAATATTAAGAGCAATGAAAATATATATAATTCAATAGTTTCAAAATATTAATCATATAAAAACTTTATGAACTTATGTAATTACACTAAGTTTAACTTAATCCTAATCCTATTTGTGTATATTATATTTTTACTGTAGGCATTGCTTCTATATAACTTATTTATCTTTAAAATGCAGTTGAATCAAGAGAAAATGTTGGACAAAGGAAGGTTGCCTGATTTGCAACTTAGACTTAGCCATAGAGTCGGGAAGGAGGATGAAGGCGCTCATGACAAAGGCAAAAGCACACATGAAATTAGCACCAAGCTTTCCCTTTCTTAGCTCATATTCATCGAGGAAACTTGCACAATCTAGTCACAAATTCATACAGATTCCAGACACATAACAAGGCCAAACTTGAGGGCGAGTACTTAGGATCTGACTATGTAAAAAGAAAAAGGAAAACCACCATAGAGTTAGATCGTTCTAGGTGCTTGTCTTAAAGCCATTACAAGCATACTAATGCTTTTGTTGATTCCTTGGTCTATATCAGTTTTGCATAAAGGTAAACTCAACATCAAATTGTAGAGGACAATGAGTCTTTGTCTAGTCATGTTTTTTGATGACTAAGATTGGTGTAAAAAGTGCTGTGACTTGTGAGCTACGAGATTGTTTGTTTTGTTTTTATTTTTCCCTCCTCTTCAAAGAAAAAAGGAAGAAGGAAAAAGAATATTTAGAAAATGTTCACAGGATAACAGGAAAAGGCAACAGATTGCATCTTGAATGACCCCAACTGTGTCAGGCAAAGATCTAAGGACTCAATTTAGTATAGTAGTATTCATATTTGGGAGATCAATATAATTAGCAAAGATTGCATGGCCTTTTCTAAGCAATAAAAGTATTTTTATTAAAGCAATAAGACTTCTGAGAATCTATTTAATTTTTTAGTAAGAAATCATCTTTAATCAAAATTAAATAATTATTAAGAGTCATGTAACTCAACTAATAACTCATGGTATGTATTTCAAATTGAGATATCCTGTATGGCTCAAATCTTTCCCCTTCTATTATAACTTTCAAATTAAAAAATAAATAAAAAATGAATGACTTAAATAAATTACAAGAAAACTTACTTGCATAAATCTTGTGTATAAGGTTTATCTTCCCATGTCAGTTTGTAATATTTATATGCATATCTATATCTATATTCTATAATATAGAATAAAAAATTTGGACTTTGTTTACTTCAATTATTATCATTCGTTTATGAAGAAAATTTTATCTCATCTAATGATTTTGAAGTCCTGATAAAGAGATATGAGCTCCTAAATTAGGACACAAGCAAGCACAAAGCAGAAATAGTTCTGTTTTTGACCTATAACCGAGCATCTGAAGGTTTCAAAGGTCTAATGCATTCTAGACACCATTTGGTGGGGGAAGGATCAACAATGAAGAGAGATAGAAAATATGAGAAGGTGCAAATAATACTAAATTTCCATTCTAGGTGTTAGGTAAGAAGGTCAGAAAAATGAAAGGATAAAAGGTAGGAACTATTTCTTCTTTTTTTAAATTTCCATCCTTTATTTTGTATTGCATTATCATTATACATCTAAATATTAATTAAAGAATTGAAAAAAATTAATTTGATAGTTGGAGGAAGAAAGATTTGAACTATGTGAAAGTTTCAATTATGCCACCTAAACTATAAGACTGTTGACAATTAAAGATTATTAAGGATAAATTGATCAAATTATATGATTTATTCTCTCTCTCTATCTCTCTGTCTCTCTCTCCTACTAGGTGCTTTTTCTTTTTTTTGGTAACGCCTACAAGGTGCATATAATGAATGTGTGAGGTCACCTTCAAATAGATAAGGATAAATTGATTAAATTATATGATTTATTTTTGCTCTCTCTCTCTCTGGCCTACTAGGTGCTTTTTCTTTTTTTGATAACACCTACAAGGTGCATATAATGAATGTGTGAGGTCACCTTCACAAAGATTCTGAAATGGAAATTGGATTTGCCAGTGCCAAGTGTACACTATTAAGCAAGCCTTTCTTAGTTTATCCCTGACTTTTGTGTTCATTTTTGAAATACAAATGGATATTAACCAATAGATGCACGTGTATGCTACAAAATCCGACAGACATAACTTCTTGAGCTGGAGAATTATAGATGTATAGCTCTAGCTAGGTAAGAATTAATGGTAACTTAATGGCAAGGATATCAAGCCATAAAAGCCTACTGTGAAGTGTACGAGTTATAGTTGAATACTTGAATTATGATCCCATGAAGACGTCTCCTGTTAAGTAGCTGGATTATAAACGGAGGGTTACTAGTTATATGCGATTAAGAGAGCCATAAATAATAACAATTAAGTATACGGATTGTAGCTGGATTATAGACGGAGGGTTACTAGTTATATGCGATTAAGAGAGCCATAGATAATAACAATTTATAAATGGATAATGATACTAAAATTTTGGAATTTCAAACCAGTTTAGAGAAAAATATTCTTCAAACTCAGTATATGGCGATTCATAAAACCATCCACGTGTACTTTAAACTATTTAATAAGTTAGGTATGTTACTTGTTTTTAAATGATACATGTGAATGGTTTTATAAGTCATTGAATTGTCATGTAATGAGTTAGCTAGAGGAAAACTTTGTCTGTTAAATTTTTATAAAAACATATAACAAATGTATAATGCAAGTGTACATGCATGAGTATGAGACTGGACTACTATGCCTTCTTGAGATAGAAATTGAAAGGGAAAAAAAAAGTAGTTTTATTGGGGAGAAATTTTTTTTTTTTTGCGATGAAGATTGGGGAGGAAACAGCTTGTGGAGACTCCAAGAGAGACTTTAATGGTGAGTTTGGGAGACTCTCAGAGAGGACTTATTATAAGTTACCTCTATACCTTTGCGTTTGATCTAAATTTCATTATATTAATTTATCAAGTTCTTGATGATTTTTCTTATGGAATTTTCACTCACAGGTAGCATATCCATGATATATATTATAACAAAACATTTCAAAATTGCGTCAATGTGTGGAGATTTATCAACATGAAATTCAAGCAATTAATGTAGGTAACTCCAAAAACTTTTCAACGTAAGCAAAAAGAGCTGCAACGGGAGCAATGTTTTGGTGGGATTGGTGGAGGATGAAAGTAGAAGCTGTGACCTGCAAAAAAGGCCAAATGCCCTACTTGAACAGGAAGAGATTATGTGGCATCAAAGGTCACTACAAAAAAAAGGTCATCTGGCCGCGTTTTTAAAATGCGGCTATATGGTAAAAAAACGTGGCTATAACCTATAGTCACGTTTTTTTAGGCCACGGTTTCTAATGTGGCCTAAAACCTGTGACTATAGGACTGATGGTCCTATGGCCGCACTTTTTAACCGCGGCCTAAGCCCGGATCCTATAGCCCCGTTTAAAACGCGGCCTAAGGGTACGGGCATAGGCCGCGTTTTTAAATGCGGCCTAAGCCTTTACCCTTAGGCCGCGTTTTAAACGCAGCCCAAGGTTGAACCTTAGGCCACGTTTAAAACGCAGCCCAAGGTTGAACCTTAGGCCGCGTTTAAAAAGTGCGGCCATACCTCCCATGGTGACGGCCTGTGACACTCGTTTAAGCCGCGTTTTAACCGTGGCCTAAGGTTCTGGTCTTAGGCCGCGTTTAAAACGTGGCCTAAGTTTTTGGTCTTAGGCCGCACTTAAAATGCGGCCTAAGGTTCTGGTCTTTGGCCGCGTTTTAAACGGTCGTGGATGCAGTGGCTGTGTGAGATCTAGAGTGATTAGAATACAAAGCTCTTTTACGTTAAGGTATCCTAGCAAAGACAAAGAAATTTAATCATTGGGTTAAAATTGAAGGATAACAATGAATAGTGGTTTGAGGATCTTGACAATATCACAAGAACAGCCACATAATTCTTCGAGCATATCTATTCAACATCCCATCCAACTAGTATTGAGGTAGTGCTAGAAGTGATTGGTTCAATCGGTTGAGTGTGACTGATGTGATGAATGCGACTCTAATAGCTATCTTCACGCTAGATGAAGTCCACCACACCTTGATGCAGATCAGCAGATATGTACCCAACAAAGGCACCTAGCCCATACGATATGCCCCATCCCCCCATTTTTACCAAACATTTAGTTTGGTCTTTAGAATGTGTTGATGTGGCGTGTTGATTGTTTAAAATTACACTATTAACCGTGTTGTATCCGTATCACACCCATGTCATAGTCAAATTTGATAGATCTCATAACTCGTAAGTTTTACAATATGAACAAGAAAACCATGAACGAAAAGCCCATTATAAATAAAAGATCATTCTAACCTATAAAAAATTTTGTCTAATGATTCCTTCCGTAGTTTTAGGCTTCGTTTAGGAGTTCATAAGGGAATGGAATGGAATAAAATGATTATAAGGGAATGGAAAAGAAAGGAATGAAATGGAATGTATTTAAGTAAGGGAAAGGAATGAAAAATAATAGAATGGAATGGAATTAAGTAAACTTGATTGGATGTTTTAAAATAAAGGAATGAAAATGAATGGAATGTAAGTAATCTTGTTTGGAAGTAACATGGAGGGAATGGAATGAAATCATTTTATGACAATATTACTATTAGACCTCTATTTTAAAATAAAGAGTTGAATATATAGGGGTATTTTGGGAGTTTTAGTAAAAAATTCATTAAATCTAATTTTATTCTCTCTCATTCCTCCCAATTTCAGGGGAAATGAAAATTTGAAATTTTAAGGGAATAGAGAGGAATGAGTGTTCTCTCCCACCCATTCCATTTCCTCTCACTTAAACTCTCAAACAAGGGAATAGACTTTCCATTCCCTCTATTAAAACTCCCAGACAAGGAAAGGGAAGAATATTCTAAAATTATTCTTTTTATTCCTTTTTATTCCATTCCATTCCCTCCTCCCAAACGAGGCCTTAGAGTCTCATATGGGCTTTCCATAATCAGGTTATAAGGCCACTTCCAGTCCACAATTTGTTCCATGGAAAATTTTAGGCTTTAAAGTTTAATCTAAGGGTCCGTTTGGTTGGATGAGTGAAAAAGCAAAAGTATAGAAAATGGTGAGATGATGGAAAAGTGAGAGGATAGAAAAGATTTTATTTTCTCTCCTATTTGTTTGGTTGGGAGTGAAAAAGTAGAGGGATGGAAAAAAATGAGTTTGAATAAATTTACTTATATACTCTTGTTAAAAAATGATACCCAATTAAAAAAAAAAAAAAAGTGACAAATAACCACAAAAAAGAGCAATCACCCAAATTTATTAAAAATAAATAAAAATCATGTCCAAAAACAAAAACACGTCTAGTTTAAAAAAAAAAAAAAAAGGGTAATGTTACTGCTAGGGAGAAGAAAAAAAAAATAAAGGTAACTTGAAGAAGCCCATGTGCACATGCATATGGGCATTTTTGTCAATCAAGAAAAAATTCATCCCCATTTAGTTTTTTCTCTATTTTGGGGAGAAAACTTTTGGTGGGCTCGGGAAGAAAACACTTGAGTCCTACTATTTATTTTCCTTCATCCCCACCCTACCAAACACACTCCAAAAAAGTTTTTCTTCCTATTTTCTCTCCAAAGTTTTCCATCCACCCTGTTTCACCTTCAAACAAATACACCCTAAGGTTATTGAGATTTGAGACCACTCCGCTCATTAATGTAAGATGCTAGCCATAATTGCCTCGCCTCTCTACCCACCTATTTGTTAAATTGGCAGACGAGGGAGATGTGCCTGCCTAACGCCACTTCGCATTTTTAACAAAATCATTCTTTTAGCAAAGGGAATTACTAAGGAAAAAAAAATCATGTTAAACCATATTTTAATTTTTAACAAAAAGCTGCTAACTTTGAAAATTAGAATAATTGAGTTATATTGTTTAAATTAGACTAAACCTTCTTCTCAAAAAAAAAAAAAAAAAAAAAAAATTAGACTAAACCTGCATTGCTAATTTTATTAGAAAAATTGCACCTAGTAATATATTCATCAGGTGAAATGATGTCATCCCGCTCTAAGTGTGCGTTTGGATGCAGATGAAAAAACTAAATTATTTTACTATTCAACTTATTTTTGCTACTATTCACGGATCCCACTACATTTTTTGGTACTATTCATGGGTTTCACTGTACTATTTCAGTTAACTTTTACCTTTATCTACAATACTTTCAGTAAAAAGTTTTTAATTTCAGCAAAATAAGCAGTTCTCAAACAGACCCTAACTGTGAATGAACCTTAATAAGGTTGTCACCTTGTTGTACACTTCCAATGGCTTTGATATTATTTGTTAGGGAGATAGCACTTTTAAGGTATTCTAATTAAAGCCTTAATATAACATGCATGAATACCACTTAATCTAAAAATTTAAACATAAGGATTTCAGCAAAATTATGTCATATTATTTTCTCTAAATTTTTATTTTATTTTATTTTTATTTTTATTTTTTTTTATTACATGTGAGACTTTTGCTCATACGTGTATACTCATTAGGTGAAACATCAACCACACTAAGTTACTAGCATAAATAAAAATTCATAATTAAATAGACGAAAAAAGTGGACATGCAGTACCTAGTTTTATATTGTAGGCACACTAATCAAATTCTAAAAAATTATAACATAAAATGGCCCGTATGACACTCATATGATATGGGTACGACACAGATATTACATGGGTACAACGCCCTAATTGAAGGGTCTATTTGTATACTGCTGATTTTGTTGAAAACTAAAAACATTGTAGCAAATAATTTTAAAATGCCAGCTGATTATTTTTGGGGCCGATTACTGTAGCTCAACTGAAAGTATTTTAGGGTCACGGTTATTTTTTTTATTTTTTTTTATTTTCACTCATCTCCCACCCTAACACCTGTGTCTTCGAGAAGAGAAGTCCACACCCACCAGAGAAATCCACGAGGAAGACAATTTGGTTCGACGCCGGCAAAGAGCTCAAAAGAGAAATTCACGAGGAAGACAACCCAGTCCGACACCTGACGAAGATCAAGTTCCCTCTGGTGTACACTTCCTTCCATAAACCCATTTCACTCTCTTCCCCAATTTCACTCCTCTCCCACCCATGACAATACTCCTTGAAACTTGAAATGAATGGTAGTTGGGAACTGGGACACACGTGAAAGAGAAGCTGAATTAGCATGAGCTCAAAAACCAGAAGCAAAAAAAAAAAGCGAAACCCACTTCCCTTAGGTGAGTTTTCTCAAAAAAAAAAAAAAAAATTCACTATTTTCTATATTGTTTTGTTCTTATTTCAGTTCTTGTTAATGGGTTTCTTTTCATTTGCTAGAATTTAGTTCATTTGATTTGGTAGAGTGCAAGTTTAGTCCTCTCTATTTATTAGTTACTTTGCTTTTTTACAAAATTTTGATCTTTAGGCCATGTTTTGATTGATTGAATTGCTAATAGTCAGTCAGTCAACAATAGTAAATTGGATGTTGTGAATGTGAATCTATAGCCTAGCATGGGGTTTAGTTTCTAGGTGTTGCACTTGAACTTTCTTGGTTACTGTTTTTGTCATTTTCTCCACTGAGCTAAGAGAGGGCACTGTTCGGTTTTTACTTTACCACTTTCTTGGAGAATGTTTGGTACAATTCTGATTGAATATTTGATCTTTCAATCAAAAATTGAGATTGTTCGCTTGGGAAGTTGGTGGCTATTGAATACAACTGTCCACTCTAGCAATTTTGAATGTATCCCACCATTTTACCATGAATTTCTCTTGAGACTAAGATTTATTAATGGTGAATTTGGAATGATTACATAATTCCAGTGGGGGAATTCGTGGGAGAGTAAAGTTCAAATAAAATTTCAAAAGAGATGGGAGATTTTTGTAAATTGATGATAGATTAAATGAACCAAAGGCCCATTTTTGAAAAGCCTCATTAATATAAGATCCATGGACATGGTCAAGAATTTTTTGGATAGGGGCAAAAATAGTCCACCATTCAAGAAACTACTTAGGAAGAGGCATATTTTAGGCATTCTTGTATCGAAATGGTAGTACCAAGAATGGCTCATTAGTCATTTCTTTATTTTGAATATAAAACACTTTAAACCATGCATCCATGTACTTCTGGTAACCGTAAAATTGAGGATCAAATTTACTTCAAAATCTTTTTCTTTTTGGTGTCTCCCTAGAGGGATGGATTGAGTTCTGTTTTGATTGTACACTTATGTGGTATATTTGAGTTTGGTCACTAGTCTCTAGGTTGTGGGTAATGATTTCAGAGTCTCTATCAACTAAGTTGAGCTCATAATTTTTTTTTTTTTCTTGAATTCGCTGGGAAAGAAATGCCAATTATTTGAGAGATATTTCTGGATAATTTTCTAATGCTCAAATTTAGATTCAATTCTGGTTCTATCATGAAAAATGGGCAATGATAATAATGAGATCTAATGGGTTGGTTAAATCTAGATGACTGTTGTTGGTAAAAGGAAGATACATAAGAGGGAGTTCTAAGCACTTGGGAGGATAACACATTGATTCAACAAAAAAAAATAAAATAAATAACACATTGGATAAGGAAGGTCTAGTTACTAGGGCAAAAGTTGGTGGGTTGAGGAATATTTTCTAGTACTTTAATAGTTTAGAGGTAGCACTTTCACTTTCAATGAATTTGAGAAATGACTGAAAATCTTGGTAAATTAAACTAGTTTGTGTTTTGGATTGGTACTTTCTCTTGGGCTTGATCTAGTTTGCTTGATTGTTCCTTTTGTAGTTGTGGCAATTGCAACATGCAATGTTCATTTTTTTTTTTTTTTTGTCAAGAAATGAACCCAGTGTAATCTGAAACAGTTACAAAATGATTTTATCCTATCAAATTGTGTATAGCAGTTTAAAGCCTTAATCCCATTTTAATAAATATTCTCTTTGGTCCCTAGCTGATTGTGCTACCTTTTTTCTTCTTTTTTTTTTTTTTTTTTTTTTTTTTTTTTTTTTTTTTTTTTTTTTTTTTGAAGCGGATATTGCTATCTTCAAATTAAGTAGCGAACTAGCAGTTCAACTTGTTACCAGTGAGATTGCCTATTAGGTTGATGTTATTTAGCTTTCTTATTTCTTTAGTTATATTGATTACTTACATATACACCTTATCCTCTATTTTTCTTTTTCAAGAAAAAAAATATGCTAATGTTGAAAACAAGTAACTATCTCTCCAGTTTTGATGGCCATTTTTGTGACGTTGACAACTGCATCATTAGGACTTCCCTGAAACTTCATACATTTGGTAGGAGGTTTTATAGTTGTCGCTATTGGTCACCAGTAAGTACCATATCCAAGTATTGGCAAAATATTTGTGTTGTGTATTAAAGAACCAATTCGTTGTATTCCTGTTTATGTGCTGTATTTTATTGTGCAGGATGTGAATCGTGCATGCAAGTTCTTCAAGTGATTAGACACCAACATTTGTTATATGCGTGGCGTAGTAACAGCACCTATAATTATAGCCAAATTCAAGTGATTGGAGCACGTAGTAGAAATTACTAATGAAGAGTTAAAGCAAGTACACGCCTTGACAGACGCAGCATTAAAAAGGGAGCGAGTTGCAAAACGAAAGGTGGAAAGAGCCAAGGCTGCACGCATGATTTCTGAAGAGAAAGAAAAGAAGTTTAAGATAGCTCTAGTAGTCTCCTAGGTCATGTTTGTAGCATTGCTTATCTTGTCTATTAGGTTCAGGGAACTCGAAATCAGGTAGAGGTGTTTGCCATAATGGGATGTGTATGTATGTAATAATACAGACTTGTATTATTATATTTTTTTTTTGTATGTTAATCATACAACTTATCATGTATTGTAAGTAACAATTTATGATATGTATGTAGTTGTACTTCTTAAAACAATGTGGAGACGTTTGATTATGATAATGTTAATGGCCAAGTTAATGGAGATTGTAAGTTCTGTTGTTGTATATGTGTGTCTATATATACATATATATTATATTATATTTATTTATCTATATACACTTTGCTAGCAATTGATAGTTAGGGTTCTTGGTGTCTTTAAAACAAATTGAGGGTAAATTTTGTTTTCTTTATTTTTTTTAAAAAATTCCTGGCAGATTACTGTTGCAATCTTAAAATCTATTGAGTTTGTCTCTTGTTTAGATAAGATTGGAGTCTATTCAAAAGTCCTCTATAAGCTTGAAATCTACTGTTGCAATACTAATGAGTTTCACATGTAATGATATATACAAATTCATAAATCAAAGGTGTAATAATCAAGTTTTGTGAGCCATCAGTTCTGCTTACCAACAAAAAATCACCATAAAACAAAATAATATTACATTGAAGTTTGTGAACCATCAGTTATGGTCCCCACAAAAAAATTACCATAATATTAATGGTATTTTCAACCACACTAATTTCTATTATGACAAAAATAATAGTCACCATAATCAATTAAGGGAAATATAACTTCTGTAACAACTTAAGTCCTATGATGGATGCATCCAACATATCACTGTTGTTATATTGTTCTGAACCTTTTTCATCTCAAGTTCGTCTAAGGAAGAGATCACATGTGCCATTCCATTGTAATGACCTCCCTCGTTGCTTCCATATGTGCCCCGTGCAAAATGCCCACGTTTAAGGTCACTGTTTTCATGTGCTCTAATAAAATTGTGAAGAACTATTGTAGCAACAATGATGTGATTTTGAGTGCGTATATGAAAGGATGGCATACTTCTCAAAATTTTCCATCTATTCTTCCAAACTCCAAAAGTTTGTTTTATGATCAAGCGAAATGATGAATGGAGATAATTAAATTTCTCCTCTGGATGCTGTGGGTCTTCACCTTGATGAAAATCGGGGAGGTGGTACCTCTCTCCCTTATATGGTGCAAGGAACCCTCTCTTCATATGATACCCTGAATCAACAAGATAATACTTTCCTGCAAATGAGAATATTTATTACATTAGCATTTTCACTACATAATACATACTTTAATATAGTAATTAAACTGCATATTTACAAACCAACTGGAGGTTTTGGGAAGTTGTCTTTCTCATTATTAAGGCAACTTAAAAAGATTCTTATGTCATGCGCTGACCCTTCTCATCCAACACACGCAAATGTGAATTTCATGTCAAAATCACATGTGCACATGCAATTCGTTGTTGTGATCCCTTTCCTTCCTCTGTATGGGTGTTGCTCATCAACTAATATCAACTGGTAAGACCACGGGGATGTGAACCCCATTAATCACACCAATGCAATCCTAACCATTGCCACAAAAACACCATGTGAAATTTGATACATGGTATGACCATAAAAATAAATTGAATAAAATCAAATCAAAATACCAAATTCACAAAGTACCTTGAAATGTGGCCAATATTGTTCTAAATCACGAATATGTGGTGACATGTTAGGAAATGTAGGATCAGTAGGCTATATAATGTTTGCTACCATAACAGTGGCTAACAATGTAACTACTGTGGCCACGTGTCAATGCACTGTTTCACCTAAATGCTGAAATTTATCCTGCACCATTCTATTACCCATGCTATTACCAAGTACCACCAATGTCATTACCACAGACTCTTCCAAGCAAGCTCTTTTGGTACTATCATATCCATACTGAGTGCGCAATGTATTACATAATTCTTGAAACACATGACTTAATAGTCTAAAGACATTGCAACATTTCTACTCATTTCCATTTAAAATATACTGTACCCATTCATACCCTGTTTGTATATTTGTATGCATTGGTACTTTGTTCATATAAATCTCTATGTAAGTTATGACACTTGCACACCCAGCTAAATATGCTGCAAGTACAATGTCGTCGCTCATCTCAAAGTTTGCATCCCTGCATATGTTACCGACTTTAATTGCATGTACAAAATCTGGAGTTATACTATAATATGTACGCTAAAAACAAGTTGTTAAACTTTATTAAACGTTTATTAGTACTAGGCTAAAAAATGTGGTACCAATAAATTAACAGTCCTAAATCTTGGGCAACAGTCTAATGTTTATAAAGTACCCTTATCAACTCATGCAAGCAGAGTGTTTAAATTGAATTTATTGTCATGTGCTCCCATGATCTGATGGCTATGCTAATCAACTAGCTGCCAAACACCCAAAATAGATACCCCACTTAAATTTGGTTTGGATGGGTTAATTTTAATATGACCATATAGAGTTAAGCATATGTTTTCATAATTTCATCCAAGTTATTAAAAGTTGTATATTCAAATCTAGAAGAGAAAGCATAGAAACTCACTGGTGCTGGGAATTAGATGAGTCGTTTAGCAAATTCATCCTTTTGTTAGTTGCTTTGAAATTTTGTTGGCTAGGAACTAGTGCATCCAACTTTTACCTGCACAAATGAAGTCTGAGTCAATTCAGCATAATGCAACAATTCTGGCTAAGCATAAGAAGAAACAAAAAGAAGCAGCAATGAAAGGGAAACAACCATTGACAGAGCATAAGAAGAATTATCAATTAAGTTCATTCATTCTACAATACCCTTCCCAGTTTAATACCCTGATAGCACATTAGTCTAATACCCATCTTCCTAACTGTCTTCCCAAGCCAACTATGTAACCACCTCGCCAGCTAAGCCATCCAACTCATCCTAACTAACTAACTCCATTGTACTAATTCTAATACAATACTATGCTAATGTAGGCACACCTCCAATATAAGTATATATATATACTAAAGTATAAGTACACAATGCTAGTTAGGCAATTACAACACCATCTATAGTACAGTTACATTGTACACTCTAGCAGCACCGACACAACCCACCTCATCAGATACACACATATGCCCCATCAACAACACACGCACACCTGGTCAGCACCACACGTACCCATCATCAGCACCATACGCATACTTCAATGTTTTGTCAGCATACTTTAATGTTTCAATTTAGTTATTATTTTTCTTAATTTTGCTATTACATTAACTAAGTTTTGAATTAGAATTTGGAAATATTATTATTTACTAGGTAGCACTAGTAGCTGACAAAATCACTTTCCAGTTCTATCTTGTTTTATAGATTATTTCTTGCAACATAACAAAATTTCTTTACTATTATTATTTTATAAACACTGCACAGAAATGGCTCAATTTTTTAGAACTTTCTTCCCATGTAAATGTCTAACAATTCTACTTGGCACTTTGCAAAAAGTAAGGATATTCATTTTCTAGTTCCTGCTTCTTCCATTGTTAACTGTAACTAATCAAAATGAGAATATATACTTCCTAATATGCATTAAAAAAAAAAAAAACACACACACACACACACACACACACACATTCCATTTCAAAAGTTGTCTAGGAAAAATTTAATCATTTCTATGGAACATACCCCTTTCTTTTTCAATGGACTACTTGAATCAAACTATCTAATAATCTGCTTCAGAAGCCCTCGGTTAGGGTCCAGTAAAAGTTTCCTTGCTACTTCTTGCTTTGATATGTTTACAAGTATGGAGGCAACATGTTCAAATGGATCATCTAGTAAATATACAATGAAAATATTAGACCAACACTATGGGATAAAAAAAAAGAAATTTCAAATTTGCAAACCAAAATATATATATATATATATATATAATACAAAATAAAACATTAAAGACAATAAAATTAGAACATTTTTAAACAGCAGTACTCTTTTTCTGTGAACTTCAATGAGGAAAAATCTAATAATCATGTAATCTTCAACCAAAAAGATAAGGCCCAGAAAATGAGGTTAGAAAATTTAGAATTTTTAATACTTTCTAAGACATTGCCAACATTTAATTGGCTTAAAACAATAACCTAGTGGTCTCAGAACAATCTAGAAACCTTTTGTGGAAAAACCTTTATGTATAACTATAGTTATTCTCTTCCATTGTTATGTTATGTACGAATAGGGAGTATTACCAGTACTCAAATCTAGTACCACCACATGGAACAAAGTTTATTCATCAAAAATCATATATTCATATGAAACAACTTTGAGTTGAAAAAAAAATAAATTAATGAGTCAATACACAATTTGGTTCAGCAAATTAATATAACCCTAGCCACATCAAATTCAAAGAATAATGATAAACCAAATTATGGGTCAAATCCAATATTCAGTGGGATTTGAGGATTTCAAATACCTAATGTTAATCAAAACTTGAAATCATCAAATGCCTAATGTTTACTATGTTTGATTGACATCTATATTCTAATACTGAAAGGTAAAACTAGTGAAACATCCAGAAAAGCCAAAAGATATGATGATATTTAACATCTGAATATGCAGCATGCTATAGAGAAACTGAACATGTGCTTATGTGAATAGGTTAATAACCAAAAAGCAAAACAAAAGAGGACGAATGCCCATTGTTAATTACTACTACAATAGAAAAAGTATCGAACAGTTACATACACACCCATGGTAAGCATAGTTTCTACTAATAAAAAAAAAAAAAAAAAGTGCAACAGGTACATAAAGAAAATCCGATTACTACAACACCAAGCCTAAGCAACCCTATCGAGACAATCCCCTTTCCTTCAGAAATGAAATTAAGGGTTCATTTGGTACTGTATCTCTAGCCATTTCAGCTGGACCTCCTTTTGATGATGTTGTGCTGCAAACATGTTCCTAGCCTCTTGGTTTCCCATGAAGAAGCAAGTACTGAACATATGAAGGCGATCACCCGATTACATCCCAAGAAAAGTCAACACCATGTCCATAACTGCTTGAACCTCAACAATTGCTGTGGAAGCAAATGGTGTACAAGTACATACACTTCTACTTTCAACAATAACATCTGAGATGTTCTTTAAAGAGTCGGACATTTCTTGCACAATTGAATGCTTTTTTCTTGGTTTCTTGCAAATTCCCCTGAAAAGGTGAACACTGCTTGCCAAGCCTTTCTCCTTATTCATTTCGGCAAACCTTTGTTTTTAAAGGTTGATGCCTTGGGACATGCCTACATGTGTACAACTAGTAGTTAGAACACAATATAGTTGTAGACAGTTAAGTTTTTTACAATTATGTAAAGTGAACTAACCTCAAGCTTTCGGGTCCACCCCTCATCACTGGCCTCAGTTTTCCCAGTTACAAGATCATAACCCAACTTAGTCTCACGCTTAAAAACCTCCTTCCAAGTCTTCCACTGTTTTCTCAGATAATCTCATTTGTTTTTAAACTATGTGTGAGTCACCACTTTTCTCATTTCATCCAACTGCTTAATCACTGCATCAACCTGTTCCCTTCTCAAATATCCTTCATTCCTCTTGCCATCTAGGACTTGAGTCGCACACAAATCACAAAAAACTTTTAGTTCTGTTGGATCTTTCCACCCAGTTCTCACATCATTATCAGCGTCCTTCGATTTCCCCTTACCCATTTTTGCTACAACGGAATTTTATACTCATTGAGGCATTTCGACAAACAGTTCGTATGCATATCATAATCGGTTACACATGCCTACATGAAAAATGCAAATTAAACTCATATAGTCCAAATACAACATAGACAGGAAGAGAAACACACAAAATTACACACGAAGGAGAGAGAAACCAACATACTAGTGTCATGGAAAACACAAAACCACACACCAACAGATTAGAGAGTATGAGAAGTTAGACACAACTTACAGATAAATGCAGAGACCTACAGTGGCGGCAACGACGTCTTAAGCGAAGAGAAGGTGGGCTCGAGCAAAGGAAGAACAGAGGGGTTCGTTTGTTTCGCTTACCGTGTTTCCTCTGTTTTGATGGTTTTTTGGAGTGTGGTGGGTAGGTGCAATTCATTTCAAAAGAGGACAGAGCATTCACGTGCATTGATTCCATCTCTGGCACATCAATCTTCTCTAAATCATAATGACGTAGAACTGAGGAATTAGCCATTGGAGACGAGCACTTGCATGGTGTTGTTGATCCTCTGCTTCTGTGTGTTTCGTGGGTGATGATCATATGGGTGTAATACCGAAATGGTGCATTCAGATGTGGGTCATGAGAACATTATACGGACTGAAGAATTATTGAAACGGTGCGTTGAGGAAAAAAAAAGCTACGTGTTTTGGGCATTTTAGTTCTAGGTACTATAGCCGTGGGTCCCACGGACTGAAAATGCCAAACATTGGAAACGTTGTATCCAAATAAATACGAAGCGTCCTTACTACCTAGGTTATGATTTGTGAATATGTTGAATGCTTAATCTCCCCTAGCATGCTAGTTGAATTACTTGCTCAATCACTCATATTCAATCTTCTTTACACATTGTTTGAGTACTTTATTGTTTTTTAATCTACTTTACACATTGTTTGAGTATTTTATTATTTTATCTTTCAATTAGGCAAGTTGGCTCTCTACTCTAATTGAGTTAAAAATAAGTAAACTTCATATGATAAAATATTAGGTGGATCCTTGAATCCCTAGTGTTTTTTTCTTTTAATTTCTCTTAAATTGATTCTGCTATTTTTAATCGTAGTTTCAATATTATCTTGTTTTATCTTTGGGTGGGAAAAACAAACATACAACTATTTTTATTTTCTGCTTAATAATAGAGTTTTTTATATTAGTATCAATCATTCCCTATAGATCAACTTCGAACTTATCGATATATTATTACTTGCAAAAAATCTACACTTGGATTTGCATTATTTTCATTGCAACAAGTTTTTGGTGCCATTGCCTGTAAATGTGCATTCTAAATAGTGAACACTGTGTTTTAATTTATATTATTTTCAATAGTTTGCTAGATTTTGGTTTAGATTAGTTGTTTTTATTTAATATTTTATTTTTTATTTTTTTATTTTAGGTACTTAATTATTCTTCTCAAGGAGCAAAGATTGGGGGAATTGATCAATTTTGCAGAACACCTATTATAAACTTAAGTTTTTGTTCCAATTTGTGTAAAGTTACTCATTTAATTGTGTATGAGCATTTGGCAACGTGACCATACAAAACGACTTTATAGAATAGAATTGGAGCAATTAATTGTTGAGTTACCTAAGCTTATAAAGAAATTTTCGATAATTTGTCTTCCATGGCTGATGATTAGAGTAACCAAGGGAACAATAAGTACCAAAATGGCAGAATGATCAGCCTATCAAATCCCTTAGGGATTATTTGCAACCTACCAGAACCAATATACCTTCGTGTATGATGTTCCCTCATGTTGTGGGAAACTTTGATATGAAATCGGCTGTGATTAAATTACTCCCTAAGTTTCATGGGCTTGATTATCAAAGCATGTATTTGCACCTTAAGGAATTTGATGAGGTATGTGCTACATTGCAATATAACAATATTATTGAAGGGGAGATTAAACCCCTATACACACAAAGTAACTTTTAAAGTTCTTGAATGTTTGTGGGTTTTGGGAATCATTGGAGAGCAATCCCAAATCTTCAAGAGGCCTTAGAGTGATCAAGGAGACTTGACCATGCGATTGGCAGCTCAACTTGCAGATTTGGTAACTAGAGAATAGAAAGAATTTGAGTAACTAGTTGGTAGTAGGAGGCTGGAGGGCTTGAGTTTGTTGTTACTTCATTGCTTTGAAGGCTTTGTATATAAGATATACTGTAATTATTTTCTCTAGTGGTTAATTTGGTGTAGTGATGCCCCAAAGAGGTTTTCCCACCCAGTTATCGGGTTTTTTTTTCTTTGTAAACACCTCAATATGTTGTGGCTATGTTTTGATTGTGTGGGATTGTTTCTATTATGTTGTTTTCAATGCTAATATAAACCCGTTAATTACACTAACAGTGAGATCTAATTTTATAGATTAGCCTAAAATTGACAAAGCCGTAAAGTTTGGGGTCTAAATCATAACCATAGTTAAATTTGGTAGTTCTCATAAGTTTACAATATGAACCAGAAAAACATGAACGAAAAGCGTATTATAAATAAAAGATCATTCGTCTATCAAAAGTTTTGTCTAATGACTCCTTCCGTAGTTTTAGAGATTGAGTTTCATATGGGCATTCTATAACCAGGTTGTAAGGCCCACTTACAGCCCACAATTTGTTCCATATAAAATTTGGGCTGCAATTCTAAGGTTAATGAGATTTGAGACCACTCTGCTCATTAACGTAAGTTGCTAGCCATGACTGCCCTCTCCCCTCTACCCCACCTGTTTGTTAAATTGGCAGATGAGGGAGACGTGTCGTCCTAAGGCCACTTCGCATTTTTAACAAAATCATTCTTTTACCAAGGAAAAATTCCTGTTAAACCATATTTTAATTTTTAACAAAAAGCAGCTAACTTTGAAAGTTAGAATAATTGAGTTATATTGTTTAAATTAGACTAAACCTGCATTGCTAATTTTATCAGAAAAATTGCTCCTAGTGATATATTCATTGGTGAAATTGCACCATCCCACTCTAACTCTGAACGAACCTTAATAAGGTTGTCACCTTGTTGCACACTATCAACTGCTTTGATATTACTTGTTAGGGAAATAGAATTTTCAGGGTACGTATTATAATTGAAGCCTCAATACAACATGCATGAACACCACTTAATCTAAAAATTTAAACTTAAGGGTATGGAAAAAATTACGTTATATTAATTCCTCAAGTTTTTATTTTTTATTTTTACTACATGTGAGACTTTTACTCAGCAGGCGAAACATCAACTGCACTAAGTTACTAGCATAAATAGAAATAAATAATTATATAGAGGAAAAAAAATAATTGCGCAAACGCCATCAGGAACGGATGTCATAAGTTGAAATTCAAAATATATATATATTGTAGGCACTCCAAAAGTGGAAAACCTTGGCAGTAACTTAGAATTGGTCTTACCCATATTCTTAATAAAACAACAAAAACCAAAAAGGCCAATGTCTTAGAATCCCCTTTCACCAGCTGCTGATTGTCTTAAATAAACCAGGTTTCATACAGTGTCTCAGCCATCACCACAAGATCTGACCCAGGATTTATCTTAGTGATGGGTAAATAGTGTGTTCCCAATCCATAAGAAGTATGACTACATGCACCACAAAACTCTGTAGTCTTGAAAACAATTTTTGTCCATCATTCATTATCTACCAACGCATAATCAGTATAAGATGCAACTAGCAATAAATTAAAAAGATTAAACGTTTTAAAAAATAAAATAAAATAAAAAAGACAGATCTGCTGATGCTCATTAAAAATGCTTATTTAACGTGAGTCTATACATGTATCAGAAAAACAGAAATTATAGTCCGTACCAATTGATGATAAGTTGATAACAAATATAGTTCAATTTTCTCCCAAGTGGTGACATGACCAAATAAACCTTCTCATTAAAAATAAATAAATAAAGGAAAAAGGATGATCAGATCACCTTAAATTCATCGTTGAAGGTTGAGACTATAAGACTGAGAGAAGGTTTGTGCAGCAAGCCAGCAACTCTTGAATAATCATAGTAACAAGAAAATCATATAAAGAAAACAAGGCTAATGAATTACAGTTGAACCACTCAAATAGCCATTTAGGCATTTAAATCTGCTTGAAAGTCTACAGACCAAGAGATGCTGTGAAATGCTGCTATAACAGAGTATCTAAGTTATCAAGAAAGCTGTAATACTGCACCTCCAAAAAAAAAAAAAAAAAAAAAACAAACAAAAGACCACTAATTTCTATATAAAAAAATTCACAGAAAACTGTAGACAGTGAAAAAGATTAGTGGCCATTACAAGTAATAAATATTGCCTGGTGACTATTTGCCTCAGCCCTTATAGCAGTACAGGGAAAAATGACAGTAACCAGTGAACTTAAACAAGAATTGAGCAAACAAATCTCCACTTACCTAAAATATCATGGGAGAAACAATGGTGTTGGAAAACCTCCACGTGAATTGATATGAAGACATATACTTTCTTTGACCATTTCAAAAGAGAACTTCACAAACAAGCCAATGAGCCTAAGGACCTCTGAATCTAAGTTTTCGGTTGCTGAGAAACGTGAGTAATTAATTCCTGTCAAGAAAGGGAAAAAAATTAGCACTTCTTTTTATCCCAGTAGTATGCCTTCTTTTATGGAGAAACCATGACAATGAAGAGTGACACCATTACCTCAGAAAATCTAACATGATCATGATGCAAATGAGAAGTTTTTACAATGGTTTCCCACTTGGTTTTAGTGGAGGATGTCTTAGGATCCTGCTTTTTAGGATTCACTTGATTGCCAAGATTTGAAAGTGAGAACAGATTACTAGAGGAAATGGAAGGCAGCGTACGCCAAAGCCAAGACTCAGAAGGTGATTTTGGTAAAGGAGGGGGAACAGTGGACTGTACAGAACTAGCATCCGCATTTCCTTGATCATCTCCTTTAAGAATCTGATGACTTTCAATATTTAGATTTCCTTCAGTAGTCACTTTTAAGCATTCCAAAGACCTAGATCTTTCAATAAGTCCTTGATCCTGTCCAGAGCCTTCCATCCTGACCTCTTGGCCTTTCAAATTTGATATTTCAGACTCGGAAGATAAATCAGCATCACCAGACCCATCGGGTTCTAATATGCTTCCTTCCATCAAAACATCTAGGCATTTTGAATGTTGGAAAACAAATTCTCCAGTAGTAGTTTCTTCTGGCTGCCTGCTCACTAAAGACGTATACTCACCAGCAGAGTCCAAACATCCCTTGGTATCTGAGGAACTTGAGTTTAAAAATGATTTTTTTGCAATATTTACAGTATCTACATACAATGTCTTCTCAACTGCAGGGCTCATTGAACCTGAAGCTTGTTTATCTTTGTCACTGCCTTCAATATTCAGATTGAATCTGTTCGCTTTACTATTTTGAATTCCTTTGGGAATGATAGGAAACCTGACTCCACGAAAGGGAGACTGAGATGCTTCATTCTGGTAGGGAGATACTCCAGCACCCCATGAACGCCTGTAGGGAGATAACCCACCTGCTGTTGTATGCAGTTCCCCCGAACGAGTAAACCGACGGGATTCACCCGTCTGCTTATTCCCAACTGTTTTTTGCAGTTCCCCTGAACGAGTAAACCGTCGGGATTGACTGGTCTGCTTATTCTCAACGGTATTTTGCAGTTCTCCAGAACGAGTAACCCAACGGGAATGAATGGCAAGCTTATTCTCAACCTTCTGCAGTTCACCTGATCGAAATCCATTGGCTAATTTGGACTTACTAACATTATCCCAAGCATGCTGAAAAGAGACAAGACCACAATCAATGAATCTGAATTGTGTTAGTTATAGCAAGAACACTGAATGTTAAGAGAAAATGGAAATGGAAATGCTCACCTTTTGAGCAGTTTCATTGTGAGATCGAATATAAGCAGTTTTTCCTTGTCTTACAATGTCACCGGTGGAAGACACAGGACCCTGGGTAACTTTCATCCCCGGCAGTGGATTTAAGAGGCACAAAGAATTCTTAAGGCGTAATCGTGTGAATAACCCACAACCTTTAGCTGAAATATTGCCAGAATTGTCATATTCACTGTCTTCATCTTCGCTTTCCTCTTCCTCTTTATTTTGGCCATATACTGTTATCATGTTAGACTTGTTTTGATTACTTAAAGGCTTCCTATCCCCACTAACCACTCTATTAACTTGTCTAGGTTGCTCATGTGTAACACTTGGCTTCCTTGAAGCATATTGAGGTGGCTCTAAAGCCATTGCCCTGGCTGCAGGTAGGAAGCGTCTCATCATAAAGTCTAGAGTTTGTGGATCTGTCGAAAAGTTTCCAGAACGTTTCATTTCCAGACCACCAGACCCGCTCAGACCATTTGAACTACAGTTCATGGAGAATGAATCCGTAGGAGACAGCTTGTCAAATGCATCAGAATAAACATCATCATTTTCGTCCTCCAAATCGGAGCTCCCTTTCTCATTTATTCCCTCATTGCAGAACTCTGATTTGGTCGCTTTGTCCTTTGAAGAATGTGCTTTAATTTGATAACTAAGCCTATTTGTATCTTCATATTCCTTTTCCAAAGGCTTTTTCATACTATCAAAAAACCTTACAGGAGGAAGTTTTGGAGTAACAGATTTCTCCTCAAGAGGCTGAGGGTGAGGCTCAGGTCTATTGCCATCCTTGGCTCTTCCTGGGATCTGCTCCCAATTAAAAGGAACCGCAACAGGTTCTGTCACTTGATCCGTTTCTGATCCGCAAATAGGAAGAGTAAATCGCCTGCTGCGCATAGGACTCTCAATTACTTTCCTATTCCTTCTATCTTCAGAGGCTAATGGTGAAGAAAATCGCCTCACAGACATAAGTGGTGCATTAAAATTCAATTTTCTTTCCCCCATCCTAAATAACAACCAAGTGAATTCTGTGCTGTACAGTCCCTCTTACTTACAGGTCACCAATTGTAAACAATTCATAGACAGTGGCAAGATAATGCGGCCAAAATCATCATAAATCCCTCCAAATGCCAATTTTCAATAAATCCTAAAAATAAGCAAAAAAGGAAAAAAAAAAAAAAAAAATTAACCCATATAGCAAATCACTAATGATAACAAAAATGGAGCACCAAGGCACTTATCATTCTCAGCTTGAGTATGTGACTAGGAATTTAAAGCAGAAAAAATAATTAAAAAACAAACGATACATAAAATTATCTCGGTTTAATGGTAGCCAAAGTGAAAGATTAAGTTTTGAATACTAATTTTCTCATCATTTGATATCTCAGTGAAGAAATAGAAAGAAAGAAAAAAAAAATCCTAATATAACTACTAAGCCAATCGGAAACTGAAGCAAACTAATGGAAATACAGATTTTAAAATATCATTTTATTTATTTATTTATTAACTTGATCTCAGCAATTAAAAAACTAATTCTGCAAACGAAACAATAAATCAGACAACAAAGTCTTGTCAGATAAGCTCAATTTCTAATTTTTAAGATAGTAGATGTTGACAGTTAATTCTTAACAACCAAACAGAAGAAGCATTGATTAGATAACTAACAAGAACTACCATTTCTTATTGTAAAACCACCCAAAAAAGAAGAAGAAAAAATACTACTCAAAAACAACTATAAACACTTGAATTTCTTGATATAATCTTGCCAGCACAAAACCTTAAAATGAGATTTATTTACCTGATGGAAGATTCACTGGAACTGAGTGAAACTTAACAACAGTTTCATACTAAAAAGAAAAATGGGGAACAATTACAATACAAGAAAGTTCCAAAAAAAGTTCAGAATTTACCATCTAAAGAGAAAATGAACAGAGAATTACTCAGACACAATCAAAAAAAGAGATTACCAAAGGAAATAGTAAACATACAGTGAGTGAAAGATGGCTGATCTTTGTAATGATGGCGTGTTGCTTTGGGGGAATGTGTGATAACAAAGAAAGAGACTGCAGAGAGAGAGAGAGAGAGAGAAATATGAGCGTGCTTGCTTTTTACTTTCTTCGTATATGGGTGGCTCTATGCGCTCGGACAGAGACAGTACAGTAACTGAGTAGTTTATAAAGTGACTCGAGGAGAGATAGATAGACTTCCTTCCTTCACGCTTCAATATTCTCTTATCTCTGCTTCTGTCGCGTTTGTACTCACGCGCGTTTTGTTTTTTTTGTTTTTTTTCCTTTTCTTTTAGCTAGTAGTATAATTTTTGACAAATTACCTTTTATACTCTATAGTTTATACTCTATATACTTTTTTTTTTCTTTTTTTTTGGGTAAAATACAGTTATTCTAGTTTTAGGTCCAAGATCATTTTGGCCCCTAAATTTAACTTTGTCTCTAGGCTGTTACTAAATTTTCTTCACTTTCTTATAATGATTAGGAACTAAGTTAATTGGTTTTGAAAAATTTTACACTTAACTAGCATTAACCCAAACCTCAGGAGTGTTAACTATATTTTACTTTCCTTTTTTTTATTTTGCAAAGTTTATACATTATACTTTAGGCATAGTCTTTGCTCCCCCCACCTCCCCTTATATTTGCTAAGTAAGGCATGGTATCATATTGATCCATATAATCTCAACTAGAAATATAAAAAACCTTATAGTTTTCTCGTAAAGCAAGAAAACTCCTAAAGTTTTAAGTATAATATTTAATTTCGTGCAATATATTTTTTATGTAAATTGTTAACCAACTTTTATGTGTATCATAAAATCCTCTACGGCATTATTTATGTGAAAATAAATAATAAAAATATGAACACATGTCATTACATTAGCAATTCACTATTAATTTTCATGAATGTTTTTCAATTTATATATTAAAATAAAAATTCTATACAGGAGTTAAGTGTTACACTCAAAATTTTAAGGATGAGATTTCACAAGAGTTTGTATAATTTTCCTTAATTTTAAAAGTTTCAAATTGAACCGTTTGGTTAAAATGATTCAAATTAAGCCCTAAATTTTATAATTGTTTTCTAACCTTTTATTGAAAACAAAAAAGGAAAGGAGAAAGAGGTTTAAGATTGATGTAAATAAACACATATAATTTCATTAGTTTCAAATAAAATTTAACACCCCCTATCCCTCAAACCCAAAAATTAAAGTTCGATTTGATACTAATGAAAGTATAAGGTTTAATTTGTAACAAGCTTATTAAAATTATAAAGCTTAATTTGAAACCACCATTAAAATATAGGGTATTAAAATTTAATTTACTTACGATAAAAAAAAATGTCATCTACCCTCTTTCAAAAAAAAAATAATAATAATAATAATTTACCCAAATTTCCATACTCCTTGACAATGAAACAGTAAATAAATATAATTATTGTGATGGACTAAATCTATACATGAGACATAGTAAATACAAATGACTTATTTAAAGAATATTATGCTGCTTATTTAATTACATATTGTGAAGAGAATATTATCATTCAAAAAAAAAAAAAAAAAAAAAAAGTCATTAGGAGAGTGCTCTCATGGGGTTGCTGTGATCTATTTTTCTAAAATTAGAGTTTTAAACATGTGAAGCCATGACATACCAACTTATTTGATAGATATTAGATAATTTGGTTGGTTAAAATTATTTCAAACAAAATTCAGATCCATTTATATTATAAATTTTCGATTCAAGCACAATTAAAAAGATTGATAATATCTAAATTTGAGTAGCATATGTACTTTCATCTCAGTAGGTTTGAATTGTGCATTGATGTTTATCATTTATTTATATATTAATAGATGAGCACACCCACACGATTGAGGTGGTTGTCAAAAATAAAATGCACGACACATCCGTGGGAATAAAGATAACACAACATAACACCTCCCAATCCCATTTCTGATATATCTCAAATTTAATGATAGTGAGGTTTGGGTTGGGTGGTCACGGACATACAGTTGGGAAACAGAGTCGGTTGCTAAAGCCAACGGTCGCAGTTTCAACAATTTTGGTGGATTAGTTGAACCGACATTTTTTAATTGACATACATTATTCTGCTCTGTGAATGGGAATGGCTTTGTCCCACGCACCATTAATCAATCATTGCCAATTATGTTGATACCAGACACAGATTATCCTTTCGAGGCAGGTTTTACGTAAAGCAACGTAAATAAGTAAGTAATTTTTACCCAAAAAAAAACGTAAATAAGTAAACGGAGTAAATAATTAATTAATAGGGGTACAGAATATTACACTTTAATTATACACACAAGTATGAGATTTTTTTTTTTTTTTTAATATTACTAAGTATGAGATTTGTTTTATTTTCCTTTTCTATGAAATATGCCGAAAATTTTAATTTGTGAAGCTGAAATGATTTTATGGTAAGAGAATATTACGTGCCATTCATACTATTATTGTAGTTGAACAAGAAATCTTTTATAGATGGCCAGAGCAAAGCGAGGCAGATCAAGGGTGTTACTTCCCGTCCCATCCTTTCTTCAGGTTGGAAAAAATTCGCTCAGGATGCAAATGGAGCAAGTTATAGGTACGGTCATACATAATGAGGAAAAATTATTAGGTATTCCCGAAATCCCATAAATGCGTACTCTCCTCTCACATAAATAGTGGGTCCCACTGTGAATTTAATTAGTAGGACTCACCATTCATGTGAGAGGAGAGAGTATGCATTTATGGTACTTCAGAAGTACATAATAATTTTCCCATAATGAGAATATTTGGACATTAATGATCAGAGAGGAAAGATAAATGGGAGGGGTAGTTGTAGAGATGTCCATGGGGGAAAATTCTTAAGTACTTCTGAATTACGAAAAAATGGTGCTTCCTCTTATCACATTCAGGGTGAATGATCCCAACATGAATTTAATGATGAACCTCATTATGAATATGAGAGAAGGAAATATCATTCTCTATGCTCCGAGAGTATCTAAGAATTACTCATCCACAGGTCAAGTTAGATTGAGTTTGAGGTACACTTGTCACTCAACCTAACAACTTTGAGTGCTAAACTTCTAGACCTACCATTGATCATCAATTCTGTAAAAATTAACTACCATAACTTTGTAATTCCACTAGTTAGATTGGTCAAAGTCGCCTCTAGCATAGCATGTGTCGTTATTGTCATGACACGGTGGAACTCATGAAGATCGATTGAGATCTCGACCAGATCTAGTGGAGATCTCGACAGATTTGCAAAGATTGGGTGGCAAAAGTGAAGGAGGTAGCTCACGACAAGGGGAGGAAGAGGAGAATGGCGGGGTTTTCAGTTAGATTGGTCCAATCGAGTTGCATACAAAGAAACCCACCACTCGACCAACCAATATAGAGTGTTCTTGACACAAACCTGTCGTCGACCACCACATTGCTAGAATTGAGTGGGTTTCATATCAATTGGCTTTGAGTCAAACGGATTCGTTGGGTTTGGATTCAAGTTGGACAACCTTAGGTAGTTGCATTCACTGGTGGAGCCAGAGGGGGGCGAGGGGGGGCACCTGCCCCCCCGACTTCTCCTAAAAATTTTTAGTAATAGTAGTCTAAAGTAGTTATATTCTGACATGGAGGAAAAAAAATTGAAAAAAAGGACTTCTACTTGGTTGAAAGTCACCAAACCATTGCTTTTGTCTTGTCCTACTGCAACTTGCACCTATTTCACTATTTTTTATTTTTTATTTTATATCATTATTTACACCATTTTTAATATGTATTATACTTTTCACAGCATTTTATTCTTGAATGATGCTAGAGATATTACAAATTTTACTACTTATATCTTACAAATTGGCATGTCATCAATCACAAAAAATAATTTCTAACATTTATTCATTATATTTTTTAAGTAACACTAATCACATTCTTACTTCATCAGTTTATAAATTTTTAGTAGCTATGAATTGGTTATTTTTGTTTATTTATTTTAATAATATGAAATATATTCATATTTGCTTACAATTGTTTATTTATTTTGTTATTATTGTTGGTTAATATTTTTTAGATTAATTTCACTTTTAATATCATCTTTTAATTTTGCCCCCTCTAGACTAAAATTTTGCCTCCACCACTGGTTGCATTAGTGCTAAGAAAGAGAGAAAACTAGTATTTTGATAAATAATAAATAAATATGTGAAAATAAATAAATTATAAATAAGATATGTATAAATAAAAAAAAAAAAAAATTATATATATATATATATATGTGTGTGTGTGTGTGTGTGTGTGTGATATATACACATGCACACACACTTATTCGGGGTAGTGCAAGATAAGACAGAACAAGTAAAATCCATCCTTACCCATAAGGTATTTGGGATAGAAAAAACCTATGCGGAGCAAAGGGAGATATGATAAGTCAAGCGTGACAAATAATTTTTGTCATCACTAATTCATATTTAACATTTAAATAAAATAAAATAAAAGAATAGAAGTTGATTGCACACTCAAAGAATAGTCAACTACTTAAGTGCTCGAAAAACTCTAGACGCCTAGAGCTAAGGAAGAAAGAAATCTCCCTTTCATTCTTATTGTTCCTTTGAATCTCAATTAGAGATCTAAAAGGTTGAAAAAAAAATTGTAAGAAGTTTTTTTTTTTTTTTTTTTTTTTTTTTTTTTTTTTTTTTCGTACTAATGGCCAAAGAAAAATAATAGTTTATACAAAAGAAAAAATGTATAATGCAATAGTCAAATTTTGGCCGAATTGCTTTTACAAATAGTTTAATTATTCATAGTCCATTGACCCCATGTGTACATTTCCGGCAGAATTCCATTCAACTAAACTATAATAAGCTATAAACTGCTTTAATTTTTCAATAATCTTCTCAATGCTCCCCATAAATTAAGGAAATCACCATATTTAATTTAGAGGTCGGTCTGATTTATATAAAGCCATTATTATATTTGTCCTTTGGAGATTGCCTCTCGTGATTCTAGGGGTCTGCTATTCTTGTCCATGCCATAAGAGTTAATATTGACAACAAAACAACCAAGTCATCCCCTTCCACATACAAGAGTCAAGATTTGCCTTATAATTAACTAAAAAAACTGTATTACTATTTTATTACATATATGTGGTAAAGCATTTGGATCTAAATCTAAATCTAGCATCTTTCTTATCAATTATCATATACCATTACCAAGATCATATTGTTTTTCTTATTAAAAATAATATCATATTGTTTTTATCTATTACTTAAGTATTTAAGGGAGATCGGAGATACCACCGCACACCCTTGGTGTGATGGTCACTCCACAAGTATAAATGTTTGTGGGGTGTGGGGGGCAAGATCCGGGGTTCAAGTCTCCAGGATGGAGCTTCACACACATATACACTTAAATTAGATTAGAGTAGAAATTCTATCTTGTAAAAAAAAAAAAAAAAAAAAAAAGGGGAGATCGGAGATAAGTATTACTATTTTAATGTTATGGAGGCTTCATTCGAACATCTCATATATATGGGGATGAATTTTTTACCCCCCCCCCCCCCCCCCCCCCCCGAATATATGGACATGGATTGGAACATATTCACTCATTGTTTGATGATATTCCTACTCAATTCTTAATTCGTTATATTAAAGTTTCATTCATGAACCAAGGAGGAATACGAAAACATGTAATTAATCTCCAACGACCTTAATACAAGCAGCTGTTGGTCCAGTGGTCAAATGACTTGTTCATCTCATAATGGACCCTACCAAATTATCATCAATCTTATTATTATCATTTCAACCTATCTATTTTTGGCGGGATTCTTTTTTAAAAACACAACAAAAAATTCATAAGATTTTCAAATTGGTCTATCACCTCATACCTAGGCTATTAAAAAAAAAAAAAAAATTGTAGATTGTAGTGGTCTCATGTGTGAGGTGATAGGCTAATTTGGAAATGTTGTGAAATTCTATTGTGTCCCTCTCTTTATTGTTTCTAGTGTACTTGAATATTATTATTGACTTAAAAAAATGCCTACTTCTTTTTCCCTTTGATGAAAGAATATGAAGAATGTTAGGTCCTTATGTTTAGTGGTGGCAAACAGTGTCAAATTCAGAGCGAGTCAAATCGTGTGTCAACTGTCAAGTTTGGAGTATTGTTGTGTGTTAGAGTGGTAATTGAATATCTATTTGAGAACACAAAGACTGCTCAAGAACAACTCAAAAAAAGTGGAGTTTTTGTAACTTTGACTCCATCCTTGACACTAACTCGATTTCACTCAACTCCAACATCGATTCCAATTGATCAATCAAGCGATCAAAAGTGAACTTTATGTTTCCTCGACTCTAATCGATACCAGTGAGACTACAAAAATTCAGCAATGCAAAAAACCAATAACTTGTCCATTTCAAACCCAATTCAAGTCCTACTTGTTGGGTTATAAAAGGGACATTATAAGTTGTCCCTAGAGAGGATTTTTAAGAGAGATAAAAGCTTTGTTTGTGCGTCTAGGGTTGTGTAACAAAAATTCTCACAAATTCACCATACCAGAGAATTCAAGTAGATTTGAAGGTTAGTTAGTGAAGTTGAAGTCATAACTCCAACCACATACTTTCTGATGTGAATAAAAATTCAAGAGGTTCTTGAAGTTAATCGAAGGTTCCAATCATAATCTTGAGTGTGTCATCCGTGGTGGCACTCCATATAGTACTTTAAGAGTCCAGATGTTCTAGTGCAGCGAACAATTTTCTCTATAAATTTTTTATGGGTTGTAGAATTAAAGAAAAATGTTTTTCCTAAGATTGTAAAGCTTCTCTTATTATAGTGAACTATTGATTCCCGTATGATGCACGTGTTCATTATTAGTTATTTTATAATACTCATATGTGTTATAATGTTTGGAAAATTAATTTCGATTATGTATTATATGTCACTAAAATAATGAAGAAAAAAAATTGTAATCCAATATATCTATAAGTAATCATAATTAATTAACCCTAAAATGCCATCACATTCCTATTGATTTTTTTTATCAGACATACATGCATATTTGGTTCTTACATTTTATGTTTTCAATATAAAAATTCTTATTATTTATTTCTCTTTTTCTTAGGAGTATTTCTTTATATTAAAAAACAAGTGAACTTTTGAAGGCTGAAAATCAAAGATTTAATGTTTATAATTTATAATTTGTAAAACTATATATACATGTCAAGAGACTTAAAAATATAACAACAATTGAATAGAGAAATATAAAATTATACTATTTCATATCTCAAGTTTAATTTTACTTACATTTGAGTACCCCAATCACTTGCAAAGATTAAGCACTTCCTAAAAGTATACTAAGTGTGCGTTTGGCTCAAGCTTAAAAAGTCAGCTTATTTTACTATTCAGTTTATTTTTGCTATTATTCATGGGTCACACTACACTTTTTGGTATTATTCATGGTTCTCACTATACTATTTTAGCTAACTTTTACCTTTATCTACAGTACTTTTAATAAAAAGTTTTCAATTTCAGTAAAATAAGCAGATTCCAAACAAACCCTAAATAAACACAAAAATATATATAAAGACTCTATGTCTTTCCCAAATATACTATTTAGAAACCCCAAATGTTGTTGAAGCACTATATCAAGCTCTGATTATATTGTTAAGAAGTTTAGATCACATGCACCCAAAACCAAAGCCAATCTTATACTCTTCACAACACTAATTTCTCACTCTACGTATTTGGAGCTCTCTCCCTTTTCCTACTTTTATTATAGCCTTGTTGTGAAATGGGAATATATAAAATACATGTGTTATAACATGAAAAACTAACATTGAATAGAGAAAACCTTTCATTTCCAAAATTTATAAAATTAGAAGCGAAAAAGTTCAAGAAATTGGAAAAAGGAGTGGAACCAAAATCTTTTAATCTTTCACATTTATGGCTTAAATTGATCATTGATAAGAAGATGAGGTGAGGTGAAAGAATAAATGATCAACTACTGATTATACAAAGTGCCACATGGCAGAAATTCATGTTCTTCTGCATGAGGTCTATACTTATATATATATATATATATAGAGAGAGAGAGAGAGAGAGAGAGAGAGAGAGAGAGAGAGAGAGAGAGAGAGAGAGAGAGAGAGAGAGAGAGAGAGAGAGAGAGAGTTCAAGTTACACATTTTTAAAACCGTAGATTTCTAAAAAATCTAATGGTTAGAAAATTACTATAATTAATGTCATCTTTAAAATTAATTGCTTTCCATATTAGCTAACCTAATTAATTTGATAGAATATTATATTATTTTCTTTTCTACTTTTTTTTTCTCTCCTAATCAATTCATCCCTAACCTTGCACAAGAGCATATTCTCAACATTCTTGAGTTGCCTATAGTAATACATACAACTTTGTTTGTGATAGTGAAGCAGAATCTAGGAGTAGTAGAAGCTTGAATACCTCAAACTAGTTAACCTTACATGATTAGAGCATTTACAAAGTTCAATCATCACATATATTTATTGCTAGTCTTTTATTCAACAAAGTTGCACATAGTTGGTTGAAGCTGAGCCCTTGGCGAATATCAGAGATGTGGACGCCAAGAAGTTTATCTGGAAAAACATTGTCACCTGGTTCGGGGTCCCTTGTACCCTCATCTTGGACAATAGCCTTCAATTTGATAGCAAATCTTTTCAGGAGATATTGCTGTGATTTGGGAATTACAAATAGATATTCTAGCCCCGCTTATCTCCAAGGGAATGGACAAGCCGAGGCAGTTAACAAGGTCATAGTTAATGGACTCAAGAAGAGGATGGATGATGCGAAAGGAAAGTGGGTAAAAAAGCTGTCACACATCCTCTGGACATATCGAACCACGTTTCGTAGGTCAACCGGGGAGACCCCCTTTTCAATGACTTATGAAGCTGAGGCTATTATTCCTTTAGAAACTGGCTTCCTAATGCTAAGGACCAGCTCATTCAATCCGAGCAGTAACAATGAATTGCTAGAAAAGAGCTTAGACTTTATTGAAGAAAGAAGAGAAAGTGCAATGGTTCAATTGGCATACTACCAACACAAACTCAAGTAAGGTTATGATGCTAATGTAAAGCTAAGGCCATTAGTACTTGGTGACTTGGTGTTGAGAAAAGTTCTAGGTACTGCAAAGAACCTAGCATGGGGAAAGCTGGGACCTAATTGGAAAGGGCCATATCGCATCACCTGGGTGGTTGGTATAGAAGTATACTTTCTTGAAAATTTAGATGAACATGTAATACCACGTCCTTGGAATATAAACAAACTAAAAAGGTATTACTATTAATGAAAGTTTTATTTGTCAATCTGTTCATTTATTGTGTAAAGGCATTGTACTTCCAACTCACTAGCATCTTTATAAGTGTTAAACAAAACCTTAGTCATGCCTGATCCCTCGGACCACATACTTTGGTAAAATTAACACACTATGACATCTTTATAAGTGTTAAACAGAACTTTAGTCATACTTGGTCTCTCTGACCACATACTTTGGTAAAATTAACACACTATGACATCTTTATAAGTGTTAAAGAGAACCTTAGTTATGCCTGGTCCCTTGGACCACATACTTTGGTAAAATTAACACACTATGGCATCTTCATAAGTGTTAAACAGAATCTTAGTCATGTCTGGTCCCTCGGACCACATATTTTGGTAAAATTAATACACTATGGCATCTTCATAAGTGTTAAACAGAACCTTAGTTATGCCTAGTCCCTCGGACCACATACTTTAGTAAAATTAACACACTATGGCATCTTTATAAGTGTTAAACAATCCTTAGTTATGCCTGGTCCCTTGGACCCCATACTTTGGTAAAATTAACACACTATGACATCTTTATAAGTGTTAAATAAAACCTTAGTTATGCCTGGTCCCTCGGACCATATACTTTGATAAAATTAACACACTATGGCATCTTTATAAGCGCTAAACAAAATCTTAGTCATGCCTGGTCCCTCAGACCACATATTTTGGTAAAATGAACACACTATGGCATCTTTATAAGTGTTAAATAGAATCTTAGTTATGTCTGGTCCCTTGGACCACATACTTTGGTAAAATTAACACTCAATGGCATCTTTATAAGTGTTAAACAGAACCTTAGCTATGCCTGGTCCCTCGAACCACATACTTTGGTAAATTAACACTCAATGGCATCTATTCGTTTTTTCTTAGTTATGCCTGGCTCCCTAGACCACATGCTTTAACTAAATTAATACTTACTGGCATCCTTCTAAGTGTCAAACAGAACTTTAGTTATGCATGGCTCCTCAGACCACATACTTTAGGGAAATTAACATTCTATGATATCTATTTGTTTCTCACTAAGTGTCAAGACAGATCCAAGATTATAACTAACTCCTCAGATTGGTAGCTCTAAGTAAGTTAAAGTCCTTAATTATTTTTCTAAGTGTTGAGCAGAGTGAAGAACATCTCCACCTTTTATTCTTTACAAAGTTTATTATTTATCTTTATTAAATTTAGCCTTCATTGTAGAAGGAGCAATTCACAGTACAAATATGGGGTAAATCTCTTTATTGTTGGTACTTAGTCAAATTACTTACACTGATAGCAGGGTATTGTTGTTAGTTTTTATTAAAGCTAGAGTGGCAACAGTTTAAGTTTATTTGCAATAACAGTAAGTTTGAAAGCATATAAAGTAAAGACACAAGAGGCAGAAAGAAAAGTCCATTCATTAATCAAAAGGAGGCTACATTACAAGTGGTGGCAGAAGCCACAAGAAAAGAAAATGACAAAAAAAGAAAAAAAGAAAAATCCTACAACTATTTCTTTGTTGGTTGAGGGCCCTCTTTGGAATCAGTTGCCTTAAGCTTAGCATCCCCAGCCTTGGACTTAGACTCAACTTCTTTAGCTTGGGAGACTACATCCTTAATTGTAAGGGCATCCTCAAATTGAGTATCTTTGGCTGAGGGCAGGGCCTCCTTACCCTTACCTGCCCTTGTGGAGGCTTCAACATCAAGAGTAGGATCTTGGATACTGGAGACCTGTTCAAGAGGAGGGAGGGGTAGAGTAGTGGAAAGGAGGTTCGTTGGGGCTTTTCAGATATGTTCAGGAAAGAATATGCTCTCAGCCTTCCTCAGCTTGGAGTTAACAAGGACCCCTGCACTGTTAAGCGCCTCTATCCAGGTCTCGGTGCAGTAATCCCTGCACACTCCAACCACCTCCTCAGCCAATTTGTTCTTTGTATCCTTCACCCCACGTTCGTAGGATGCTCTCTCCACAAGTTCAGTAGCTTCTTTGGCCACCCGAGCTACCTCTTTAGCTACATCCTTGACCTTCTGCAGCTCAGCCTTAAGATCTAGAACTAGCTGTTTCTGGGTGGCCAACTCAAGTTTCGTTGTGTAGAGCAGCTTACGCTAGTCCTCGGCTTGGGCCTCAACATTTTTCAAACCAGCCAGGGCACTCGAACGTTCCCTTTCGACAACGGTTAGCTTATTGCCTAGCTATTTGTGCTCTTCTTTCAGGGCTCCAAGAGCCTTCTCAACCTCAAAACGGGAGTGGGCCTTTGCCTTAACCTCGCCAATGGGCATTCCTGATCCACTCCTTAGCTACATAAATTTATTGGGTAACCTGCATAAAAGGAGCAAAGGGGTCATAAAAAATATATACATATATGAATAAATGTGCATCTTAGTATTTAACAAAAAAGGATGTTGATTGACTTACCATTGCAAAGTCCATTTTCAATGACATGAAAAAGTCCGGTTGCTTGGTATACCTGAGGCTCTCCATATCTCTAGGGAGGAGAAGAGGTTGGATGGGTGGCATGCACCCTTTGAGACTCCCAGATCGTGGCATCCCAAGAAATGGGAGCACCCTCCAACTCTAGCTGAGGGGCCTAAGTGCGCGGCTCTTGGTGCACTTCAGCACCACCGGACTCCTCACGGCTCTCCACGGAAGGAGCCCTTTTATCTTTAACGTTTTTAGGCTATTTTGCCCCCTTTGGAGGAATCACCTCTCCCTCCTCCACTTCCTGTACTTTTCTTTTCTTATTTAAATTGAGATTAGGGAGCAGTTCCACCATGATCACAAGGAGAGAATGAGGTGGGAGATTCAGAGGAACTTGGGTCTTGAGGACTTCTTTCAAAGCTGACTTCTTGTTCCTATTGGCTAGTAGACCTTTTAATCTGGTCCTTTGCTTCAAGTCTATACCTTCTTCTTCATCTTCTAAGCCACTATCAACCCGAGCAACTATTAACCTCGGAGAATGGGCAACAGGAAATTTATCAAAATTGGCCTTAGAGTTCGAACCGACCTTTCTAGCACTTCACCTTCCTTCTCAAGGTGGAATTGGTCGATCTCAGCCTCGAGGGACAACTGTGTAGAAGCTGTCTTGGAGCGGCTACTTCCTGAAGGATGCGTTGAATGGGCAGCTCAACAGGCAAAAGGTCTCTCCGAGCCAAAAACCCCAGCTTAGAGATGCTATGTGTGCTAATCTAGGGTTACCAGCTTTTATTGCTTGGCTTACATCCTGAAATATGCGAGATAGAGGCTCGTAATCCAAAATTAAGTGAGCAGCCCGTAGCTGTTTGTCTTCGCTTGTGAATATCTCAGATCTCAGCAGTTTGTTGAGACCTAGTACGTTGACCAAACTGAGTCTCGGAGCGACGTAGTTTTTATCTGCAAAAACTTTCGAGGAGGGAATTGTGGGTAGATCAATAAAAACTATTATCCAAGAAGGTGAAATGTTAAGGCAGAGTTAAAAAAATAAAAAAATATAAAATATAAAAAAAACAAAAAAATATAAAATAAAAAAAATAAAAAAAAAACTAAGAAGGTTGGGACCCATAGCAAATTTAGGAAGTCCATAACTCTGTTTCTATCACTCAATTCTCATATTTTTGAGTTATGAGTTATAGAAACTGAAAACACATTTTGGATGTTTTCAGTTTCCATAACTCATAACTCAATGGTAATATTGTAATTAAACACACATAGAGGACCCATAAACAGTACTCAGCCGCACCTTTTGAACACCTTTTGACTTTTTTTTTCCCTTTCTTCTCCTGGGTTGGCTGTTCGGTTCTTTTTTTTTTCTTCTTCTTCTTTCACTGGTTAGGTCTGTTCTGGTTTCTTTTCTTTTTTTTTTTTTTTTCACTAGGTTCGGTGAGTTTGGGTATTGAAGAAAAAAAAAAAACTGCACCGGGTGACAGGTATGGAGCCCACAAATAGTGTGAAAAATATTGAGCGATGGGCAATGAGTGATGGTGCCAAATAAACATGGTATTTTAGAGTGATAAGTGATGAGTGAGGAGTGATGAGTGATGAGTAATGAGTGACGGAAATTGAGTGACCAAAAAAAAGCATCTAAACATGGGCTAAAGTCCTTGCTAATGGACCTAATCCTAAGGTACTCCACCTGGTTTACCCACCCGAATTGGGTAGTGAAGACTGTCGTGCCACTCCCCGAAGGCAACCAGATAGTCATCCTTCAAGCCATTGTTGGACTTAGGAAGGCAGGAAATCAATCTAACAACATCGGACCAGGACTTGAGGTAATATCCCGCATTGGCAAGGGAATGGCACTCGTACATATGAACGACGTTGTGCCATATGAGCCCTAAGTTCATCTGATCGTTCAAAGCATCTACGCTCCCTAGGACTCTAAACAGGTTAGGAGCGCACTGATGGGGACACAACCTATGATTAAGCAGGTAGTCTCTGGTTATTCTATCCATGGGAAGTGTCATTCCTCTCTCTATAAAGGCAATCATTGGAATGACAACTTCACCCTTTTCTCTATTTGTAAGTACTTGGTCCAAGGCACAATATTGTAGGCCTACTCCCTGTGGAATATGGTATTTGGCCCTAAAACCCTCCATACCGGCCGGAGAGTCTATTAAGTGCTTGAATCTACCCATCTAAGCAAACGTAGATGATGCGAAGGAAGTTTTCTAAAAAAGAAAGAAGGCCGAAGAGGTTGGTCGAGGAGAAAAAGAACATTTAAAGAGATAGATACTTATGAAGGCAAGTAAGTGTATTAAACCCTGAACCTTTTAGAAAAATCTTTTGGAAATTTCTTAAGGAAAAGAATTAGGGAAACTTAGGAGTGTAGAGAGTTTAGTGAGTTGGAGTGCTTGAGATCTCTGGAGAACTTGAAAATTCGTAAAATGAAGGGAAAATGATTTCCCTCAAGGCTTTATATAGAGGGTGAAAATGAGTGGAAGTTATCCCACTCAAAATTCCAAGAGAAAGATCAATCGTTGGATCTGCGCATCACCGTTAGATCTAGGGAACAAAGCACCACCTGGAACAATTAATGGCACCTCGCGGGCTTCAAAGCATCAGTGGCAATTATGGGGCGCGTGAAACGGGACTCCCACGTGAGTAAATTAAAGGATCAAGTAGAATTAACTTTTAAAAATTCAAAACCCCAGTTTTCTCCTCGGATGAGAGGAAAAAACCGAAGTTTTGAGGAACTATTGTAGGGTTAAGGGCCCAAATCATATATTGGGCCTTAGGCCTTGGTTGAGAGCGTGAGTAGTCAGAGGACGAATGAATGGTAATGGATGGTTCAGACTTAGGACTTAATGAGCAAGATACAAATGGGAAGGTGGTCCAAGGAGGAATATCTCCTCAAATAAGCTAAACACAGATCAGATATAGATCCTAATAATCAAAGTGACCTTCCAGGTAGCTCTAGTGATAGGGACGTGCACCATAAACATATAAGAAAGATGGGAACCCAAAAATATCTAAGGGAAAGCTGCTACCACCGCATTGAGTTCTCTGTAGCTAACTCTTTGGCCGCATTAATGAGGAAGTGATCTCTGAATAGTACTTTTTCAGCCTTACAACCATCCTTAAAGACTACTAGAGGAGGCTGATGGAACAAGTATCAGCAGAAACCATCAACTGTCCATGTGTAGGGTAAAGATGAAAGAAGAGATGTAGTATAAATGAGAGTAGAGACTGCAGAGGAGGGGATCGGAAAAATAGAGAAAGAATACTGTAGCAATCAAAATTGTAGTTGTACTATGTTTAGTTGATTTATATGAAAAATTACCTTCTTGGACAGTAAGTTCATTTATATTAGTACCTCTTATTTGTTCTTGATTGTCATCTAATTCCATATTAGCTATTGTCCAATTCATTAGTGCCTAGTTCTTTAACCCACTCTCTACAAATTTATTGTACTGGGCTCACTGGGCCAATATCTCACACACTTTGAGCTTGGGCTGTCAAACGTGTCCCTACAATATATATATTAAAGCTATGCAATTTTTCACATAAAGAAAAAAGAGATTGAAAGATTAAACTTGCTTAATTACCCAAGAAGATCAAACCAAATTAGATATAATAAAGACCAAATAAAAGCAACTTAAATAAAGTATCGAAAAAGAAAGAAATATAAATCAACACATAAATTCATAGTTCGGCGTCTAAGCCCAACTTTTATTATATACATGTTTACTGTGGGGGCCAATAATTTAAGGACCAAGCCCGATTGCTCCTGGAAAATCCGAAGGCCCAGTCCGAGGAGAGCTGTGGCCCAAGCTCTACAGTACAGAGCACAAAACAATTTTGGAAGGCAGCCGAGGACAGTTTGGTCCTCGGCAGATCCTGAATCCCACCGAAATAAAGGGGTAAAACTGGTATAGGGACGAATTTGTAAGGAGATCCAAAATATCTTGGGGAAGTTATCCTTACTACCCTTCTAGATAAGACCCAACACATGACAGAGCCGTACTCTGCAGCCTTATCAACCATACCCAACAATTCTGGGATTAGACTGATGGGACAAATATCAGTCTTGTAAAGATTGACCCTACACGTGGACGAAGGACAATTAACGCAGACGAGTATAAAAGAAGAAAGCAAGTAAATCTAAGGGGGGATCCCATCCCACCTCCGAAAAAGGAGGATCACATGGGAGAGAACATCTCAACAACATCGGACTTCACTAAAGAAAGTCCGTCTTTGGATAACTGGGGTTAGGCCTCAATGGTCCTCGGATCAACTCCGAGGAGTCCCATCCCATATGGTGCGACGTCTTAGGGCTTAAATGTTCAGGCCCAACACCTTTTTCTACCTGAATTCCTCTAAAACCAGGATCGGACATCGCCCCGCGACCAGCGGCTAGCTTTTTAAGCCCACTCTCTACAAATTATATTGTGAGGGATCTTCCGTGCGCGAGCCCAACATCCTTATTGGGCTGCCAGAGAATCGTGTCCTTACAATTGGCGCCGTCTGTGGGAAAGCTTGCGCGTTGGCGCAGGTGGCGGTGGAATCAACTCATTGGCAAGCAGAAATTTCTGGGATCTCCTCCGTCTCCGGCGACATATAGTTGTTGCTCCGACGTAAACTTCTGCTAGGGGCTACGCCTCGCAGTGCTAAGGGCGCGGGCGTCTCTAGGGGCTTCCAGCCCCAGGCCAACTGTCCCCGCCTTAGTGTAGGGGCTGGTGGTTGAAAAATAAAACAAATAAAAAGATCATAAGTTTTGGACAGAACCAAGGCCTTGCATGGTCCTCGGACTCAAGCTTATGGGGAAACCAAGTACATTAAAAGATCATAAGTTTTGGACAGAACCAAGGCCTTGCATGGTCCTCGGACTCAAGCCTATGGGGAAACCAAGTACATTAAAAGATCATAAGTTTTGGACAGAACCAAGGCCTTGCATGGTCCTCGGACTCAAGCCTATGGGGAAACCAAGTACATTAAAAATCATAAGTTTTGGACAGAACCAAGGCCTTGCATGGTCCTCGGACTCAAGCCTATGGGGAAACCAAGTACATTAAAAGATCATAAGTTTTGGACAGAACCAAGGCCTTGCATGGTCCACAGACTCAAGCCTATGGGGAAACCAAGTACATTAAAAGATCATAAGTTTTGGACAAAACCAAGGCCTTGCATGGTCCTCAGACTCAAGCCTATGGGGAAACCAAGTACATTAAAATATCATAAGTTTTGGACAGAACCAAGGCCTTGCATGGTCCACGGACTCAAGCCTATGGGGAAACCAAGTACATTAAAAGATCATAAGTTTTGGACAGAACCAAGGCCTTGCATGGCCCTCGGACTCAAGCCTATGGGGAAACCAAGTACATAAAAAGATCATAAGTTTTGGACAAGAACCAAGGCCTTGCATGCATGGTCCTCGGACTCAAGCCTATGGGGAAACCAAGTACATAAAAGATCATAAGTTTTGGACAGAACCAAGGCCTTGCATGGTCCTCGGACTCAAGCCTATGGGGAAACCAAGTACATTAAAAGATCATAAGTTTTGGACAGAACCAAGGCCTTGCATGGTCCTCGGACTCAAGCCTATGGGGAAACCAAGTCATAAGTTTTGGACAGAACCAAGGCCTTGCATGGTCCTCGGACTCAAGCCTATGGGGAAACCAAGTACATTAAAAGATCATAAGTTTTGGACAGAACCAAGGCCTTGCATGGTCCTCAGACTCAAGCCTATGGGGAAACCAAGTACATTAAAAGATCATAAAGTTTTGGACAGAACCAAGGCCTTGCATGGTCCTCAGACTCAAGCCTATGGGGAAACCAAGTACATAAAAAAGACCACAAGTTTTGGACAGAACCAAGGCCTCGCATGGTCCACGGACTCAAGCCTATGGGGAAACCAACTAAAAAAAAAAGAGAAAGAAACTACTATGGCATATAAACCTCAAAATCCATCCGAAGAGAACTTCTCGTTAACAGTTGGGTCAATCTTTAATTGCACGGGCTCCCCGGTCTACCCTCAGATCCCCAGTGCCAAAGGGGCTAATACGATACGGCACAGTATGTTACCCCCAGGGGCACGATCCAAATCCATCGCTGCTCGGCTGCCCTCTCGGATATTCGTCTAGCGTGCATCACGCAGCGCTCAGCAGCTATCTCGGTTAGTTCCATGAATTCAATCTATTGAGGATTGCCATTGTTATACTTGATAATATTTGCGAGTTTAAACTAATAAGGGTCTGTATTAAAGTGTTCTTCCGTCCAGAATAATGTTAAAGGCAGGCTTAGACTTAATATTCAGACCCAAAGTGGTAGTTGCAAAAAAAAAAAAGTATGTATAAAGAAATAAACACATCTTTTATTAAGACAAAAGAACAGTACAGTGTACAATAAGAGCTGAAACCAGCTTACATTAGAGTTAACTGCGTAAGCAAAAGAAAAGTACAAAAGAGTGAAGATGGTGCCGAGGAGATATCTCAGAGGAGAGGTTGGCTACTGTTCCAAGATGTCGTCTAAGGAAACTATTCCTCGACGCTTCTACATGCCCATAACTCAGGCAGCTAAAGAACCTGACCTCAGGCTAACACCATCTACGGAAAAGATGCAGGGAGCCGGAAGTTGGGAAGCCCCCGCAGAAATTTGCCTGCTACAAGGCAGACGGCGCTGATGGCGGAAATTCCTTCTTCGGGCATACCAAAAATCTGGCATGACCAGAACCTGCTTCGGATTTTGACTAAAAGAGGGAGAAACATCCTTTCCCCTCTCTCGAACTGAAATATTCTCTTGAGTCTAAGCCTCCCTGGCCCGCACCTCACTATCTGGAGTCGCAGGAAGACACGACGCTTTCGTGGCGGAGAGAGCTCCTTTGCCCCAATCCTCGCCTCAAACATGATGTACTAAGAGGGGAGACTGAAGAATTCGTGTGAAAGTAAAGCAACCTTCTCTCCTATTTATTTAAAAGATGAGGTGATGGCATTTAATTCACGCAGCGTCCCAAGGAACGCTACAGACAAAATGTCTCCGGCTCGATTTCCAATGCCGTCTGCAACCCTGAGATTAAAGGAGCCTCGTGAAGACGCACCTCGAATACTGGGACGCCAAAAAGTACCGCGTGACCAAAGACTACGGAAATGCCTCTAAATCTGTGGGCCTAATAAATTCGCGGCCCAGGCCCGTTCTGCATGGAAGCCCGCGGACTATGGCCCACACCAAGGAATAACCGTTACCGAGGACAACTTCCTGCTCGGCAACTTATGAGACACCTGAGGAAAGACAGGTGCAAAGAGAAAAAGGGAAGGGCATAAAGTTTTGGACAGAACCAAGGCCTTGTATGGTCCTCGGACTCAAGCCTATGGGGAAACCAAGTACGAAAAGTTATTATTATTACAAGTTTTGGACAGAACCAAGGCCTTGTATGGTCCTCGGACTCAAACCTATGGGGAAACCAAGTACAAAAATTATTATTATTACAAGTTCTGGACATAACCGAGGCCTTGTATGGTCCTCGGACCCAAGCCAAGGTGGTAAGTACTACTTTTTATTGGTCTGCCCTATTGTGCCAAGCACTCCTATTAAGATTATGGCAACATCTTTTTATTATTAAGTATTTTGGTCTTAGTCGTCATTGATTTAGATGCGGTATTATTGAGCCGAGCAGCACTTGCAAATTTATAAAAACAAAGAGACAGAACATGTAAAGTGAAATAGAAACAACTTTTATTAATATGAAAAATTATTACAATGTACAAAAAGAGGCTTCAACAAGCCTATACAAAAGAGGGGCTGCCGAAGCAATACTAACATCCACAGTACAGATAAGCAAACGATCAAGCGCCTTTTTGAACTTGTCTTCAAAGTCTCTCCAATCTCTGCCTCAGTGTTGCTCATACTAAAAGAAGAACTCACTTCAAAAAAAAAAAGAGAACGAAGAAGAAGGAAATAGTAAGGAAGAAATCAATGAAGAAGATGGAGGACATGAGTAAGAGAAGGAGGAGAAGAAGAGTGGGAGAAATGAAAAGACAAAGAGAGGAGCAAAAGAGGGAGAAGGACAGCACCAAGGCGGAACTGGTGCTGGGAAGACTATAAGAGGAAGACGGAGGAGGGCACCAGTGAGCAAGGAAAGGGAGAAGCAGAAGCACTTCGCCCCTGCCTCAACCCTGACTCCTAACACACTGGTGCCATGTTAGGTACGCTCGTGAGGAGCCGAGTGGTGCTGATATTGGGTGTTCTCGACTCAGTCACGCCAAGAGTTTGACATGACGAGCCCTTGCTTCGGATTTTGGTTGAAAGAGAGGCGGGACAGATCTTAAGTCTACGCCACCCTTGCCCCGATCGAGCCATTTCAAGCTTTATCGGAACATGGTGTTTTGAGGAAGGGCATGGTTCCTTCATCGTTCGTTATGGTAGGCGTGTACTGATATGGCGTATAACAAATGGGCTAAGCAAGCGCTAAAGGAGGCTACGGGTTTCAGATCTCAGAGGGAAGGAGAGGAGTCTGCACCAAAGTGATGGCCTCCTGCTTGCCTTCTTATAAGAAGGGCAGAACGGAGGGTATTAAATGCATTCAAGTTTCCCAAAGGAATCTGAAGAAAAAAGAGGCGTCTGTTCCACTTCCCCACCTTATCAAATGAGCCGTCGGACATAAATGAGCCTCGTAAAGGGGATTCATTAAGGGCGCGTCTGGGACAGCCAAGCGGCAGGAGTAGATCACGAGCAAATTAAACGGAATCCCTAGAAAACCGGCTAACCTCCTGGACAGGTGGAAAACCGCTCACATAAATGCGGGGTTGAACTAAACAAACCGTATTAAGGGCCCGGGTTTGCCAAAACCCTCCCTTCCAACCCGGAAGTCGGATAGAAGGGTTTTGAGGGGCTATTGTGGGGCCCAATAATTTAAGGACCAAGCCCGATTGCTCCTGGAAAATCCGAAGGCCCAGTCCGAGGAGAGCTGTGGCCCAAGCTCTACAGTACAGAGCACAAAACAATTTTGGAAGGCAGCCGAGGACAGTTTGGTCCTCGGCAGATCCTGAATCCCACCGAAATAAAGGGGTAAAACTGGTATAGGGACGAATTTGTAAGGAGATCCAAAATATCTTGGGGAAGTTATCCTTACTACCCTTCTAGATAAGACCCAACACATGACAGAGCCGTACTCTGCAGCCTTATCAACCATACCCAACAATTCTGGGATTAGACTGATGGGACAAATATCAGTCTTGTAAAGATTGACCCTACACGTGGACGAAGGACAATTAACGCAGACGAGTATAAAAGAAGAAAGCAAGTAAATCTAAGGGGGGATCCCATCCCACCTCCGAAAAAGGAGGATCACATGGGAGAGAATATCTCAACAACACCGGACTTCACTGAAGAAAGTCCGTCTTTGGATAACCGGGGTTAGGCCTCAATGGTCCTCAGATCAACTCCGAGGAGTCCCATCCCATATGGTGCGACGTCTTAGGGCTTAAATGTTCAGGCCCAACACCTTTTTCTACCTGAATTCCTCTAAAACCAGGATCGGACATCGCCCCGCGACCAGCGGCTAGCTTTTTAAGCCCACTCTCTACAAATTATATTGTGAGGGATCTTCCGTGCGCGAGCCCAACATCCTTATTGGGCCGCCAGAGAATCGTGTCCTTACATTTACAATTTAAAAGATTAAATTTGTAAACTCAATCATTATATTTTCCAAAAAAATTTGCACCTGTTTCTCTATCTCTTAAAATCCTATATCAATTTCTTTTACTATTTACTCCTCTTTCTATAATAGGACTCTTTCTATGATTCTACTTCAACAAACCAAGTATGATAGCAAACCAAGTATGAGTAGACTTTGATTAAACGTACGTTTTTTTTATTTATAAGAAATTAAATTGAAGAATTTGGATGGTATTATTAATATTTTTAGTAACTTAGAAATTATAGATAAACAAATAATAAAAGGAATAAATAAGAATTTGGATTGTAATCGAATTAAATTTTTTTATCAACTTATAAATTATAAGAGAAGAAGATAAGGACAATATATATATATATATATATATATATATATATTTTAAAAAAAATCTAAAAAACTTTCTGCTTAGTGAAACCACTTGGGACATCCATAGTGTCTAAGCTCAAATTTTATTATATAGAATTTGGATTGTAATCAAATTAAATTTTTTTAATCAACTTAGAAATTATAGGAGAAGAAGATAAGGAAAAAAAATATATATCTATTTTTTTAAAACTTAACCAAATTTCTATAATTTGATGAAGCCACTTGACGCAACCACGATATTTAAGCTCAACTTTTATTATTATTATTATTATTATTATTATTATTATTATTATTATTATGTGTGTGTATTTTTATTTTGAGATAGTTGTTCCATTTGTTTTCTTGGATTACCATATTGTGAGTTTTTCATTATTTCCTTGCATCTTTAATTGATTGAACAATATTTGTATTTTTGCATAACTAAAAGGGTTTTCATAATTTCATTATTATTATTATTTTGATGGGCATAATTTGATTAATTTAACGATCATGAAAAAGTGACTTTTATTATGTTAAAATATAAAATTATGATAAATGTTCAACATAATTATAAATAAATTATACCTCAATTTCTTAGCCTTTTGATAATATAATTTTTTAGTTATAATGGTATTTTAAAATTTCTTGAAATGGGATAATAGATTTTTTTTTCTAGAGTAAACTATCTTAAAAATTGATAAGTGTTTCTCAAAAAAAAAAAAAATTGATAAGTCAAATATTTAATAATACAGTGTCTTCTAAAATAAACCATATTTATAATTAATTAGCCATATTGCAAAGCCCATTATACAATACCTAATAAAATCGTTGAGCTACTTGGAACAATCATGGCATTTAGGACTCAATAATTTTATCATATAGAAGTTGATATAGAGTTTTTTTTTTTTTTTTTTCACCTAATCTTTTATCTTGGATTACTCTTACATTAATTTTTTTTTTGTTTCTACTTTCTCTCCACAAATCTCTAGGTCTCTTTTTTCCCCCTTCTCTTTTGATAAATTTAATAATTATTAAGTTGATTTTTTTTCCTTTCTATTTTATCTTTATTACTCTTACAATAATTGCTTCTTGTTTTTTCTGCACAAATCTTTCAGTCTATGATTTATTTTCTTTTCCCCCTACCAAACCTATTAGAAAATCCTCTACCTTTTTCTTCATCATCATCATATATTAACATTATTGTATGAAGGATATAAAAGTGATACCTAGGAAACTTAACTAAAAAAAATGAACTTTTCTCAAGAGAATATATTGTATATGGTATAACTTAATTGTTCCACTCCCCCTTATAAATTATTGTGACTTTTGAGTAAAATTTATAGTATGCTTTTATGTTAGAAGTTAGAATCCATTCCTTCTTGATTGTCTGTGTGCACATGTGTGTGTTTGTTTCTCAATAACAAAAATGAAAAAAACGAGAAACAAAACAACGGAGAAAGAACCAAGAAATTCTATTATCTTATGAGATGTAGCTCCGCGCGCCCATGTTTTGTTAAAAAAATCTTAGAGTGCGTTTGGATTGGGCGTTTTCTGCCCAATCCTGCGTTTGCGTTTTTCCATTTTGCTTTTTTTTTTTTTTTTTTTTTTTTTTTTCACGCGTTTTGGGTGTTGCGGCTACTGTTCAATGAACAGTAGCCGCAAACTTTGACTTTTCAAAATTTTTTGGACCAATCACAGCACATCGTGTACTGTTCACGGACCCACAAATTTCACTTTTCAACAACTTTTTCATTAAAAATGGGTCCCACGATACTATTCACACATTTAAAAATTATTTCGCTACAGTGTTTTTCAGTTTTCAATTTTTAGCTGTATCCAAACGAACCCTTAATGAGACAAATTTATACAATACCCTCTCTTACAATACGTGAGTCTTATAAATATACGATACTAACCAAAAATGTAATATGTGAGTCTCATAAATATACGACACGACAGTAACAAAAAAATGTGAGAGTGATGTTGCTGCATAAGTCTCTTTCTTGTGGTTGTGGGTATAGGACATGCGTGTTCCTCTAATCTTTGCTGCTTGATACTAAAGGCATCATTGGCACGTTCTGCTAGTCAACAAAGTAGGGCTGCTGATCCGTCCAATAAAATTATATTAGGTAATAGACTTTTAAGCAATTCGAAGTCGGACATCGATCTTTCTTTTCCTTTTGCAAACTCTACCCTACCACTTTCTATAGAAACATGGCACATGCATTGCCTGTAGAGCCCACCATGATGGATATTGTCAGTTTGCCTACATTGTGGTCTTTCTACTTGGGCATTAAGCTCGGGTGGTTCTGACTTATTTTTTGGCAACATGGAGAGTCCAAATTAGGGTAAACATTGTGTCATGGATGTCCTTCCAAAGTTAAGTAAATGCTTTTATTCCATTGCTCTTAGTTGACCACTACAACAAATTATGAAAAAAAATATATGGAATTTAGTTGTATTCAAACACCTATTGTCCACAAATTGCAATTTCCTTATCTCATAACCTTCTAAGCCCTTTTTTCTTTTTTTTCTTTTTTTTTAAAATCTCTAATCCCATATTTAAGTGCACACACAATGAACCTAAACCAAGAGTCCAAGGATGTGCATGTGCAAAATAAAACGGGATGAGAAAGATTCTAAAAAAGAAGAAAACCAATATTAGTTGCCTAAGTATAAATAAGCTTAATAAAGAGATTTAGATCTTGTGCAATATAAAATTAATAGGTGAGATTGAAAGTTAAAAATTCATTTGTAATCTCTATCTTTAGATTAGAATTTTGTTTTAAATTTTTCAACATTTTACTTTTTATTTTTTTATCAAACTTTTTTACTTTTTTTAAACTTTTATTTCTCACAACTACGTATATGGTAATTGTACCTTGCAATTATTGCACGGAGTCCAAATCCTAGAGGACTAAATAAATTTTGTATCTCAATAAATTTGAAGCTAGGTTCAACTGGTCAGAATGTCCAATCAGATTTCAGATGACAATTGTTCGGGTATGGACAGTTTTGAGCTGACTGTAACATATTGGCCGCCTTAACAAGCAGTCTTGGAGTAAAAGCGGTTGCTTTGAATGATAACCAATGCATCAGCAAGTACAGTGCCCACACCCATGACTTTTTAATGTGGACAACCGAACACATCATGTCCACTCTATAAAACTGTAAACCTCTTCTATATCTATAATCGATCTGCATAGTGCATGCCGTCCTGAGATAATAGAAATCAGGAGGGAACAATATATATTGATGTGACCACCGACTGCATGGATCTTTAACTACAGTTATTTATTGATGGAAGTGTGACGATGGGTTACATGAAAACACATTTTCATTTCTCACAACTTACCACATGTGAGTTGTGACACAAAATTTCGCAGTTTTATATGTCTATAACATTAATATACAAAAAAGTTTTTTTTTTATTTTTTTTTTATTTTATATGCATGAGCATAATTGGGTATATTTTTGGTTAGCATAGACTCATAGAGAAAAGAACTTACATATATATCCTGGATTGTGTAAATATTAGTCAGAGATGTTGACACTTGACAGAGATTGAAAATGAGACACAGAAAAAGAGGAAACCAAGGCAAGAATTAATGTGGTTTGTCTAGCAACCATATTTAAAACTAAAAGTTTTTGACCATTATATCTTTTTTTTTTTTTTTTTTTTTTTTGGTGAACTACCATTATATCTTTATTATTATATAAATACTAGTATGTTACAATAAATTCAAAGAAGTAAGATATTACAATTATTTATTGTAATATATTACAATAATATATAAATAAAATAACTAACCCTAGGTTCATAGGATTTGCACTACAACAGTACAACTAGTGGCAGAGGGAGGAGGCATGGCCCCCCTAGTTTTTAAATTTTCCACCTTCCCTGATTTTTTTTTTTAAAATTATTAAATTCGTTATAAATTTTCCTTAACATTCCCTTAATATTTTAAAAACTTTGTACAATCACTAAAGATGGTTGGTAGGGTGATAGCAAAGTGAACGAATATAAAAAAATATATATATATAATTTTAGCTCATATATGTTTAGATGGAGAGTGTAAAAGTAAAAGGATAAAAATAATTTGTTTAGTTGAAATGAAAAATGAAAGAATAGAAAATGATGTTTATGTAAATTTACACTTATACACCTATTGCATAAAAAAAAAATAGTTTATTAGCAAAAAAAAAGAAAAAAGCACATAACATCATATTAAAAAAAAAAAGGAAAAAAAAGAAAAGAAAAGAAACTAACGTTGGGGTAAGCAGGGGCGGCACCACGTTGAAGGTAGGGGGTTCAAATGAACCCCCTGACCTGAAGAAAATGAAAAAATATATATAAATATATATATATATATATATTTTTTTTTTAAAAAAAAAAAAATTCTTTTGAAACCCCTAAAATCAAAATTTGACCACCCTAAGACTAAAAACAAAACTAAAAAAAAGGATGGGAAGATCCGACAATAAATTAAAAGATGCATAGCTACACAATAAGAGGAGAAAAACAAGAAGAGGAAGTAAAAGACAATAGAATTCACAAGCAGGGTAGAGGAAGCTTAAGTTTGAAATTTTATTCTTCATAGCCTACACCTAAAACTTTGAGAAGGGAAACTGAAAAGTGAGGTTGCTTATGAGATTTGGAAATAAAAATCAGTAGTAATAAATGTGATATTCGATGGGTAGGTGGTGGGAGTGGAGTTTTTTCTTTTTTTTCCTTTTTCTTTTTTCTAATTAGGAGTAGAGTTTAAGGTTTAAAAGAAGCTTCCTTGAAGCTTCATAACTTACGAATATCCCTACATGTCTTTTTATTTACAGAAAATACCAGATTTGATTTTTTCTTTTTTGGTATAACCAATTTAATCATTTTATATTATTATGAATTTTATTTAAAAAATTACATTAATTTTATTAGTTTAATTTGCAAATAATAGCTTAATAATAAAGATATAAGCAGTAATATTTATATTTTGAGAAAGTTAAAAAAAAAAAAAAATTTTTGATACAAGGCAAATGACAATGGGGAATAATACAGTAAAGAGTGAAAACATATTATTTTTGATTGAATTGTTGAGTTGAATCCTTAATAGTGTAATGCTATAGACCTTCCAAAAAATATTCTTTTTAATAGTTAAGGCTATATTAAAAAACTTCAATAATTAGAAAAATTACAAAGACCAATAAGTTGTTAAAATTGACACCCCCCCCCCCCCTAAAATAATTTTCCGGAGTCGCCATTAGGGGTAAGAGAGGAGCATATGTGTAAATTCTCATTTAAACACCTCTTATCTCTCCCATTTTCTCCTCAATTCGAGGAGACAAGTAAACACCCCAAAATGGTTGTTTGAAAAGAAAACACCTAGACCTCACCAAAATCACCTCCTCCTAAGTCCCAACCCAATAACCCTACTATTCGAAATTCCCTCTATTTTCTCCTCTAAATTTTCCATCCCCTCACAAATCACCCCAACTAAACACACTAATTTAAAGTATTATTATCTTCTTCTTCTTTTTTTTTTTTTTTTTTTTTTTTTTTTTTTAATACCATAAATCATTAATTTTAAGAACATTTAAAGGATATGTTTCCAAAGATATATATAAGTAAATTACTATAATAAAATATATTTATTTATTTTTTTTAAAAAAAACCTTTTTATTTAGTACTTACAGGGGTTTTTTTTTATTTTTTATTTTTTATTTTATATATATAGGTGATATTTAGAGAGTTAGGAGTACAAAAATACATGGATTTTTATGATTAAAAGTTAGGATATATTTACTTTGTCATTTATAGACAAAAGTGTTTTTTATATTTAATTTTTTTTAATATTATATTTCTCTAATATTTCATTGTATATGCTAAGGCATATAAAAGTGACATTTATCATTTAGTGTATATGAAATTAATTGATTTGTATACATTTTATTATTTTTAAATATTTATTCTACTCTAATATGCAATCTTTAATTTATTTAACCAGAAAAAAAAATGTTGATTTAAAATGTGTAAAGAATATTAATTACAATCAATATAATTTATCTTGTAAAACCGACTTGATGGAATGTTCTTTTATGTGACTTTAACTTATTTGGTATGTTTCTAAAAAAAAAAAGAAAAAAGAAAAACTTTTTTGGTATGAGTGATGCGTGGGATCTCGTGGAGCCGGAGGTGCGTGTAGTTAAGTAATTTAATTGTGCAGGCTAATGGTAATGGGCTATCTTTGAGTGGGCTTGTATAAATTGAGAGTAGCGGACTTGAATGCGCTCTTTTTTCAAGAGCTTATCAACAGTCAAGAGCAATCAAACGTGAGATTGGCTATTAAAGGGGTTCATTATTGTTGTGAGACCCAAAGGAACAGTGTCACGGCCTCTTTCTACTGAAATCCGGCTGGACCACATATACGGATCTATCGCAAGCTAGGAATTAGGAAGCACGGACATAGATATGTGTATGAGTAAGAGTACAAATATGACACGGCAACATGATAATTTTTGAAAAATTAAGACATGGGTATAGCAGGGATATTTGTGTGTGTGTGTGTGAGAGAGAGAGAGATATATTTCAAAACTTATAAACTTTTTTTATAACAAAAATATTATATGTTTTTAAATAAGATAAAAGTTAATGAATGCCTTAAAGATATTGATTTAAAAAATATTTTTAGAAACTTTTTATAAGAAAAAAAAAAACAATTGATTTTTTGGACGGTTTTTTATATTTCCTATGAAAGTAGTATCAAAATTTTTTCAAAATGATCTATTAACAAATTCTCTAAGGACATCCAATAATCAGACCTTTAAATAATTGTTAAAAAATCTTTTATTAGAAGCATATTAATTCCTAGCCACTAATAATGTATACATTTGTCTACTTTCTACCCAGATAAAGGAAAAAAAAAATATATATATATATATATATATATTGTAAAAAGTTGCAAGTTTAACTATAGTGGCTTAATGGGTATTGGACTTTTAACTCATAAAAAACAAAAATTTCAAAAGAAACGCCTATTTACGTCTTTTGCTCACATGAGTTAGTGGAGATAAATAAGCTCTTCACCTGTTTAAGGCAGACAAAACAAGAAAAAAGGACAAAGGGCGAAAATTGTAAAAGAGAAATAGATCTAAGAAGTTGGACGGCTGAAGCAACATGAGAAAAAGAAGTGGGAGGAGATCGGTGTGAGAGGTACAATTGTACAAAGCATTTCAGCTCTTTTTTTTGGGCATGGGTCGTGTTGGAATTGTGTCCATTATTTTTCTTAAAAAAAAGGGAGGGGGGGCGCGGCTAGGAGCCTAGGACATGCGTGCAGTTGTATCCAATGCATGTCCTGTGTGCCATACGTGTCGGATTTAGGCACGACAGTGTGAATGATGTGTTCGTGCCTTTCAGATTATAAGAGAAAAGAGAGGGAAACAATTTTGTATCCGGTAAATAACCAATTGTCAAAACTTTTGAAAATAAAAAATTAAATTATTTAACCATAATTCTAACCAATTAGATTTTCACCAATACTTACTTTGAGGCCCAGGGCACTATTGTCAGCTTGGGAGTAATACGCGGAACACATGAATGGTGAGAGAAAGATCGAAAGTATGAAGCAGAGAAGAGAAACAAGGTGGACAAACTAAGTTTGGATGATAAGCGAGCATAGGAAAGTGACTACTGAGCCTAGAATCCAATGTGAGCATAAAACATTAGCACATCTTCACTTCTGAGAAGCTAGTATTCTAATGTGCCTTTCTTCTCTTCCTTGTCTTCTGTCTACCTCTGCCTTCTCAAAAGAGGAATCTCTGCCCTTAAATATAGGCATGGATGGTCAATGGGAAAGAATCCGATTCTTTCCAAATACCCTTATAACAAATGTGATCATTAGGTTGGGAAGGCCATGTGTTACATAATCTCTCTAATAAAAAATTAAAGATTCTAATAAGGACCAGTGTCAGGCTTGCTTAAAATGCGTTCAGCCACTAAAAAGTTTGTAGTTTAACTTATTAGTCAACTACTAATTGCCAGAACAGGTTGCATGGAAATTGGTCTGGCTGCTTGAAAAAGATGGCTTCGGTGGTATGAATGCCAACTGAACATGGATTTTATGATTAATTAAGGTCGTGTCTTTATGCGTTTCTGATTCCCTTAAGTTGATTGTACTGAGATCTGGCTTTTAGGAAAGAATTTTCACTCTACCACTTTCACAGCAGCCAACTGGCTCTTATATCGCCTAAACGTATAGAACTATCAATTCCAAGTTGGGACAATGTGATATTGTATGACATTCAACTTATTCCCATTTATTTATATTACAATACTGGACCAAAATATCTAAACTGCCTTAAGCATGAACATTGTGCTACAAAGTAGGAAAAATAATTAAAGCATAGTTGTAATCAATGAAAATAATGTTTCCAAAACATCACCAAGAGAAAAATCACTTTTTCTCCTTAGATCTTCTGTATCTGGTTTTGCAGTTTGCTCAAAACACATGTTCAGACTCTAGAGAGTCCATACAAACACCTGTCACAGCAGAATGACACAATGCCTGCTATGAAGAAATTGAAATTGCAATAGTAACAACATCCTTCAAACTTCATAGAAATGGTAAATATGTTCCCTTTCTCAGCGCATTGAGGCAAATGGATTCCTCTTCCACTGAAGTGGGCTGTATTCCTTCTCTGTTTGTTCTAATTTAGTCCATGGGAACTTGTGTTTGGCCATCTTTTTCTTCCTTGCGGCTACTCCTAAGTAATCTCCCTGGTTCTACAGAACAAAATTGAAAAAGAATTAGTAACTAATTTGACAGTATATACACTACGAAGAAAACAGAAACGATGTTAACTTTTTATTGATGCCTTAAAAACTCACTGCAATGAAATAATGGTTTGCAATTGTTTAAAATGTAATCAATGGCTGTCAAATAAAGGCTATACATTTCAAAATTTCAAAAATAAAGGATTCCAAACTTAAATATATTCATACCTTGAGACAGAGCCCTTCTTCAACATCACAAATGGGGTAATCACCCGGGCAGCAGTACTCAGTTCCAGTACAACAAACAGCATTTTCATATGGACAGCAACCATAAATCAGGCAAAAGTCATAGAATTCATATATGCAGCAGCATGTCTCATCACTTGGACAGTAGGAGAAGTCACCACATTCACTTGGTGAAGGAGAAGGAGGAGGTGGTGGCGGCGGCGGTGGTGTCACGGGAGTAGGTGGTGGTGGTGGAGTAGTTGGGGATGGATAAGGAGATGGCGAAGAAGACTCTTTGGTTGGATATGAAGCCATAGCATTAATAGCACAGACTCCATATGTTAAATTAGTATTCCTTCTTATATAAAAGTATCCATCCATTCCCCAATATGTTCCCCATGAATTCTTCACTATCCAATAATCTTCACCATCTTCAGAACCATAGCCCACTATTAAAACGGCGTGGTCAATGTCATCAGGATCACTCGAACAGCTACCGTCATAGATACCCTGATTAGATGATATCATTTTAAGCACAATCTATTTCCCAGTAAAGATTTCCAAGTTAACATGAAAGCTTAATGAACTGAGATTAGACTTACACTTGTGTAAAGTTGAAAGTCAAGTGCAGAGCCATCCATACCCACACTAACGGGCTGATGAACAGAAGCACACAAGAGAGCACCGTCTGATTCTGCTACATCTTTATAGCCATCAATGCTTACAACTTTGGTTTCCTCCTGATTAAAATAAAACACCATAAATGAGACAAAGATGGAAATGGTATAAAAAAAAAATTGCAACCATTTTGATATATGTTTTAAAGAAGTTTATACTCAAAATATTCTAGCAAGGGAAGAACAAACCTTGGCAACGATGCAGGTTTCATCCACAAATTTGTAGGGATAATCAGCTTCTGTATCAATCCCCCCATTGCTTATAACCCATTCAAAAGCATAGTCCATATAGCCTCCATCACATCCATAGTTGGTAGTATCACAATCCATAAGTTCTTGTTCTGAAAGGCTAATAAGGTCTCCAGTGACTATGGCGTTTATTCCTTCTATAGCACCAGTTGAGGAGAATGCCCAGCAACTTCCTGTGAACATAAGCCGAATCCGCAATTAGGTGATTGTTGTGATAGTGAAGTTAAAATGAACATGACTTCACAATTCTCTCAAACAAAAGAGACATAAACCTTTCATTTAGCTTTTGAATTGAATTTGCTCTTGACAAAATTAAGATATTTTGCCCGTTTGTTGTAGAGAAAACTATTGCTATATTAAAATCCATCCTGGGGCTCTTAGGGATTTATAACAGTATATCAATCCACCATAGAATTAGACCAACTATAGTCTTGGGACTTGTTAGCAAGACCACCTCAAGAAAACAAATTTACAACCATGCTCCATTTATGTTCTACATTCTCAACTAGTTGGGCAGGAGACACACCTGCCATAACACTACATATTGTTTGATTATATAAAGAAGTCAACCCTCAAATTTGGTTGTGATGCATGATTGAATTGTGCCCAACTTTTTTTTTTTTTTCCTTAACCAAGCTGATAGCATAAACTAAGCAACAACCAGTTTATTTCACATCTCAATTAAATAGATGTCGCAATTAAATAGAGTTTGCTAATACTAATTAATAAATAAATAAATAAACTTTGATGACAGAAAACTATAATATCCTTGTATATTCAGACTTTTGAAGTTTTAAGACATTCGTTACTCTCACTTTCTTCCAAATTCTTTTAAGAACTGAATCTTGAAATAAAAAGCCAGAACGTCTAGTAAAATTAATTGGTTAGATGATACCACTAGGATATTGGCTAAAATTTTCTGTGCTCATAAAAGTACAAATCAAATTTAAAATTGATACAAGAAGCACAAGTTGTACTTAGTGGATACAAGAACAACATTATTATTATTATTATTATTATTATTTTGAGAAGAACAAGAACAACATTTTAAATCATATGATTGAGGCATTTTGATTATTACGAAATGGTCAGGTTAGTTTGACAATTTTTTTTTTTTTTTTTTAATTAGAAGGATAAATATATATTTTTAATACAAATCTTCCCATTTCTTTTATTTCTTTCCCTCCTACTGCCTAGATGCTCTGGTGGTTGGGTTTTCATCTAAAATTCAGACCCTTTGACTTACAAGTAGTGCCAGCACAAAATAGAACTAAAAGTCAATGAACTCATGTCATTTGTCTTTTATTAATTTATTCTTTTTCTTAACTCTTAAGATATCTACAGATTAAGGTCCTCCAACTTGATACAGTGGGTGTGGAGGGCTAGGATTCCATTATAAATAAATAATAATAATAACAAAATCTTAATCCCAAAATTATAGAACTCGGAGAGTTTTAAGGCATTTGGGTTACCAAGTGGAGACTATAGTTGGGCCTACAATGAGTTGGGCTTAGGCCATACTAAACTTGAGGTTGGACTCTAGAGTGTAGAAGTCAACAATACCTCTATGGGTCCATCCCAACTCACCTGTGGGGCCCACAACATGTGAGCCAGCTCTCCTGATACCTCCTCAAAAGCAAGATTTTGAAACAAGAATCTTAAGCAAAAGGCATTGAATCATTTAATCTTGGCCTCAAAATCTTTTTCACATAAAGGCCGAGATATATCTATGTTTTTCTTTTATACTATTAAAGTTGTAATGGGAATATCCATCTTTTTTTTTTAAGTGAAAAAGGATCTTTTCATTTAGATTGAATGTATTGAAAAGTAACTTAAGAAATGTGTGATGATTTTATCATTGTATAAAAAGTCATCAATATATAATGACAAAATGTGTCATTTCTATTAATTTTTCCACACTTCAAATACCTAATGGTTCAACCATGATTGACTTGTCACTGATTTCTGGTTGCTTTGTCCCTTTTAATCCATAGGGAGAGGATTCTGTTATAATTAGTATATCTAATGACTAATGAGTTACTAATGTTTAGATGAGAAATCGTTTGTGATTGTTCTCACACGACCACTATGAGAAATGGACACAATAAATCATATGATTGTTAACACTAAGTCAGTAACCAGAGTCAGTCTATCACTTAGATATGCATACCAAATTACCAATACAATGTAAGTTAGAATGTATAGAATTACTCATCCAAGTATAGAAACTTACCACAATCGCCTTGGTCCTTAACGCCAGTGACAACTCCCTTTTTCCTCCAATCCAAGGAAGTAGGAGCATCATCACAAGATTGCAACTTTTCCTGCATACTCCCACTCAAAAGAGTGTTACTCATCTTGCTGAAAGGCTTCTTCACTTTTGACAAATAAGTCTTCTTGAACTCTTCATTGCTCAAATCCGCAAACTTGTTCAACCCCAAGCGATGTGCGTTGGGTGAGTTTCTCTTTGCATTGTTTTCAATTATGTACTTCAAATTCCTCCTGAAATTCTCGAACCTCTTCTCGGCCTCCTCGGCATGTTTGTACACCCTTTTGTGCTCTTTCTTCCATTGTTGGAAGAGCTCAATCACTCTTTCCTCTGTAGGAAACTTGTCCTGCTCTTGACCCAATATAGAGTACTCACTCGGGAGGCTAAAAGATAGGTATGTTAGTGAAGCCCAGATCAAGAACAGTATAGCCAGTTGAGACTTTTGGGAACCCATTTTCTCTAGTGGGTTTCCAGTGATATTTGATTTGATCTTTCCACATTCTGTCTATTCTATATAAAGGTAGACATACAAGGCTGTATTTCCAAGCCTACCAGTCAGCTCAAGAACACTGTATTTTTTTTTGTCCGCCATTGCATATTTTAAATTTTACTCGTATAAGTCACACATCATGTCAAAAATAGACCAAAATAACATTAGAATTCCATAGCAATATTACTATTTTGAGGGCATTTTAGTAGTTATAAATGAGCTGCAATACTTTTGTATATAGATTAAAACCATAGGAGTTGCTATCTGAATACTTGACTATCTATTTTTCTTGGCTTACCAAATAATTTTGGTGATTTTGTAGTTCTCGTCTGCAATTCAGAGAGTTTGACTAGTGAGTGGAAGACCAAATAAATACAAAGAGATATGTACGATCTAACAGTCAAGCAATCAAGGATCGAAGCTTGGACTGGTGGGTTTGTTAGATAGATGAATTTAATAGGCTCATCCAATAGACACGTAGGTGATTAAATCCAGGTCCACGCAAAGCACAAAGCCCGGATGGTCTGGCCCAAAAGTTTTATAAAAGATAATTGTTTTTAGGTGGCTATCGGTAGAGAATGAAGGTTGTGAAATCCGGACTAGACCGTACGGTCCGACTGGATTAATCGGAAACCGTTTATCAATTCGGGTTTTTAACTTTTAAAAACCGGTCTATACAAGAAAAGCAATGAATTGTTCAAATTGCAGTCAAACCTCCTGGATTTGAAATCCGTTGACAATTCTTGCGGTTCAGATCTGGATTTAAAAAAAAAAAACGAAACTACACTATTGGTTCATAAAGTTTACCCTGCGCAATTGGTCCCTTAACCCGGTCTATACAAGAAAAGCAATGAACCGTTCAAATTGCAGTCGAACCTCCCGGATTTGAAAACCGTTGACAATTCTTGCGGTTCAGATCTGGATTTAAAAAAAAAAAAAAACGAAACTACACTATTGGTCCATAAAGTTTACCCTGTGTGCGTAATTGGTCCCTTAAATTTGAAGCGAGTACAATTAGTCCCTTAAGTTTTGAAATTGAGTTGTATTGATCATTTTAGTAACTGCTGTTAACGGTGTTATTTACGTGGCTAATGAAATAATGACTTGAAATTTTTTTTTAATGATGTGGCATGTTTTTAATTAAAAAAAAAAAATAGTTTCCATGTTAGATGAAATTGAAAAATCATATTGACTGCTCACATTTCTCATAAATTAATTAAAATTTTTAAAATTACACTTTAATATTCAAGTAACACTAATTTACACTATGCCATTACCATTCCATCACTCTTTCTCACTCTCTCGTTCAGTTCTGGCTCACATTTCTAAAGAACAAAATTGTGCACATTGCGCACCCCCCCTCCTCTTCTCTCGTCTTCATTCCAATTCTCTCTAGCTATTTCCTCAAAGAATCCCAAACCCTAGATCTCAACCTCAACCTTAACCTCAAAACCTTCTTTATTTATGTGAGCTCGAGTGGCTATGGCGGCTTAGTTGGCTCAACTTCTGGTTTATTTATTGACGGCGGCGTGGCTCACGATTAAGAACAAGTATATTGCTCTGGCTTCGACAATGCTATCGTTGAGGCTAATTCACCGCTTCTCAGACGAAGTAGTGAAGGTGCTCAAGTTTTCGCCATCAAAGACAAACAGCAGTGCCGGAATGTCATCGCTTCTCCCTTTCTCTCTCGTTGTGGGTTTTTACGATAGGTAGAAAATAAATTTTTGGGTAAACTACATATTTGATCCCTATCTTTTACACCATATTTCAATTTGGTCCATAATCTTTCAATTGTGTCAATTTGGTCCCTAACTTTTCAGTCTTGTATCAATTTAGTCTCTACTGTTATATCTTGTATGAAAATTGATGACATGGAAAATGACCAAAATAAAATTTTAGTTTATTCTCACATCAATGAAAGCTAATTTTTTATTTTGGCCATTAGACATGTTATCAATTTTCATTCAAAAGATACAACATGGACTAAATTGATATGGTACTAAAGGGTTAAGGACCAAATTGACACAATTGAAAGGTTAGGGATCAAATTGAATTATGATGTATAAGATAAGGACCAAAAACGTAGTTTACCCTAAATTTTTTAAGGGTTATGCTAACGAGTGCCCTTAGGGCACTGGTTAAGAATCTAGTTAAAGAAAGTTTTGACATCACTTTTATAGGAAATGAAAAAAGCTGTCAAAATATTAATTGCTTTTTTTTTTTTTTCTTTTTCCATAAAAACTTTCTTTAATTGGATTCTTAACAAATTTCCTAAGGGCACTCGTTAGCATTTCCCATTTTTTAATATGGTACCGGTGAATATTTTTTCCCATGTGTAAATTTAGTTTCTAATTTTTTAATTATAAACATGTCATATTATTAAAAAAAAAATGTCAAGTCATTGTTTTATTAGTCACGTATGTAACACCGTTAACAGCAGTTAGTAAAAGAAATATTAAAATTTAGTTTTAAAATTTAAGGGACTAATTATGCTCGCTTTAAATTTGAAGAACTAATTATGCACATAAAGTAAACTTCAGATACCAATAACGTAGTTTCGCCAAGCGTTTTTAGACTTTAGTAGTTACCACCATTGTTGATGCTTCAAACCACCATGAGATACTGTTAAACATTTAGATCGCATCGCCTCGCCTCTCTTCTTCTTTTCTGTCTCACTGACGCTTTCTCTCTAATTTTTCTGCGTTTTTTTTGCCTTTTTTGCCGTTTCAGTTTCTGTGTCTGGACTGAGGACTCTGGAGTTGCTTTGCAGACGATGGAGATGGTGAAGTAATGCTTAGCTGTCATCTACTCACTGACTAACCACTTTATTCCTGGACTTTGTTTTGTATTTAGGTTATTATAGTATTATTTAATGAGAAGACTTCTTTCTTCTTCTTTTTAAGTCCTTTTATCTTTTTTTTTGTTTTCCACTTTTAAATTTCATTGGAAAGTTGACCGTTGAAATGGGGTTGAGCATCAAGGCAGGGGCTTGGTTTAATTTGTGCCTAAGTCATGGGCTTAATTTAGACGTAGGCTTCATAAAATATATATATATATATATATATATATAATTTATTTTTATAAAATTACGTTTTTGGTACCTAAATATTTTCTTATTGGGTAAACTATATAATTGGTCCCTAACCTTTACACCATATTTCAATTTAGTCTCTAACCTTTTAATTGTATCAATTTGATCCCTAACCTTTCAATATCAGATTAATTTAGTCCCTAATGTTATATTTTAGATGGAAATTGCTAACATGTCAAACGACCAAAATAAAATTTAAGTTTATTGTCTCATCAATGTAAGCTAATTTTTTGTTTTGACCATTAGACAAATCATAAATTTTCATCCAAAAGATAACATTAGTCGTTAGGGATTAAATTGACATGATTCTAAAATGTTAGGGACCAAATTGATACAATTGAAAGGTTAGGGATCAAATTGAAATATAGTGTATAGGATAGGGATCATAGTTTACCCTTTCTTATTTTAGTCAAATTTTCTATTATTTATAATTTAATATATTTATTTATTTATTAAATAATTATTAAATTAATTATCACATCATCAGAAACCTTAGTTCAACTTCAATTCAACCTTAAAAGCCTTAAACTTTTTTTTCTCGGTTCATTGAACGGTCTGGATCTGAAAACCATCAGAATGTACGTCTCAAAAGATTAAAATAAAAGTTTAGGCATATTGTGCTACTAGTTATGTTCTACACTTCTTGCCTTCTACTACCACTAGAGATTACGTTTTCCTATATAATGCAATTGCAAATGGATACTTTGTGGGTCAACACCAACTTTTCCTTTAGTTCTTGGGGTAAATTCCTAGTTGATACTACTTTGGAAGGGTATATAAATAATCCCCTTCGTAGATATAATAAGATAAAAACATGATCCCATGCATTATCTAATATTTCGTGAATAATGAAAAGAAACTGAAACGGCAAAAATAATGAAAAGAAGAAATTTAAACCTTAAATGTTTTAGTTTAAAACATCAAAAATTACCTTTAATTGTATGTATGGGGTTAATGAAACAATGGAAAATATTAGTGTGTTTGGCTCTAACTTATTTACCCTTTTTTTTTTTGGCTTTTAATTTCAACCTTTTGGTAATAAACTAGATTTTGGTCTTTTGTCATACATTAAATATTAAAGTTACAATTTTTTTTATTAATAAATATTATACAAATAAACTACTGAAACAATATGTTTTCAAACACATACTAAACAACTTAAGCTGATGAGGACTTAGGCGCCGTTTGGTTACCATGTTTAAACACTAGTGTCCAGTGTTTAAACACTGAACACTAGTGTTCAAAAAAAAAAAAAAATGTTTGGTGTACCAGTTTTGTCCTTATTGTTTGGAAAATATTGTTCAAAAACTAATGTTATAAAACCCATTTTTTGAAATTAGCTCCGGATAGTTTTTAAACAATAAACACTAGTGCTTAGTGGCAATTCCGTAATTATCTGAAACAACAAACACTAGTGCCTGTCAGCTTTTTCATACTTTGTCAGTTTTTTTTTAAATGCTTTGGCTCTCTCCTGATTTATGGGCTTCTCTCTCCTAATTTAAAATATATTTATTTTGTACTTTGGTCAACTTTTTTTATCATTCAAAACACACATACCAAACACATATTTTATATTTTTTGAACACTAAAAAATGTTATTTAAACCATGATACCAAACACATTTTTTTGTTTTATTCACACTAAAAATACGTTTTTCAACAACATTTTTTAAACCACAATTTTTACATCTTTTTAAATAACAATTTTTAAAAACTATAACCAAACGGGCCCTTAATCGCCGCCCTGAACTATAATACTGTATTATCTCTATAGTTGTTGAGGCACGTATTTATGCATCACATCCCATTTGATTTACCAATACTAAAAAAGTCAGCAAAGCATGTGACTGACTAACAACCTCGCAGGTTATTAAAAAAAAAAAAAAAAGGCTAACAACCTCGCACGATAATGTTAACAAATACCGTACTACTTTTTTTTTCCCCTTTTTTCTTTAGAACAAAATCCCGTACTACTTACTGACTGGCGGTTGCGCTGATTGGCATTTCTTTGCAATTTGCATATTAGGATTTTGGCTTAAATATATTTGTCCTTATTAAAGTTTAGTTAAATGATACATCAAGTCTAAAGCAATTATTTTTAGTCTTTTTAAATGATGTGGTTAAACTAAAAATTAACATGTCATTATTTCTTAAAGACTAAAAATGATTATTTTAAATTTGTTAAAGTCTAAAATCAAATTACTCAAAAAAAAAAAAGGTCTAAAATCATTCCTTTTTTAAGTATTTTAGGCAATAAAGGTAATCATTTTAAGTGTGCGTTTGCCTAGCACTGAAGTTGCGTTTGCGTTTTTTTGGTTGGTCTCATGGCACTGTTCATGGACCAGCCAAAGCACAAAAATGCGTGAACAGTGTTTTGCATTTTAAAAAAATATTTTGTTATAGTATTTTCAGCAATAAGTTTTCAGTTTTCAGCAAAATAAGTGGTATCCAAACAAACTCTAAATTTGGAAGGGACTAAAAAAGATCACTTTAAATTTCAAGGATTAAAATCGCTAATGAGCAAATGTTTAGTAACCAGTTCAGTACTACTGCATACCATTGATGCGATGATCACTCTACAAATATAAGTGCTTGTAGGGTGTAGAAAGCAAGGACCGGAGTTCAAGTTTCCAAAGGGAGTTTCACACATATACACTTAAATTAAACTAAAGTAGAATTTCTATTTTGTATAAAAAAATAAAATAAAAAGTAACCGGTCTAGTAATTTTTGACTTATTAGATAGGCCTTCAACTGGTCTATTCAATATTTTGATAGAGTTGTGGCACTTTATAGTTTATACATCCCAAAATAAATATTACAAATCTTTGTTAGGAAGGTGTGTCGTATTATTCAACCAACAAAAGCTAACTTGCTTAAGTGTCACATTGGAATAGACCTATACTCATCTATATCTATATATTACTAAAAGTTGAAGCGTAACATTTAATATTGCTACGCTCATGTTGAGCCACATCAGCAGCCATGTTATCATTTTTTGTTTCCAAATTTTCTTATATATTTTTTTAAACATTTTATCATTAAAGGTGACTTAAAAACTCCATTATTTAAAAATTAAAATATCTTTTAACCATTATTTTTATTATTAATTTTCCAAAACTCTCCCTTTCTTTTACTTCTTCATTTCCCTATTACTTTCTACTTTAATATCTTTCTTTTTCTACTTTTGTATCTTCCTTTATTTTTACTTTTCTTATTCTCAACATCTTACTATAAATTTGACATTTTCTTTTTCATTCTATGCATAGTTTTCTCACAAAAAAAGTTTCTTCTCTCTCTCTCTCAATTTGTTTTTCATTTTGTGTTTATTTTTATTGCATCAATTCTTTAGGTTGATGAATTTTTGTCTTAATTAGAATTCTACTTTGGATTGATACAATTTAGTTTTGTGTTTTAATTTGTTATCTTTTATATTCTCTTTGATTAAATATTATCCTACTGCATTATACATATAGTATATAATAATATAATTTTATTATATTACATAGAATGACTTGGATAATTTGATGTTTATTACTATATAATTTTTTATTTTTTTCCCTCTCATCTTATTTTATTCAACATTTAAATCTAATCACATCCTCCATTCTATTAAATTATGCAGCACAAATCAAGAAAATGGCTAAACATAAACTTGCCTTCCTTTACCATACATTGGGGGAATCAAAATATTTGTGTGATAAAGGGTCATATAATTTATAATTTAGATAGCACCCTTTGAATGTGTCTAGACCCATGAATTAAGCAATTTGTAAACTTAAAAGGCTATTGAGAATGAACTTTTTGAATCAAGTCTAAAAAAAATATGAACTACTATATATCATTTAGATAAAAACTTTTATCATAGATACATTAATATTTTTTTGCCACAAATTTAAATCACACAAACTTAATAATTTTATGTTATGTGTTAGCATTGTCTCTGCTTCTTCTTCTCAAAAATATTATGTATCATCTTTAAAATATGCCAACAATATTGATCTTATGGGAAAAGTTACATAAATATTGAGAAAAAAAAAAGTTTTATATTAAAATCTACTAAAAATGTTTTTTTTTTTTATAAATATTTAAACCTTTATATTTTTCATATCACTGACATGTTTTACAACTACCACATGTGTTAACTTAAGTCTTAATATTTTTAAGTTGTTTCGGCAAAAATGAAAAAAAGAAAAAAGAAAAGGTTGTCACAAAAGAGGAGTTCATGTAAATTTTTTTGCAAAATGAAATATTTGTTTTGTAAGGCCACCAAAATTGATAATTTGCAAATGATGGAATCACTTGCAATAATATTTGCATAGTTATATAGTTCCATCTAAAGCAATCGTGTATACTTTTAGTTTTCCAAAAACACATATCTACCAGTGGTTAAACATTTATCTTGGGTAGTTTTAATTTTTCATATAATTTTACCTTTACAAATTCATCTATTTTAATTTAGATTTTTTTTTTATATAAAAACTTTAATTTAGATATTTATAAGTAAACAATGAAATAATGATTCATGAATAATATAAAAAAAAAAAAAATTTATCTATACATATTTATCTTTTGCGGTTGTAACTTTACATATAATTTTGCATTTATATATTTATCTACTTTAATTTAGATGTTTATACCTTAATAATGAAATCTATAAACAAGGTAATTAAAACAATCATATTTCTACAATTCAAAAAGTCACAATTTCTTTTTTCTAAAAAAGGCCTTTTACATTTCCTTGAAACTTTTGACATACCAATAACCTAACCACTTCTTACATTAAAAAAATTTAAGACTCATTATTACTTCCATTAATATATTATGGATATCTTAATTGATTGAGGCCAAACTAGAGAAATGCCTTTCATATTTCCTTGAAAATTCAGAAGGAAAAAAAAGAAAAAAGAAAAAAGAAAAAAGAAAAAAAATGAAATCAAACATCAATTAATAACTATTATTTGGAAAATAAAAAGGTAGTCAAGAGGAGTAAGAAGTAAAATAGATATGGCTATACAGAGGACATTAAAAACTTTATAGTGCAATAAGATCAACCATTACATTCACTTAATTAAATCAATAATCAACAATTAAATATAATAATACAAAATTTAAACTTAAAACTAATCAATCTCTAACTAGGGAAATTACATATATATATATATATATATATATAATCATAATCTTCATACACCATGACTTAAAAAAATTTAATGAATAGTTCTACCTCTTATTTAATGTCTGTATTATGCAAATCATCAACCAATAAATATATGATAATGATAAAAAAACATTATAGATAAGATTACGAAAAATATGATAAAACTATTTATATAAAAAAAAAAAAAAAAACTCTTTATAAAGTCTAAGGGACTAAAATAATATTTTATCTAAAAAATTATCACGCCCAATGCAAGGGTCTGTGACTAGTGGTTTAAGAAACTGAAGCAGTCAAAGAACTGAAAAAGAGTTCGGTTCTTGGTTTATATCGGTTGAACTGGCAATTTTCATTGTTAAACCACCGATTTTTACAGAATTGGTTGAGGGACAGAAGAGGAGTCTATATCACATGTTTTGGTACAAGCAATGTGGGTGCTAACAAGTTATGCACTCCATTTTCCTAGAGATAGAAACACATATTTTAACAATGGAGTCAACTCTAGTCTTGAAATGTTGCTTGTGTACAGTATGGGGTATTCGGAAGAACTGAAAGCAAATTCTACACGACAATAGTGATCTGCCAAACCAAATTTTAGGTGGGGTGCACTCTATGCTTCAAGAACTTAGAACCCCAAGAACTTACATGTTTCAACTATGAACTATAACCTATAAACATTAATATATATATACACACACACATATATATATATATATGAGAAATGATATATCTACAGCATTTTTACAACAAATCTTAAGTGGTAAGTTGTTACTAGTTGTTATTGTTAAGACAAAAAAGTAATCTTAGTGTCAATTTCAAATTTGAACCAATAACAACTAACCATTTGTGATTTGTTGTAAAAATGTTGTAGATGTAACATCTCTCTCTCTCTCTCTCTCTCTCTCTATATATATATATATATATATTTATAAATAGATAAATTTTAAACTTTTACCTTCCTCCTCTATTACCACCTCCACCATCAACAACAAAAATTTAATCTCAAAATACTTTGGATAACTGGACCACTAGAATGCTTTTTAATTCATTCCATGCATTCGAAAACTATATTGTCACCTCCTTGATTAACATAAACATATGTCTTCCTCTTTCTTCATTCCATCATCTTGAATCAAAGTACTTTTTCTCACTGAGATATTCACTTTTACCCTATTCATAAATTTCAATCACCCAAAATAAATCAAATCCAATTTCCTTTGGTGCTGTACTACCTTGCAAGGAATAATATGATTCTTGAAGGTGAGGATAATTTACATATTTTTCCCCGTCGAAGTATCTTGATTTAATCCCCTTTAAGTCATGCTGACAACATTGATTTGACGGTCACTGCAACTTCTTCTTCAACCATTAGAAGGTTCTTGTGTAGGAACTAAAACATATAAAAAGAAGTTTAGTAGTTTGAAATAAACAGCAAATAAACAACAATTAGAATTTAGAACCATTGTCATTAGAAAATGTATACATAATTTTTTATTTATTTTTTATTTTTTATTTATCAGGTATACTTACATTAATGAATGGTCTGTTTGGTTGCACACATGATACTGATAGGCTTTCTGGATGAGTACTCCATAACAAGCCATCTATAAGAGCTCTATAATCTTCTGAAGGTGGAAAATTTTTAACAAACTCAAGAGGTTGAGATTCGAGCGAGGAGGAATTGAGTGTTCACTTAACTGCTCTGTAGTAAAGGTGATATATGTATTCAAAAGATATATGTTAAATTATACTCAAATATCTTGAACTATTTACGGAAATGGTTTTCTAGAATGAATGAAGATTTGGAAAAAATTAACCTGCAAACTCTCCTTAAGAAAAGAAATGAAAGAATATTAATATTCTATCAATTAAGTGACAATTAATAGTCCTAAAAAAGTACATAATTAGAACAAGACAAGTATGATACCGGCATGTAAAAATTAAAATCAAGAAATTAAATCAATAAGCTTTAGGTTAGCAAAATTAAAAAAATTATAATAATAAAATGATAAACTTTATTTGTAGGTTTACCGTGGGAGACTCATCAATCCTCAAGGATAGAACTGTTTGCTTGAAGTTTCCTAGATATTGTCTTAATTTCAGAAACCATGAAGTGTCTAGAGGATAATGGATCGATATTAAATTTTGGGATTTCTGTAATCTAGAAGAATTGATTGACAAGGATGGGATGTGAGTGCCAAGGTATGCATAAGAACTAAGATTTTTGCAGTCCATCTGAAGTATGGTGTCTCCGTTAATAAACAATTTAAACTTCTCAAGTCGATGATGTGAAATTTTAATCTCAGGTAAGTTTGAGGGTTGCATCTCCAAAGTCTCAAGCAGAGGAAATCTTGAATTAAGTTATTCAAGATAATGTCTAGAAATGCCCACATAACCAATTTTCAGCTTCTTTACATTTTCTGAAGTAGACATATCCAAAAGTAAACTCCTAACAATACCTGTACCAGAAAGTATATGAAGATTAGGTGCTTCATTAATCTTAATAGTGAGACACGAGTCAAATTCTGCCTTCTTAAGCTTGGGAAGATTAAGAAGTTGAAGATAATCCACCCTTGAGCAACATGAGATCTCCAATGCTTCAAGCAGCGGTACTCTTGGTGTATGCCATACATAATTACTTACTCTAGCGATTTCTCTGTTTTGTATCCCTGAAAATGATTAGAAACAAAATAAGAAGTGCACTCCGCTAAAGACTAAAGTCCTCTCCTATCCAATACCAGATCTATGTAATGTTTTCAAAATCTTTTGTTATTGTTTTTGGTACTGAAGATTTTTTTTTCTTTTCTTAAATGTATAATTATTTGAATGCCACTTTGATTTGTTTATTAAATTAAAATGTGAAACAAAATATCTGTGGGGAGGGGATATAAATAATAGAGAGAGTTGGTGGAATTGTTTGAAGCAGCAAAAAAGGCAACAGAAGCTGTGGCATCTACCAACAGAGGAGGTGAGGAAAGTCAATGGCTTGATGCTTTATAGCAGCTCAAGAGTTTTCCCTTCAGTTTTCAAGATCTTATAGAGGCCAATGTGCTATGCGCACTATGTGTTTGTGTGTGGTGCAATGCCATGATACAATTCTTAGTGTAACTGGACATGAGAATGATGCTTTTTAACTAACCACTTGAGCATTATTTTGCTAAAGAGTGAGTAGATAGCAATCGATAAATTAGGCACGTCAAGATTCAGGAATCATCAACTGTTTGATGAAAGAACTCTAGAACTATGTGCTTTTCACAGTTTCTACTTTGCCTTCATTTGAATGGAGACCTGGGTTAGTGTCAAATTATTTTCCTATCTCATTAGTTTAATTATAGAGCACTCAAGCACTATTCTAGTATCCTTTCTCTAATTCGATTTATGAGCCTTTAGTTGACATAGTCATATCAGTTTAATTTTTTGACTTTTTCATCTCTCCTGAACATGCAGAGCATAAGAAATTCCATCTTGAGGCATGTGAGAGTGAGGGGATCAATTGAAAGTTGTTTGTTAGCTAAGAAACAGATTAAGAAATGTGATAAAATTGACGCCTCTAAGGTAATGGATGGTGTCCTATGTTACTATAGGTATCATTTCTCCACTTCAAAATTGTTTTCAAACAATAAACCACAGTTCACATTGTGTCTGCTGTATATAGTTTATGCTTCGTTTGAGAAAGAGGGGGTCTTTATATATTGTTTGAATAAATTTATCTAAAACCTTAAAATATATATCCCTAATGCCATAGGATATTTCTATACACAAGTGCGCAGATATTATGAAATTGTGGTCCATGACATTATGTTTGTTTGGTATTTCTCGGTTGATGCTGTTTTTTGTTTAAGAACTATTAGCGAGTTGGCTGGGGTGGTATGGGACGAGAGGCAATGGGAGGAGGATATGGAAAGTGGTTTCATTGTGTCTCATGTGGTATCTCTACTGATAATGGCATGCGAAGTGCTTTGAGGGACAAGAGCTCAGTGCAATGAAGTTGAATGCTATATTTGCCTATTAACATTTGTATTCTATTACAGAAGAAGCATTCATTTATTATATATATTTTCATTCTTCTACCATTTTTGCAAAAATTGAAATGCGATTGTCTATTTTTACTTCAATCTTTTTTTTATTTTTCCAAACATAATTTCAATTTCATACCATTCGATTATAAAATAAATATATATAATTTTTGTTAAATTTTCAATTATATATATATATATATATATATATATATATATATATTTGAACTCACTTCTAGCTGGTAAAAACTACATGCAACTAACCCCACTTGCCAGAACCAATTTTCCAGTAATCCAGAAGTTTAATATATAGCAAATTTATTTTGACATATCAATTATTATTCCTCCATTGCAAACCAAACTAAATAATAGTTTTAAAAAAAAAATTACAAAAACTTAAAAGTTAGCAAAAAAAAAAAAAAAAAAAAAACCCTGTAATTTCCACACACATATCAAGCACCAAAATTTTGCATGTCTGGTTATTATCAATAATTACTACTTTAATCAAAACTTATCCAAAAAAAAAAAAAAAAAGTAAAAAACAGACGATACCTGATTTTTGATTGGGTGCAACAACACCGTGATATCTCCGATGGAAACTCGAGACGGTCCTTCTGGACTTGGGGAACTGAGTCACGCCGAGAATCGCCGACGGGTCAAGCCTCTAGTGGTGACGAGCTCTGCTCAGAGTCCTAATCGCGTACGACACTACAGCTCTGTCTGGTTTTCTTTTTTTGATTATGCGACTTGCTGCTGTGTCTGTTCTCCTCTGTCCTATGTTATCATTATATGGTGAAATGGTTACCTGACGTTTTGTTGTTGTTGTTGTTGTTGTTGTTTTTTTTTTTTTTTTAATAATTGGGGAATTTTATTTTATTTTATTTTTGGTCAATCAAGAAATGTTAATTGAACTATAAGAGCAATGGCATAAGTGGATGCAAAATTTCTGTCTATTTTGTAAAAGAAAAAAAAAAACTTTTTTAATTTTATAAACTCATTTTTACAAAACATCCACTATTATATTATTTATTTTATTTAAATAATAATTTTCCTCATTTATTATTATTATTATTATTTATCTCAAATCCCTTTTAAAACCCATCTGAAAACTAACTCTCTCTCTCTCTCTCTCTCCATCCTTGAAGACACCATCGCTTCCATGGATGACACTCGCCTCTCTCTCTTCCCCTCTTGGTTGAAATTGCTTCTTCCTCTCTCCCTCATGATCACAAGCACCAATCTATAGAGATTCGTTCCAATCGACCCAAAAACTATGATCTCATCCACGAGCACCAAGACTCGTTTCAGTCGACTTCCAAGCACCAACCCACAACCACAAGGAGGCAACAATGTTGCTCTCTGTCTCTATTGGTGAGTCACTGTGTGGGCGTGTTTGATTTTTGGTTGATTTCGTAGTGTGTTTGTGTGTGGGTTTGTTTGATTTTTGGTTGATTTTGTGAGGTGTGTCTGTGTTGTGGTGGTGGTGGTTGGTGGTGGTGGGTTGTGGTGGTGGGTCTGTTTGCAGTTGTGGGTCTGTGTGTGGTTGGCGATGCTAGGTTGCATTGATCAGTTGTAGAGATTATGGATTGAAGAGAGAGAGTTAGGGGAAGAGAGAGGATGTAAGGGAAGAGAAAAAAAATATTAAAATAATATATAGAAAGCTACCGTAACTGTGCATATATGCATGGTTATTTTAACATTTTTTAATATATACAAATTTTTGCAAACACTAATGTGGGTGATTTTTTTAGGTAAAATGGGTAAAAGTAATCTTTTTTCTATTTTCTACTAATTGATGCGGTTGCTTTAAGAACATTACCATTGGGTGTGTAAAACCTTTCAAATTACTATTTTAACTCTACATATGTCCAAAACTACCCACATTAGGGTTGATATATCCAAAAAAAATTCCGACACATTAAGGTTATAAACATAAATTTACTTATTTAATTCTCTCTCTCTAGGTGGCAGTGTGGATTTGATGGAGAGAGGGAGGAAGAGGGAAGAGAGAGATGGGAGAGGAGAGATAAATGGGTTTTTATATTATTATTGTATAATAGGTATATATATGGATAGGTTGTAATAATGATTTTTAAGTTTTGAGAATTTTGTTTTATAATGATGATAAAATGAAAATTCAAGTTCATGAATTTTTTAGGTGAAAATTCAAAATTCAGTATGTTCAATCGATCGAAGTGATCAAGAAATTTGATCTGAAACTTCTAGATGTCTCAATCGATGTTTGATTCCTGATTCGATTGATTGAAAAAAATCTTTCGATTGATACTCGATTCCTCTCGATCGATTAAGACATGTAAAAGCTGAATTTCTATTGAATTTCTGGTAATTGTTCTAAACATTTGAATAGGTTTTAAGCCTTATGAACAGTTTTATGAAACATTGTAACTCTCCATTGGTACATATTGAAGGGTTATAACCATATGGGTATAAATAGTGGTTCATATTCATTTGATAGTAAGTTCTCTCTCTCCCTAAAATAGTTTCTAAGAAACACAAGAAATATTGTGGCTATTTTCCAAAATTACTATTTGTAGAACCCAATAAACTTGGTTGTATCCCAAAGACAAATTTGTAGTAACCCTTTAGAGCATTCCCATCAACACTTCTAAAAAATTTTAGCATTTAGCATCTCAAAACCCAATTTTATAACATATAACACACCACTTTATAGTATTTCTTACATCAAAACTTCTATTTTTTTAACACTTCATTTACATATTCTTTCTTTATCATTTTTATTATTTTTTATTCTTCCTCTTTCTTTCTCTATCTCTCTCTTCTCTGTGTCTCTCTTTCACAACCTAGTGCCGCTGGCCATCATATCCACCCACCCATATCACAACCATCACATCCACCTACCATCTCCGCAACCACAAACAACAACACCAAAATTTAAAAAAAAAAAAAAAAAAAAAAAAAAAAACCCTCCACATCCAAAGCCACAAAATCAAAGAATCATCCAAATCAAAGAATCACAAAATCACAACAAAGACCCAAAACCACCCCAATCAACCCATACCCATCTCTGAACCACCTCGACCAACCCACATCCACACCCAGCACCCAAAGCCACCCTGATCAACCCACGAACCCAACCACCGAAATCAAGAACCCACCAAAATCAATTAAAACCATTGAAATTAAAAAAGCTTCCTTTTATTTCTCTCTTTCTCTCTCAGATTTTCTCTCCCAAAAAAAAAAAAAAATCCCAATTCAGTGAGAGAGAGAGAGAGATATATATATATATATATATTTATAATTAAATTATAACTAAAAAAAAAAATTTGAAGGCAGCCATGGAAGACAATCATGGAGCTTTCGAATCCAATAGCAACGAAGTTACCACTGGCAATGACCATGGCTGGTAAAAGGTCACATACGCCAAGCCAAATTCTTCTGATTCCACCTCCAATAGAATCGTTTCCAACGGAGTTGTTCCCGGCACTGACAACATTTTCCAGTCTCTAGAGCAGCAATCGGCGATTCGCCGCCTCCAAATTCTTGAGGCGCAAAGATTCGCCTTTGCTGTGGATGTCGATTTTGACGCTCTGGCTAGATCGAAGAAGCTTGGGTGAGATGGTGTGACAGAGGAGAAGTGAGAGAGGAGAGAGAAGAGACTTGGGAAGAAGACAAACATGGAAGAGAGAGAGAGAAAGAAATTAATAAAAAAGGATAGCATGCTGCTATAGTGCGGTCTAAAAAATGAGAGTGCACTGTAATAAGATTGCAAATTTTTTAGCATATGCAATCTTTGATGGAGCAGATTTTTGAGTTATAAATGCTAAAAAAAGCATCTTTTAGCATAAGCAATCCTTAATGGGAATGCTCTTAGCAACTTGTGTATGAGGACAAATATAGTCTAAAGATAACATTCAATTGTGCCTCCAAGTCAATCATAAATTTTGTTTACTTATTGTGTTCATTTTGTTCTTTGATTTTACTCCTTGATTTGGTGAAATCCCCAACATTGAATTGGTTAGTTTACATTATTTTAATAATTTGTATGTTAAAATAAAAACTAGGATGTTGGGTGAGTTGCAAAATAGTGTGATAAAATAAATAAAATAGGTTTTTAGAGTGTAAAATGAGTATTCTTTTTAGATCTTTGGATGCTAACGCTCTAAAAATCTTAAATGTTTAAATGTTTTTAATATTAAATGAGAGGGTGGGGAATGGTTACCCAATTGTCTTGTTTGCACCGTTTGAAAAATCAAATGGGAATGAAAATAAAATGATTAGATATAATTTAAATCGACAATTATACTCCCATCTTGTTAAATTTTTTTTCTTTAAATGATATCATTGAGTTCCATGAAATTAAATCCATTTCTTTCATGGAATTGAACACTATTTGGGCAAAAAGTGTGTACATTAATATTTTCCATGTTTAGTGACAATGTTTTGTTCTAATTTCTATCTAATATGTATATAAAAAAAAAAAATTTCTACATAATACATTTGAGTTATCACGATTCATAAACAATTTAATTGCATACGTTATAGCCTTCTCAGCAAGTCGTCGGTGATGACCTAGTTTTTGTAATGTTGAGTTTAGTGGCTTGTGTATCAAACAACCACTTTTGCTCAGTTCTTAGAGCTACTTCTTTGTTTTTGGTTTTTTGATATCTCCATAAACTCCATTCAAAAATTGACATTTTATAATGAAAAAAAAAAAAAAATTCAATAGGAGGGTCTTAATATTTTCTCCTAAGAGTGACATAAGTCACGTATGTAATCATACCTCTAAAAAAACTAGTCAAGTTATAATTGAGTCTCATCGTAATTACTTATAAACCCTTTACCCACTTAGTAAATACCTAATGTGGGACTATACACACATCTATACAACATAGATTTAAACAATCCAATATAATTCAATTCGCACAATTTGAGGTATCACAAAAGTGTTGGCAAGTAACATAAATGATATAGAGCAGGGGCTATATAAATGTTTTGTGATCCCCATCCTTTGGGCCCATTTTTTGTGGGATGTCACTCATCAGGATACCGTATTCAATGTATACTTGGGCAAAAACGCAAGTCCCCATAGAATTTCTCATCATTCATAAAACATTGCACAAATTTCACAATTTATGCTGCCACATAATTCAACCCTTCTCCAATTAAACATTTCTTTTACTCACCATTAGAAGGATAATCTTAATTAACAATAAGATATACTGGAGGTGCTCAAGAAAAAATAAATGCTGTTACAAGGTAAAAAAAAATACACAAGTGCCTTTAGCATAAACCAACTACAATCACATATAGTAATAATAGTAAAGAGGATGAACTTTGTGATCCTCTCAAAAATTATAGTAATAATAGTAATCAAATCCTAGTAATACGAACAGGCCATCTTCTCCGAAATCCTAGCCAAAGACCTAAGGTTGCATCCAATTATGGTTTCAGTAAAAGAGCATGTATCCTCCTTACTATTCCCCTCTGGAACATCAACCACATATGACTCAACCACAACAGTCTTACCACCTTTTGCCTCTTCATCTACATGCAAGGTTGTGGTAGATCGATAATTCATAAGCCTGTGATCACCACCAATGATGCTAAAAATCATGACATGCATGTCATCATCAAGCTTTTCAAGCCTCTCTATGCTAGTTTCAGCTGGTAAGCCAGAGATAAGCATCACTTCACGCACACTTCCAATGCAACCATTGCCAGCCCTCATGGTGCAGCTTCTAACGAATTGTTTATAGGCTTGTGGTTTGTCAAAACGGCGGATCATAGACCAAACCAGTGGGAGAGGTGCGTCTATGGTTTGGACTAGGCTTGCACCGCACTGGCTTGGTGAGAGAACATGGTTGTGGTAGCGGCTTCTCATGCTTACCTCTGTGTTTGTGCTTCTCTATTAATGGTTGATGTTGAATTGGGGTATATTTATATAGCATTAAGCCACTAAGGGTAACACCGATTCTTGTTTGCTGTTTCTATCGATGACCATATACATAAAAATATATAAATGTGTGGCTTTTACAAGGGACACATGATTTGCCAAATTTAGAAATAGTTTTAGGGGATAGAGTTTTGCTTCTTCGGCGTCGGTTGAGGGGTCTTTCTTGGGTTTTGAGTTTTGTGCCCTTCTCTATTGGTTGCCCTATACTGCTCTACTTGTATCTCTTCTGCTGTCTTTTATTATGTTGTTTGGTATTGGTGATCGTCCAAGGCTGTGCCTGTGTCAGTGACATTGGTCATTGAAGGCGGCTTTAAATGCAACAATGTCATTTTATCATGGACTTTGTTCAATGTCACCCGTTAATCACGATTAATTATCGGTTCTCTCTTGACTCTTTTAAAGAATAAAACCTCAATCATTTTTTTTTTGGGTCCCCAAAGAAACTTAGATAGTGAATTATGAATAAAGGTGTTCTTGGCTTCTAGCTCAACGTCAATAATTTTATCTAATTTCCTTTATAAACATAAACAAAATAAAGATTCGAATCTCTCATCCTCCTATTCTAATAATTTAATTATATAAAAAAGAATATTTTCTTAAACTCACTTTTATCTTATAAAGTAAAAATATTCTAAGAATATACCCTTTTTATTATTAAAAATATACCATATTAAGCTCATAGATAAATATTTGATTGGACAGAATTTCAATACTCTTCATAATATAGTTGCTTATTCTGCTATGGTTTGTTATTCTATACCATAAAAAATTTATCAAATTAAATATTTTTTAGGTTTCATTTTTTACTATTAATAATTAACTTACACATTCTCATATTTTTATTATAACCTTCATTTTTTTTCTTTGATCTTTTTCTTTTCTATATTTTAGATGATCAAATCCTAATGTCATTATAGTATGTATGTAGGCATATGCGTGCGTGTTAAATTTTAAATATGAAGAATATATTATTTGAAATTATGATAATGTGGGGCCAGGGAACTTATGATCCGGCCCACGCTCTACTAGGGCCTAGGGCTCGTGCCGATGAGGGTATTTACCGAGGACGAATGGGGAAAGGCCGAAATGCCGGGGGCACAGCCGAGGATGACCCTGTCTTCGGCACTCCAAGACTTCAAAGGGAAGAGCAACATTTCGTTGAAGGCTGCCCCCAAAAAGCCCCCTGAAGGAAATGCGAGTAGAATGGGACCCACGTGGGGGTACGGTGCGAAACTGGTTCAGGGTAAACACGTCCCCTCCGCATTAAATGCACCCGCCAACGTCCTAACCATATTAATGAGAAAAGACGCCTGGACAGGGTGACTTCGATCATCGCAACTAATAAAAAGCAATGGGGGACAGCTGATGGGACGGGTACTGAAGTAGGCACATGCCTGATCAACAAGTGGAGGGCTAAGATCAACCAAGAAGGACTATATAATGTGAAGGTTGATGCGCCAAAAAAGGGAGCTAGGAAAAATGGCCAAGAACCAGAGCCTCCCAGTCCACCTCTAGGAGAAAGACTCCTCGAGCGAACACGATTTAATTCTGTATGAACACCATGACAAACCACCGTCTGGTGACCAAGGTCCAGCCTTTCAAATCCACGCTCTACAAATGATATTGTTTGGGCCTTTTTTACGTGCGAACCCAGTATCATTTTGGGTCGTTACAAATCGTGTCCTTACAGATAATATGAGGAAATAAATAATTTTTCTTGCTTGCTTTTTTTAAGAACTACACAAATTGAATATATATTATACACACGATTTATTAGTTATTTTTTTTTCTATTATCTTATAAAATTATAGAAAAATAATATAATTATAGTTTGAAATACAATAAATGAAATAATATAATATCTATAGTCGTTCTTTTCAATTATAAATTGTTCATTCAAATTCATAATGTACGAAGTTCTATTTATTATTTGTGTTGCAAAATTTTCAAAACCTTTTTAATTAAAAAAAAAAAAAAAAAAAAAACTTGAACTAAATGAATGGGTACATATTTTGTTGGCTAAAATGCAAATTGTACCCTCTAAGTTTAATTGAAATTTATTTCAATTTTTTAACTTTACTTTCGTTCAATTGAGTCATGTAAGTTACAAATTTATTCAATTTAGTCTTTTAGTCAAATTTCATTAAAAAAAAAAACTATTATTAAGTATTTAATTAACTAATGAAAAGTTTTTTTTTTTTTTTTTAATTCTCACAAAAATATCTATAAAATATTTTTTTTAATTTTATAGATTATTTTCATGAAAGAAATATTTTTTTTAATGGCAATTTTTTAATAAAAATTGTACGAGAGGCTTGAATTGAGTAAATTTAAAATTTAGAGGATTTAATTGAACGAAAGTAAAATTAATTAGATGACCAGAATTACTTTCATTCAAACTTCAAGGATTTAATTTGCATTTTAGCTTTTTTTTTTTTTTTATTCCATTTATATTCAATCCAGTACATTTCTACCTATATTGCCAAAAGGTTATAACATCAAGAAAAAAAGAAAAAAAAGAAACTGACTTGAAGGTTAAGGAATATATATATATATATATATATTAATAGCTAAAGCAGAGAAAAAATTCAATTAGATTCTAAATTGGATTTGAATTGAGATCTAATTTTGTGCCATGTGTCTTAAATTATTTGTTGGTGCCAAAAATTCCAATGTCCATTCTGAATTAATCACTTGATTTGTCTTGGACTTGCGGATAAGCATTATGGCCTCAATAATAATATTTACCAATCTCAATACAATATTTTCAATCTCAATATAGTATTTATGACTATATGATCTTGAAAGAAGAGAACGTTTAGGTCGATTCCCTTTATATATCATCTATAATCATCATATATATATATATATATATACACACACACACATAACCAATTCTTTCTCTCACAAACAATTTTCAATTCAACCTATTCTAAATATCATTCTTCACCAGTTACAGAGTTTGAGTTCTCTTCCAAGGTTTACCTTTTCTCTGCAATCTTTTTCTTTTTTATTTTTTTATTTTTTATTTTTTTTAATGACATCTATCAGTTTGTATGTACACATCACTTTAATGTTTGCAATTAAGTGGTATTGGGTATTCCCGTTGCATAGCATGTGCGTAGGATATTCAAACCTTGGCTCGATTTAATGTTGAAGTGAAAAGTATTTTAATAATGAAGTTGGAATCATTAGTGGTATTACTGGCTTTTGATGGCTATTAACATCAATATCTTAATTTTGTACATACTCTTGGATGGGATAGTTTGATAGTTTGAACTTTGAAGTGGTTGTATTTTCAGGAAAAATTAGTGTTTGCAAATAGGAAATAAGCGTGAACTTCAAACTCAGGAGCAGCAAGAAGAGAGGTGTGAGAATGTTTCCTGTGTTGGGTCAGAGTTCTTGTCCATTAGGAATTAAAAAACTACTCTCTTTTTTCCTAGACCAAAAGTTGTATATAGGTACTTCATGTTTGTGTTGCTTTTAAGATTGACTTTTTTGATATAATTGGAAGGCATTGTATATGAACTTCTTAAAGCAATTTTCTCTTCTCCTAAATGATGTTGTGGACATATTTTTGCTGAGATAAAAGTCCTTATATGTTCCTTTCATACTTGGGATATCTACTGCGCTACTAATCTATTAATGTTGCAGCTAAGAATTTGACTCAATTTGCAATTCGTCAGAGTTAATGTTGCATCTCTAGAGCAATTTCCATTGTTAAAAGATGTGTTTATTCACATTCTCTATTGTATTAACATTTTTATTTGATAGTTTTAGCGCACCAAAAAAAAAAAAAATTATTTGAGGCTCAAGAGACAAACCCGAAAATGAGTAAAAGAAGCAAAGGAAGTACATTGTTCCTAATTTTTCTTGGAGTGAAAAAGTCTATGGAGTAAGATCCATTGGCTTTGATTTGTTGTGTGCTTCTTTTATTTTGGAATCAATAGATTAGTTGGTAGTGAATTTGGGTTTCTTTTATTTTTGTATACATAGATCTGTATAGTAGTAGAAGATTGAAAATAAATGACCTTTGGATAACCACTCTACACCATGCAATCTTCATGACTAGCCTAGCAATTAGGATGCCCAAAATGCAATATAAATTAAGTATTATATTTGTTATACAAATATTAACAACAACATTATTATTATTATTAATCAATACTTTTCAAGAATAAAATAATATTAATAATTTAATAACCTCAAAAATATTGACAAAATTATTCAATTTTTTTTCTTTTCTATTATAGTTCAATGTTTCCGTGCTTAAGCATGGGTTACAAGCTAGTATATATATATATATATATATATATATATATACACAAAGTTGAGAGAAAATCCAATTAGGTTCTAAATTAAATTCCAATTGTTGTCTAATTTTTCGCCACATGTCCTATTTAAGTTTTTTATTTTTTGTTCTAGCTAGGTGAGTTAATGAGGTGCAAAAAACAAATAGTCTAATATAAATAAATCATCAAAAACCCAGGAAAAAAAGAAGAAGAAGAAGAAAAAGAGTAAACTCGTGTATATCCAAAAGAAATTTAAAAAAAGAGAGAGAGAGAGAGAGAGAATATAATTTGAATATATGTGTAATTGTAATTTTTTTTAATTATACCGTGCATATACATGGATTATACACTAGTTATTGTAATGAATAATTGTCATATATGCTAGTAAAAAATCATTGAATTTTCAATTGTTATACCTGACCTTGATTGATAACTCTTAAGCCCATATATAGTCATCGTTTTTTCGTGGAAACCAAGCCTAACTGATCCTCGAGTCAGCTATCACAAGAAAATGGCAAGATTTCAAACAGTGTTTCATCCATATTGAACCTGGCACTAATCCAAACCCCGACACTGCCAATTTAAACCGATGTGCCGATCTGGAATAGACATGCATGGGTGTTTTGGATACGTTCCACTATTTAGAATTTGAGTTCTCGTCATATTTGTTGGTAGATTTGAAAGTTTTAAAATATTCTAGGATCAAGTTTATAATTTTACAAATGTGATTCTATAACTTTAGTCAATACAAACTCAATGGATTGTATCAGTCAATCAATAGGACTTAAATTGTGATCTTATAGGTTGTGCAGAATGCAAAGGTCTTTTATATTATTGAATTAAACTAATGACCCATATTTTGATAGGATGTTGTTCCTTGGATTGAGAATGGATTTGGGTTGAGATCTTATTCGAGAAGACAATTGCATTGAAATAACCCGATCATGATGGGTTGTATTAAAAAAACCGTTCAACCAGATCCAACTTGACCCATGCACACCCCTAACTAGATAGAAGAATTCAAGGATTTAGAGTTGCATTGGGTAATATTAGTAAGCACTACAAGTTGTAATAATTTAGAATAGGGTTATTCTATATTATAAAAACTTCAATTCTATATAGTGAATCTATTTCCTTGGGATTTGTGGCTAAGCCCTCGGAGCGGTTTTTTCATCGGTTCCCTACATAGCTATATGATGGTATTTGTTTGTTATTTCTTATATGGTATTTGTTGCTCCATGATAATTAACCTGAAAATTAATCTAAATTCATAATTGATTAATTTAACAAGTTTGATTAATTCCGTTGTAAAATCAACCTAGGGTCTAAATTTGTCCCAACATAGGCTATAGTACTAATTAAAAGGGTGAAGATGATCTAAACTTTGTTTAATTGTATAGGAATTATGATGGTTCTGTGTGATTGCGGTAAAGTATGAGAGTGACACTAAGGTATAGTGCATGTGCATAGTTGGTTGTCTAAGGTCTGTTTGAGAATTTTAATGTAAAAAAATTGAGAAAGAAAGAAAATTGTATACTAATTTTGAAACTCATAAAGACTGAAAGCATTACTTTTATCTTTGTGCTTGGATTAGGACACAAGATTTCTGAGGTAGAGAAATAAACTGACATTAAGATAAGCCTGCAATGTACTTGTCAAGACTTTTTTTTTTGGGACAGAAAAGCGGTAACTTGTTAAGACTTAAAGAGTAAGAATTCATAACTATTTATTGGAATGCTAGAATTATAAACCTAGCTATACGTATATAAAAGATCCAGTGTTGCAAGGACAACGTGGCAGAGTAAGAGCCTTTTGGTGGCAACAGAGAAGACATGCATATGATTGAGAGAGAGTTTGTTGCAAACCATAGCGTTTTCTTAACGTAAGAACAGTATGTCCGAAATGAACATGCCTACCAATAACTGCAGCCTGCAGGAGAGCCTTGTTTGCTACTGCGTACTCATTAGTCATTACATACTGTAACCATATGTCAAGGGCGGTGTGTGATTGCTTAATCCATCAGGTATAGTGCTATTGGTAAATATTGCACATTTAGCATCACCTAGCCCATGGTTTAGCATTATACCACACTTGTTTTGAATAGTGGTTTTTCTTTTTCCTTTGGTCATACTTCATATGTAGGGTTTTAAAAGGGGTGTTAACCAAACCGCTCAAAGCACATGATCACATTTAAATTGACCAAAATCACTTATAAATGAAGTAAGGTATGCGATTCTATGTTAAGAAAACCACACAAAATCATACCACACATACCCATATAATATTAATATATGGGTATGTGTGGTTCTACTCTCTTAATCAGCCCAAAATAAAGAAAAATTAGCCCAACATTTTATAAATTAACCCAAAACAAAGGAAAAACCAGCTATGGGCTGGGCCAATCCAAGCCAAAATTTTGAAAAATGTCCTAGCCCAAACCAATCAAACCACACCGTGATACACCGCACAGTACATGTGACTGCAAAATTGAGGTGTGATTCAATGATGGTTATGGCTAAATTGCACCATGTAGTGCAATGATAAAAATGAACCAAAATCACACAGAAGCGCACCATGAACACCCTTATCATATGAATCACAACACAATTTTTTAAATTACAAAAAATAGATACACACACATATATAAATGATTCATTGGTCATACGTATTTTGTACGCTCAAGTAGGGATGAAAATTTAAAATTGGCCAAGGGGGTAACCGTCTCACCCATCCTTAATGGATGGGATTTACTTGCCCTGCACAGGCAGGGATAGGGGTTAACATTTTCCCCAATATCCACCCCATTTGTATTTAAACTATTAAAAAATAACTTTAAACTTTATAGGTTTTTATGTGCTTTTAGCCTTCAAACATTAAATTTATGAATTTTTTTTATACTGTATTATTGAATTTATATTTTTATGTTTTAATATATATATTGTGGGGCCCAACAATTTCTGGGCCAGCTCCATTTATTCGTTGGAGCCCAAAGGCCCAAGCCGAGAAAGGTTATGGCCCAGACACAGTAATGCAAGTACAAAATAGCATTGGGATACAGCCGAGGACGATTCAGTCCTCGGCCTGTTCAAAGTCTCCTCGGAAGAAAGGGCAAAAATGGTATAGAAACAACTTGGGAAAAAATCTAAAATATCTGCGCCAATAGAAAAGGGGATGCTGGAAAGTGTAATGACCAGGGAAAGCTGCCCTTACTGCCATTCAATACTCTGCACCTGACAGAACCATACTCTCCAGCTTTTTCAACCACCTCCAACCACTCCGGGTATGGGCTGATGGGACAAGTATCAATATTGGAATGTCGATCCTACACGTGGATGAAGGATAAAAAAACACGGGCTAGTATAAAAGGAAAAGTAAGTAATTCATAAAAGGGGCTGGGAAAAATGGCCAAAAACCAGAGCCTCCCAGCCCGCCTCCAGGAGAAAGACTCCAGGGGCGAAGATGCCCTAATCATGTATGGATATCACGAAAAACCCACCGCCTAGTGACTGAGGCCTAGCCTTTCAAACCCACGCTCTACAAATGATATTGTTTGGGCCTTTTTACGAGCGAGCCCAACACTGTTAAGGTTCGTCGCGAATCGTGTCCTTACAATTGGCGCCGTTTGTGGGGAAGGCTTGTGTGTTGGCATAGGCGGTAGGTCGAGAGAGTTCCTTTGTCATTTCTAACGGCCGGTTGTTGTGTTCTAGCGTAAAGTTCCACTAGGGGCTATGTTTTTTTACTAGGGGCTACGCTTTGTAGCGTTAGCCGCATAGATGGTTCTAGGGGCTCTGCTAGTGAGAAAACTGAGTTTTGGACAGAATCAAAGTATTGTATGGTCCTTGGACTCAAACCTATAGGGAAACCAGACTCAAACCTATGGGGAAACCAACTACTTAGATGAGAAAACTAAGTTTTGGACAGAACCAAGGTATTGTATGGTCCTCGGACTCAAACCTATGGGGAAACCAACTACTTAGATGAGAAAACTGAGTTTTGGACAGAACCAAGGTATTGTATAGTCCTCGGACTCAAACCTATGGGGAAACCAACTACTTAGATGAACTCAAACCTATGGTAAGGTCAGCTACTTAATAAAGATTCTATGTTGCTCAATCTCGGCTCAAATACCATAAAAGGTTAAAGCTATTATAGTTGTTAGGAAGGTGGTAAAACACCTTATTACTCAACAGCCTGGAGGGGCTGTTCATTTCCGGGTTATATGTCTTCGAATGATTACCTCCTGCACCGCACCTGTCATTCAATTGACATCTCGGCTCTTTTTGGGGTAAGTTTTGTTTTCACAGGTCGGCAGTGTTGTGCCAAGCAACTTTGATTAAATTCATGATAATAACTTTTCCTTAGCAAAAGTTTTTAACCCTAAGTGTCATTAGTTCAAGTTGGCATTATAGTATCGAACAGCACTCGTAAGTCCATAACAGCGCCTTTTTTCCTTGATAAGGGATTTCAGCCCTAAGTCTTGTGTTCTAAGGTCGGCGGTATTGTGCCAAGCCGACTCAATAAACTCATCATAATGTCCTTTATTTTTCTTTCTAATAGGGGTTTCAGCCCTAAATATCCCTTGATCGATTCAGTATTATTAAGTCGGATAGTTTCTATGAGCGCAAAACAAGATCTTTCTATTAACTAGGATTTCGGTCCTAGACGTCGGTCAAAGTGTAAAAATAAAAAGAATTTACGAGATTGTGTATCTATTCACGGCGTAATCATTTTGGAAATAAAGAGATAGAACAAATGAAGTAAAGCAATAACAATTTTTATTAATATAAAGAGATATTACAACGTACAAATAAGGGCTTAAACAAGCCTATACAGAAGGTGGATTACAAAAATAATAAAAGAAAAATAACAACAGTATAACAAATAAACAGTCCGATGTCTTTTTCTCTCGTCTTCGAAGCCTTTCCAAACTCTGCCCCAGTAGCGCCCATATTGAGAGAAGGACCTTCTTCAGAAGAAGAGGGAGGAGATGAAGAGAAAGAAGGAGGAGAAGAAGAGAGAGGAGAAGAAGAGGAAGAAGGAAAAGCGCCAGGATGGATCTGGCGGTGGAAAGAAGAAGAAAGAGAGGTAAAAGGAGGCACCAGTGAAGGAAGAGAGGAAGAAGTAGGGACACTTGGTCCCTGCATCAGTCCTGACTCCTAACACGCTGGTGTCATGTTAGTTATGCTCATAGGAGAGCGGCTGGTACTAATAATGAGTGTCCTCGGCTCAGTCACGCCGAAAGTTTGACGTGACGAGCCCCTGCTTCGGATTTTGGCTGAAAGGAAGGTGAAACAGATCTTGAGTCTCTGCCATCCCTGCCCTGACCGAGCCATTTCGAGCTTTATTAGAACATGGTGTTTTTGGGAAGGGTATGGTTCCTTCATTACTTATTATTATGGTGAACGTATCACAAATTAATGTATAACTAGCGGGTAAAGTAAACTCTAGAGAAGGCTAAGGATTTCAAATCTCAGAAGGAGAAAAAGGGTCTCTATGCAAGAGCCATAGCCTCCTACTTTTCTTCTTATATGAAGGGCAAAACGGAAGGTGCTTAATTTATCCAGATTTCCCAGAGAATCTGTAAACGAGGATGTACCCGTTCCACTTCCCCACATCATCAAAACAAACCATCGAATTTAAGTAGTCTCGTAAATAGAAGTCATTAAAGACACGTTTCGGATAATCAAACGACGAGAACGCGTCAGGAGTAAATTCAAAAGAATGTCTCGTAGACCGGTACATTTCCTGGGCAAATGGAGAACCGCCAACATTAATGAAAGGCTGAATTAAATGAGCCCTAATAAAGGCTTGGTATTACCAAAACCCTCCTCTCCAACCGAGAGGTCGGACAGTAGGGTTTTGAGGGGCTATTGGGGGGCCCAACAATTTTTGGGCCAACTCCATTTATTCGTTGGAGCCTAAAGGCCCAAGCCGAGAAAGGTTATGGCCCAGGCATGGTAATGCAAGTACAAAATAGCATTGGGATACAGCCGAGGACGATTCAGTCCTCGGCCTGTTCAAAGTCTCTTCGGAAGAAAGGGCAAAAATGGTATAGAAACAACTTGGGAAAAAATCTAAAATATCTGCGCCAATAGAAAAGGGGATGCTGGAAAGTGTAATGACCAGGGAAAGCTGCCCTTACTGCCATTCAATACTCTGCACCTGACAGAGCCATACTTTCCAGCTTTTTCAACCACCCCCAACCACTCCGGGTATAGGCTGATAGGACAAGTATCAGTCTTGGAATGTCGATCCTACACGTGGACGAAGGATAAAAAAACACGAGCTAGTATAAAAGGAAAAGTAAGTAATTCATAGAAGGGATTGGGAAAAATAGCCAAAAACCAGAGCCTCCCAGCCCGCCTCCAGGAGAAAGACTCCAGGGGCGAAGATGCCCTAACCATGTATGGATATCACGAAAAACCCACCGCCTGGTGACTGAGGCCTAGCCTTTCAAACCCACGCTCTACAAATGATATTGTTTGGGCCTTTTTATGAGCGAGCCCAACACTGTTAAGGTTCGTCGCGAATCGTGTCCTTACATATATATATTTTTTATTTATATATGTTGTATTATTATGTTTGAATTGTTTTTGTGTTTCTTAATACTTGAATTGTTGCATTGTTATGCTTTGTAAATGTTTTGTAATGTTAGAACTTTTTTAAAAATGTTTTATGAGTTTTAATTTAGTGTTTTCAAAATAAAATTTTAATAAATTACATACACATATATATAAATTGGGTGTGATAAGATGAGTGCCTATAGGTATTCGCTAGAATAGAGTGGGGAAAAAAAGCCCACTTTGAAAGTGGGGAAAAAAGCCCACTTTGAAGGTGGGAGTAAGAGCAAGGGCAGGGGATAAGGAAATACATTAAAAAAAAAAAAATCTTGAACTTCTATGACACAAGTTCAAGATTTTTTTAATGTATTTTTCTTTTTAATATTTAAAAAAAAAAAGTTAAATAATAATTTATTAAATGCACTTTTAACTTATTTTCCTAAGACATTCGTTAGAGTTAACAGGTTGGGTCAGATTCGACCAAAGAAGTGTGGGTCATGATTGGGTTCATGCCAAAATTGATGGATCGGCAAGGGTTCAAGTCAACCCATGGGCCTGGGGGCGGGGGAGAGGAGGAGGAGGAGGGTGGGGTTTACTTACCAATTTTTGATAAATTTATGAAAATTGTGTGCTTTACCCCTCATTTGTGATTTCATTTTGGCTTTTTCCTTGATAGCACAAGTCACTTTTTCACTAGAGTGGTAAAGTAAGCCCAAATTTATTTGTTTATCTAAACCCATCCACTTTAATTGAAGGGATAATTACAGTAAACCCACATGAGGTTTGGCCCGATAACACTTTACCTACCCGTGGTTTAAAACTTATCACTTTGCCCACCTGTACATCAATCCGTTACCCCCCCCCGTTACCCACCTCACCCTTAGACGTTAGAAAAACACCCTTTTATGCCAAATTAGAACATTACACGGATCAAACAACATGAACTCACTCTCTTTTCCCCACGAGCCCTACAAACGCAAAAAATCCATTCTGCATCTGAGGTTGACATACTGCTGCAAGTGTAAAACCTAGACGAGCAACGGGTTGTTCGAGTGACTAAAATCCTGGAAAGAAATCAGTCACTCTTTGGGTTTTTACTTTGGGCTTGCGGTTGTTTTATTTTTTTGTGAGTAATCAATGAATGGTCAATTTTACATGTAATGGAATGAGAATATTGGTTGTGTTTGTTGATATTTATGAAAATTGTGACCACCTGTTCTTTGGATTTGTGTTTGTTTATGGGCATTTTTGTCTGTGGGCACTTTGTCTGTCGTGATCATTGTGTCTCACAGTGGACCCAAGTTTCTATTGGGTTGAAATTTTTAGTGTTTGCATGTGCTATTTAGTAAAACAGAATCAAAATCAAAAGAAAAGCAGAAAATGTGGTCCCTCTGTGTGCGTTGCATCCCAAAAGCAAAACTGAAACATGCAACTGTTTACTCTTTTGCCTCTTTTGTTGTTTACAATTCTTTAATTGTTGATTGTATACGTGTCAACTTGTAATTTGTTATTACAAATGGATGTTGAAGTGAAATTGGAGGTACATTATGGGGGTGCTTTTGTGTGGAACCCTAGTTTAGAGTACTTTGGTGGGAAAGTTGAAATAGTGTATAGGGATGTTGATTTGCTTGGTTATTTTGAAATAAAAGGTATATGTGAGGAATTGGGGATTGATGAACCGTGGAGGGTTCATTATTTAGGTCCTGGGGGCAACTTGGAGCAAGACTTAAGGCTCATAGAAGATGATCAAGATTTGGAACCCTTGTGGAACCCTAGTCAGGGAGGGCCAAGAGACACCATCATACTGTATGTGGAGAGTGGTAATGCTCCACTTGCAGTTGAAGTTCTTGATGGTGCAGGGGTTGGTGTAGGAGCTGGTGCAGGGGCTGCTATAGGGGGTGCAGGGGCTGGTGCAGGGGCTGGTGTAGGGGGTGGTGTAGGAGCTGCTACAGGGGGTGATGGTGTGAAGGAGGAGTTTGATTGGTTGAATAAAGGCCTGGAAGGAGAAGACTTTGCTGATGACATTTTTGGTGAGTCTTCTCCACCTCACACAGTGCCAGATGAGCCTAACATTGTTCCAACCACTGATACATCTCATCCAAACACTGATACACCTCAGCCAAACACAGATGCACCTGGCCCAAGCAATGTTCCTCCTCCAAACATAGATTTAGATGAAGAGTGGGCTGAACCAGTTTTAGAGGATGATATGGCAAGTGTGGATAGTTCTGATGATGAGCAGGGACCTGGCAATTTGGAGTTCAATGAGAGGACTGATTTGGAAAATGTTAGGTTGGCAAAAGGGATGAAGTTCCCAAACTCCCAGGTGTTTAGGAAGGTTTTGAGGGAGTATGTGATTCAGAATCACATTGATGTCAAGTGGAAGTTGAATGAGAAGAAGAAAATTTCTGTACATTGTAAGAACAATTGTGGATGGAGGTGTTATGCCTCAATGGTGACTAGAGAGTGCACATTTGAGATCAAGACACTTTATCCTGAGTGTACCTGCCCCCTATCATTTAAAAATGGGCAAGTTACATCAGCCTATGTGGCAAAGAGGTATTTGAAGGATTTTGGTAAGAATCCTAATTGGGAGGCCTCAGGTATTAAGCACCATGTGATGCAGAAGATTTCAGTTGATTTAAGTCTTAGTCAGGTGTATAGATCAAAGAAGGCAGCTAGGGGGTTGATTACTGGGGATGAAGAGGCTCAGTATGGCCTACTTAGAGATTATGCAGAAATGATATTAAGGACAGATGTAGGAAGTAGGGTGATTCTGCAAATAGAGATGGAAAATGAGAATGCAGAGCCCAAGTTTAAAAGGATGTACATTAGGTACAATGATCAGAAGGTTGGCTTTCTAGGTGGTTATAGATCCTTTGTTGGGCTGGATGGCTGCCACTTAAAGGGTAGGTTTGGTGGGCAATTATTGTCTGCCACTGCCAAGGATGGAAATGACAATATACTCCCAATGGCAATGGTTGTGGTTGAGTAAGAGAACAAGGATAGCTGGACCTGGTTCTTGGAGCAGTTTGCTGATGACATTGGCAGGCCAGATGAGCTCAATTTGGTATTCATCAGTGACAGGCAGAAGGTATTATCATCTAGCTCATGTTCATGACTTCATTACATGCTTACCTTTTTACTAGTTTATATTGCTAACATTGAATGCTTACTTGATTGCAGGGCCTTTTACCTGCAATGGAGACTCTATTCCTAACTGTGGAGCATAGGTATTGTGTGAAGCACATATACAACAACTTCAAGGTTAACCACAAGGGCATGGAGTTGAAGAGTGTACTGTGGAGTTGTGCTGGCACAACATCAGCCAGGGAATTTGAGAGAGGGATGGACCATCTTAAGAGTTTGAATGAAGAAGCTTGGCAGTACCTGGCTGATATAGAGCCTGCACAGTGGACTAGATCCTACTTTTCTTCAAGAGCTTTGACAGATTGTATGGTAAACAATCTGAGTGAGAGTTTTAACTCTATGATTCTGAAGGCTAGAGACAAGCCCATCTTATCAATGCTGGAGTGGATCAGAGTTAGGCTTATGAGCAGGCTGTATAAAAAGAAGGTTGGCATAGAAAAGTATGATGGCAATTTGTGTCCAAGCATATAAAAGAAGTTGGAGCAATTAAAATTAGAGTGTAAGAGTTTCAGTGCAGTTCCTTCTGGGAGGTTTGTGTATGAGGTTGACAATGGGAGGGAAAGGCATGTGGTGGACTTGGTAAATAGGACATGTAGTTGTAGAATATGGGACTTGACAGGAATCCCTTGCAAGCATGGAGTTGCAGCCATTTTTGTGAATCGTGAGAAACTAGAAGACTACACCCATCCATGCTACTACAAGGATGCTTATGTGGAGACATACAAGACACCCATACCTCCCATGCCTGGCCAGTCTGAGTGGATGTCAAGTGGCCAACCCAAGCCTGTTGCATCTATTGTCTATAAGCCACCAGGCAGGCCACCCATGAAGAGGAAGAGAGATGCTGATGAGCCCAACCCTTATAAGGTGTCTAGAGGAAACAGGCCAGTGAGGTGTGGAAGGTGTCAACAGGAAGGGCACAATGCAAGGGGATGCAAGGCCAATGTCACTGGTGAGACAGCATGGGAGAGGAGGCAGAGATTGCAGAAAGGGAAATTTGTATGTTTTTACAAATTTTTTTTATTCAAATGCAAAATTCCAATAACTGACACTGTAAAAACATGCTTATATTTGGTTGCAGGGAAGTGGAAGGCCTTCTACACAGAGGCAAGGATCCCAGGCCCCATCTTCATCACAGACCCAATCCTCAGCTTAGCCCCCACCAACACATCAGCCTTACACTATGGCCTCATCCAACCAGGCAGCAGGGTCACAGCCACAAGCTCCAGCTCCACAGCCACAAGCTCCATGGTCACAGAACCCAAGTCAATGGTACTCTTCAGACTTTAGGTACTCTTCAGACTTTAGGTACACAGTTAGAGGAGCTCCTTGGTTCTCTTCAAGCCAGCCAACACCACACACTCCTGCAGAAACATGGGACAGTAGACCACAATCATCACAGGTACTGTAGTGTTAGCTTTGATGTTTTATTCATAAAACTGTGATGCTGGTAGCTAACATGTGAATCTTTGTACTTTGTAGCCTACAAGACCACCTGCTACCAGAGGAGCTGCTTTGAGAGGAAGGGATGATGCAGCTAGACCTCAGAAATGTAGAACAAGAGGTTTAAAGGCTAGTTGTGGTGTGAGAGGCAGGGACAGGGGCAGGGGCAGGGGCAGTAAATGAAGACTAAGTCAAGACACTTTTGTTGCTATGTATTAGGGTTATATAGTGTTAGGGTTAGGCAGGGCAGGCAATGGCAAGTCACTTTTGTTGCTATGTATTAGGGTTATGTAGTGTTAGGGTTAGGCAGGGCAGACAATGGCAGGGCAGACAATGGCAACTCACTTTTTGATATAGCTGTTCAAACACTTTTTGTATTTTTGTAAGTTTTGTAAACATTGGGCAGTTGCAACTGTTTTGGTTGTTGTACCAAATGCCTTATATTTATTGGTGGTTGATGAAAGACTATTCAATGCCACCTTCAAATATGTATACAATTTCTCAACTTAATGACAGGTGTTCAGAATTATTGTTCTAATTATTGCAGTTTGTCATATGCGTTATTATTATATGAGTTTGTTTATGTGTGCAGGGTGTATGTGTTGAATAGCAGGTGTATGTGTTGAATTTGTTGTCTTTTCTTGCAAGTTGACAGATTGTCATGCACTTTAAATTCACTTTCAACACAATTGTCTTTATACAATGCACTTTATGCACAAACCAACACAGCTCACAACATCCAACAAAACACCAACACCAACAGCTCACAACTCACAAGTAGCCAATTCACTTTAAACAAAAATACCAACAACATCTAACATAAATAACACTTTATCTTAAAAAGGCTTATATTATTAAGTGGCTTCAAGCTTATATTACATAGTTCTCATTCTCACAAAATTCTTTCATAGTTCTATTACAATACAATTGAGGACCAGCTTATATTACAACCCATCAGGCAGACTCAATCTCATCATTCCAACATTTTCACTTGAGCCAAAACATGAAAACAACATAACCAAAACAAAAAAAAACCATGACAGAATTAGTGCAATTCTGCACTTTCTCTCTTGCTTTAAAGCTCTCACTGCTATCTCCTTGGCTTGAACAGAGGAAGCTCGAAACTTTCTCTCCCTCTCAATGGCTTTTGCTGCCCTGTCTTGAGCAATTTCTGCCATTTGGGTAGCTTCTGCTGCTGCCTGGGTAGCTTCTCTTTCCCTTTCACATGCAAGTTGCAACTCACTCCGCAGTAAATCCAGCTTTTATTGCACCAAATGGGCAGCTTCATTCCCACGCACACAAGTGGGATTATCAATCCATCTAAAGAAAGGGCACTTGGGACCAATCTGTTCATAAATTGAATTGAACACATCACATTCCAATCTCATGTGAATCAGCTAGATTAAGTAAAAAGTATACTTACCTTATATCGGCTACAACCCAGAAACCTTCTCCCAAAATTATCCACTGTTAGACTTGTTCTCAGCACACAAGTCTCATATGTACACAAATGCCCACATGAACCTGAGTAATTTCCACTCGAAGAAGACATCGATTATCAACTCCCTGTGAATCAACGCTATCATCAAAACTTGAAACCCCAGCTCAGAACCATAAAGCAGAAATGTCGTACCTAGTGATGATCTATCTTCGAATATTCAACGACTCAAGACAACCCAAAGTCAGAACCTCACCCTCACACGAAAGCATGTTCAGAAAAATCAAAACCTCAGATGTAGAATGGATTTTTCGCGTTTGTAGGGCTCGTGGGGAAAAGAGAGTTAGTTTGTGTTGTTTGATCCGTGTAATGTTCTAATTTGGCATAAAAGGGTGTTTTTCTAACGTTTGAGGGTGAGGTGGGTAACGGGGGGGGGGGGGGTAACGGATTGATGTACAGGTGGGCAAAGTGATAAGTTTTAAACCACGGGTAGGTAAAGTGTTATCGGGCCAAACCTCAGGTGGGTTTACTGTAATTATCCCTTAATTGAATTTAAACCCATCCAATTATTAGTTGGATTAAATAAGCATCAACTTAATTAGACTCAGTAATTATTAGATTTTAACTAAAAACCAATTGAAACTCATTTAACCCAAATAAAAAAATACCCTATTCAACCCACTGAACCCAGCCCTTACCATAAAAATTTAAAAAAAAAAAAAAAAAAAACCCCTCAGACGTTCAGTGTTTTCATTTTCTCACCATCCAAACACTTCTCTCTCTCCTCTCACTTGCTCTCTCTCTAGCTCTCACAGAGAACAATGAGGCATAACAAACACAAAGGCCACCCCCAAGAGAAACACTTCTTCGACGGCTCTTCCGGCGAGCTCTCATCGCGCCGAGCAACCCTCCATCTCCGATTCTCCGACACCGACCCTCTCTGCGTTGTCACACACTCACCATACCTCCACAAACCCATGCTCCGGCCATCCTCTCTCGGCAGCTTTTGTTCCAGCCATCTTCATTTCTTTTGAATTTTGCTCAGACCCAAACCCAAAATCTCAAGGTTTTCCTCTAACCAAAACTTCATTTCTTTTGATTTTACTCATACCAAAACTTCATTTCTTTTGATTTTTGCTCAGATCCAAACCCAAAATCTCCAGGTTTTCCACTTGCAGTGAAAGAAGAAACCCATTGAAACTAGACCACCTCTTCGGCTTGGACTAGAAGTCTAGAAACCCACTGAAACTAGACCACCAAAACCCACGAATTCCCGCATTTGGTGCCCACGCAGAACACAGCCATGCCTTGTTGCGCCACTGTCTCAGCATTTGGCGGAGCGAGACCAAGATCAAAGAGAAAGGGAGAGTCAGCAAGAGGAGATAGAGTGTTTGAGTAGCGAGAGAGACCAAGATCAAAGAGAAAGGGAAAGGAAAGGGAAGAGGAAGATAGAAGAGATTTGAGAGATAAAAGAGACGTTAGGAATAAAAAAATGGTTTTTATGCTCTCTAATTTCGGGTTGGGGACTCTGTATGAGATTGAATGAGAAAGTAGTGATCCTGAGAAGGCCAAGAAATTGATCGAAGAGATTGGAATTTTCTCGGGAAAGTTAGAGAGGGAAAATGAATGAAATGAAAGTTTCTCGGAAGTCAAACAGATTGGGTGAGTTGAGGATTTCACTTTAATGGCATTTTGGTAATTTTGATAATTGGATAATTGGGTGAGTTGAGGTTTACCTATAATAATTGGATTGGGTCGGATTTGGGTTAGAAATAATTAGTTAAATAGATTTTAGTGAGTAAATGGGTTTTATATACCCAACCCAATTATGTCCATCCAAAGCCACCCATTTTGACATCCCTAATTTTCACATATAGTCAATATATATATATATATATTGCTCCACCCTTAAACTCATTGAATATTTTTCGAATGGAACTTAGTTGATCTTCAATTTTTTGATCCTTTTGTTGATTTTTATTTTTTTTTCACTCTTGACTTTCCACAAGGCATTCACAACTATTTGGCCATCAAATTAAAATCTCTAGTTGGAGTGTGTTGGGGCAACATTTGTGTAGGGGGCATGTGTATGAAGGACACAAGGTCCCTTATTGAGCTTATAGATAACTTGTCTATGTGGGTGCCCCAACAAGCTCAAAACCTAAGAGTTATAAGTAGAGAACACTAAGAGAATTGGTGAATGCATGTCTCCTCTTCAATTTTTTTTTGTCTCCCTCCACTCTCTATGCTTGCAAAATATGAGGTAATTAGTGATCAATAATTCTCTCATATTTCTATAAATAAATAAAATAAATCTCTCACATTGAAAATGTTTTCATTTTTTTTTTCTACTTTAAAATTATACACAAAACAAGGTGCAAGGCAAGAAGATGAGGTGGCGTAGGTTTTGGCTTTTTACCTTTTTATCTTGTTATCTAGAGATTTATTTTTATGATTTTTTTCCCTTTGTCTTTTTCATTTTGTTATCTATTAGAAGTGCTTATTAATATATTCAAATTTGTGTGATTGTTATTTCCTTTGTCTCTTTTTTCATCTTTTTCTTTTTTCTTTTTATTTGGGCCCATGTTTGGATATTTAGTGCATATATTAGACATGGATATGCTAAGGAGAACGTGTCTAGTTTAAGTCCAACAGCTTAAATTTTTAAAAATATTTTTTTCTTTTTAATTTTTAGAATTAACATTCCTTTTTTTTCCCAACCCAATTACAGCAGTCTTTCCTTTCCCCCTTTGAATCCTTCCCTTTTGACTTTTCTTTTCTTTTTCTGGGGCCCGATCCATTTACATATCTATCTCCTTTGCATTCTCTCATTATGGGCTTAAGATGAAGTTCCATGGACTCAACTCAAGCTCTTCTCTTTTTATCTTATTGGGCTCTACTAATGGCCTACCCGTATCTTAAGTGCAGCATAATTTATAAAAAATTTCTAAGGTTTGGAATAGGTTGACTTTTATAAAGTCCATGCCTTATTCTTGATCAGTGCCTTCTTTTTAAACATAAAAAAAATGAAAAGATTTACGTAGGCCCAAACTCAGAATAATAGATTTCTTTGTTTCCCAATTCCATTGGGTATATTTTTATCTTAAAGATCATTATCATTATTATTATTATTATTATTTTCTACTGGACCCACTAATACAAACTAAACACATTCAAATTAAAATGGATCACCCTATATAGACCATATTTCTAAAATCACTATATAATATAGGGTTTCCACTTTATCCTCCTTCACAGGGGCGACGTTATGTAGAGTTCAAGGGTTCAAATGAACCCCCCGAGATGGCATTTTTTATTATTTTTTTATAATATATAATATTTTTAATTTTAATTTTTGATTTGTCCCTCTTAAAATGAAAATTTGAATACCCTGGCCCCAAAATTTTTTTTTTTAGTACAATTGAAATAAGCTTAAATATGATCTTCTTAACAATATTTTGGTTTTTTTAAACACACAAAAAAAGCCCAACAACAAAAATAAAATAAAAAAAATTTCTTCTTAAACCTAAAAAAATAGCCTATTTAGATTTTAACAAATTTGAAATAAACTAATAGAAAATTCTTAATTTACATTGTATATATAAGATTTACATTGTCTCTAAACAAATATGTATTGTACATTTTTTGCAAATTTGTATAATATTGCACACATTTGTTTAGTCTACAATTTAAATCTTACATTAATAGTACAATATTAACATATCATTGTCCTAAACTAATAGATAAAAGTATATATTTTAAATAGTAATAACTAAAGTTCACTTGATGAAAATAATTAATATGTTCATTGTATTAAGAAATAATGTGCTAAATGAACTTATAGTTTATTTTTTATTCTTTTACTCTTGCATACTATGGGCAAATTTGTAATAAGAAATCTTTGTAAAGCACAAAATTCATCTCTTACCTAAAATACATCTTCTTGTTAACTCCCCTAAAAAAAAATTCTGGAGCCGCCATTGCTCCTTCATAAAGTTGCCGACAAGTTAGGACACCCATTGCTTCATCCCAACATGGATCAAGTTGATCCATGCTAGTCGTCAAAGCTAAAAATGTAAATACACCAAAGCCCACTATGGGCTTGAACACGAATTGTGTAAATTGATAGCGTTAAGGGTTTGTAACTTTATGCCTCAAGTGGAGTCCAAGGTTTTGGCCGACACTATCGGGATATACAATTTGTTTCGGGTGCCTATGTGTGCTATTTTGGGCTCCCTTAGTGAAACCTTATTTAATAGTGGCCTAATGATATGTCCAAGTATAACTCTATTTCCCCGGTGAAGTCCCCAAACTCCCCAGTGCCCACTGTGAGTGCTCTAAGGGGTGACTCATGAATGTCATCACGTTTTCCATTTGAATGGATCTTTTTTAAAGCAACCCAGTGTAGATCTGTCCTACACTTAGATAGTTAGATCCATAAATACACCAATAACTCAGGGTTTAGGGGGAGAATGGATTCACCATCACCACTAGGTTTAGGTCCAAGAATTGCTCTTGACCCTATACGAATGTCCAACTTAATCAGACTTTTGAGTTCAAAATTAGGCACCTAATAGTTATCCTTATCTAATGGATCCAGAGGCCACTTTCAATTAGTAATTTGGTTCCCATCGAATTCATGCATTAAAGGGAGTACAAGAAGAGTTTAAAGAAGCAAACAGGTGACAAAGATATCATGCATTTTTTACGCTAGATGCCCTAGATCTAGGGTTTGCAATATTTTGGTGCCAGGGGTGTGTAGGCATGGCATAATGTTGCGTATGTAAGTGTTAAGCATGTGCATGCACCCACAGGTCATACATGCATACTCATCATCTTTACAGAACCCTATATTTCACATTGCACAATTCAACATAATCTTAATTGATGGGTTTTTAGACCCCTTAAAACAATTGATTTAACCTAGATAATTAGTCAAGTTGTTACTTAGTCCAATTTAACAAATCTAGGTTATCACAATAACAAAGATCATATCATGTAAAGTAGCAGAAAGATAAATAACACAAGATATGATCACCCAGGAAACCAAACCGGTAAAAACCTGGGGAGGATTTGACCTAGCTATCCTCAAGGTAAACTTGAATCCACTATCTTGAAAGAATCAAAGTCCATACAATAAGACTTACAAGCTCCCACGCTCGACTTCTTATTGTTACCAACCAGTAGAACTTACTGACACGACCACGTGCAAGTTTCGAATTCATGGACTCCTTCTTTCTTAGATTCACCACCAGATACAAGCACACTCGCTTGTGTTTTCTTTAAACTTCAATGGCAGCAACCGAGTTGATCATCAAGGTGTAGATAAATCTTCTCCTTGAAAACCCTAAGTCTGTGTAAAAGAAAGCTCATCTAGATCTCACAAGAGATTTACACAAATCGCAATATGAGCAACACTAAAATGTGGCTAGGGTTTGCCTTTTATACTTAAGACAAATTAGAAAACCCTAAAACGTTTTAAAACAACTAAGGCTGAGTTGGAAAATCTGCAGAAAAAAATATTCTGCCCGAGCTTCGATCGATCGAGCCTAAGCTTCGATCGATCGAGCCAGGCCGAAATGCATGAAACTTTTCTGCATTAGCTCGATTCCAACTTTACATAAATGCACAACTTTGAGCAAGACTAAAACACTTCTAAACACATTGTTTTGATCATGGTTTGCCAACAATACATAAATACCTAAGTCTTTAGAATCTAACAAACTCCCTCTTTGGCAATCCATAACAAAACATAACTAGAAGCTCAAAGTTTACAAAATAAAAGCCCTTTACACAAATAATGCTCATAAAATAAATTCAATCCTAACTACTATCCATCAGTTGCAAGTGTAAACAACAGTTCAATTGAATCAACCTGTATATTTCCTGAAACACTAAACAAAATGCATAACCGCATGTGTGGAGAAAATACAAGTAAACAAATTAAATTCTTGATTTCAAACAACACACAATAAAGACATATATCAATGAATAACTCATAAATATAAATCAATAAAAGTTTGAAACAAAAAACATATAAGGAACCAAAAAAAAAAACAACACTCCCCCTAACATGAATAACCCCATAAAAAACATGGCAAAAGCTAAAAAGGTAAAATACAATGTGAAGCACCTAGATTCAATCTAAACTCCACAAGCTCCAATCAAAGAAAGACTCTCCCCCTGAAAACAAAAACTCTACAAATACTCCCCCTTTTCTGACGGAATGCCAAAGGGCAAACAAACTCCATCAACAAAAGGGAGGTGGTCTAAACTATGCCAACTCCGCACGCAAGGCACGGATCTCATCGAGCACGTCCACCAAAATCTGTCCATGAGCCACCTGAACGGTCAAGATATGATCCAACGTACGTCGAATGTCTGAATCATCCGAAGTAGTCGGTGGAGGAACATTAGAACCAACAGCAGCATCACCAGACGTCTCAACATCATCAGCACCGTAGAAGAGGGAGGAAGGGGAACAACAATAGATGACGCACCTCTAGGACGTGAAGGAACAACTCACATGTGAGCAGCCCTCTGTCTAAGAAAGATGGCACCTATGGGAGCAACGACATGAACAGGCTCACCAGACGGGAAACCATCTAGACCTAAAAAGAGCAAAATCCTATGAATGAAAATAGGATGAATAAGCACATGCCCTACGACAGAACTCCTATGAATTCCGTTCAAAGAACGAAGGAACAGATGAGGGAAACTGATCGACGCACCAAAAACAAAAGCATACAAAAACACACATCGCTCTAGAGGGATGGTGTGGAAATGAGAAATAGGCCACAACGAATGACACGCTATCCTAAAGAAAAGATAGGCGATCTCGATAAGCTCAGTAGACGTGATCCGAGGATCAGAACCCCACTAGATAAATGACCCAGTGATGTATGACATGACAACATCTAAGGTGGGCGACTCATCATAGGGATAGTCAGGCTCCCGAACAACCGGAACCTCAAGAGCCTCAGCCACTACCCGAGGGGTAATGGTGAACTCAACACCTTGTATCCAACTCCTAACAAGGGTGTTGGAATCATAGACATGGCAAGAGAGGTTCGAGAAGAACTCTCTAATCAGGGCGGTTGGGGGTGGATGATCTACCTCTAAGAGAGGCAACCAACCTCTAGACTTAAAGTTAGCCCTAATGGCCGAATCAATCTCATCTAAAACCATAGCACGCTCAGCCCAAATCTTACGTTTACTGTTCAAAGTCTCAAAGGCCTCTCTGCTCTTATCATTCCTAAACACCTCACTCCTAGAGGGAGACTCAGAGGAAGTGGAAGGGGTCCTATGGGCTCTAGTTTTCCTAGGCATGGTGCTAGGATAAGGACCAAAACACAAAGCAAAGGAACCAAAAAAAAAAAAAAAATACCAAGGGTAGACTGCAAGTTAGCACATAAAAAAAATATAGAACAAAATCTATATGATACATGAACAATTTAAATGGCATGATGCATGTCCTAATGCAGTGCAATTAAGTCCAAATAAGTTCAAATTCACAAAATTGGCTTGAACATAGAGGTATTAACACAAAAACCCCAAAATTTGGAAAACCACTTGATCAATTTGAAAGATATTGACTAATTGATCATCTTACAAGATAGATTTCAAAAAATAATGACCAATTACATCAATTGAACAAGCCAATTTCGTCAATTTAACCCAATTTGAACAAAATCCCCAATTCGGATCAATTACAAACCCTAGAATTTTCAATTTTTCACAAATCCCCAAATTGATCAAATTAACCAACATATATCATGAATATAACAATATAGAAGCAAAACCCAATGATCAATTTCAGAAAAAGAGGATCGATTCAACAAAAATCCCAAAAATGAATAGTTCCGAAAATTCCCTTAAAATGCATGAGTTTATGCATGAAAACAAGAAAATAAATGGAAAGGGAAGGGTATAAGGGTCTTACCGGCCTTGGGAGACAAAAACCTTGCAAAAATTTCGGAGGAAAATGACAAAAAATCCTTAGTGGAGCCTAGCCAAGTCGGAGAGAGAGAGGAAAGATTGAAAAGTTTGAAACAGTCCAATCTGACTTTTTAAGAAAACATGATTCACGAGTTTCGATCGATCGAAAAACATCCTCGATCGATCGAAATAGACAGAGACTATAACAAAACAAATTTAAAAAAGTTCAATCGATCGAAAATCAGTTTTGATCGATCGAAACAGTTAGAGGCTCTCTCAAACATATTTAAACAATTTCGATTGATCGAAAAATAGAATGGATCGATCGAAATGGACAGAGGTTCACTAAATTTGAGGAAACACATAATTTTTTGAAAAAAAATTCAGAATCAACTCAAAGCATTGAAATTTAAGAACAAAATGCATGAGTATGTGATGATGTGATTTTCAAAAACAAGAATTTTAAGCCTAAATTTCCCAAAAATAAAATTTCTTGCATTCTCCATAAATTTTCAAGTAACAAATTAATTTTGCACAAAATTCAAAGTATTTGCAAAACTTGGTTGGTCAAACCATAAACACATACAATAACATGTATAAAGTTTAGCAAAGAGTAACTCGTGTAGTGTGTGCAACTAGCAAAAACTTGAGATACATGTGAGGTGATATGTGAATAGCAATCAATCACAAAGTCTACAAAATTCATCACAAAGAATTTAAAAGAGACTATCACCTAAAGAGTTACATCATATAACTCCCACATCTCCTAGATCATAAGCTTGCAATCATGTAAATTTCTTGAATTTATGCCTCATAATATACACACCAATTTTAAGTCATGTGATTTTGGCATCAAGCCTAATAGTACACACCAATTTTAACTATTAAGCAATTTAAACCAAGGCTTTACCTTATGTTCTTTTCGTGCATGTGCTACACTTTCTCGCGCACAAAATCTTATGATATGCACTAAGGTGTTCATGATTGGCTAGTGAACAGTGGTGAGATGGTTATTTATGCATTTCTCTAAAAGTTCAAGTTCGACTGTCAAAAACATGTGACTTCAAGATTAAGACAGAGTAATCAAAAACCATAAACATCTTTCCCACACAACATGCACTACAAAGCTTCAACTAGTAAAGTGCAATAAGTAAGCTCATCAAAGCTAAACAAGGTACAAACGACATGTTATGTGAAAATAAATTGACCAACCTTGTTTTTCAAAAACCAACAAGAATAGTACAAAACACAATTTGCTTCCTTTTTCTTCCCTTTTTTTTTTTTTCATTAAAAAAAACACCTAGAATGAAATGCATGAATGTTATGCAATGCAAATCCTAGAAAACAAAAAACAAAACCAAAGAACAAATGTCACAAAGGGTAGAGTAATGAAGCACAAGGACCATGTCAGAAAGACTCAGTTAGTTCGAGTCTTTTGCATCCAAAACCTTTTAGATGCACCACGAGATTACTAAAAATTGTATATTCAAATCTAGAGTAGAAAGTATAGAAACTCACTGGTGCTGGGAATCAGATGAGTCGTTTAGTAAATCCATCCTTTTGTTACTTGCTTTGAAATTTTGTTGGCTGGGAACTAGTGCATTCAACTTTTACCTGCACAAATGAAGTTTGAATTAGTTCAGCATAATGTAACAATTTTGGCTGAGCATAAGAAGAAACAAAGAGAAGCAGCAAAGAAAGGGAAACAACCATTGTTAGAGCATAAGAAGAACTATCAATCAAGTTCATTCATTCTACAATACCCTTCCTAGTTTAATACCCTAATAGCACATCAGTCCAATACCCAACTTCCTACTGTCTTCCCAAACCAACTGTGTAACCACCTTGCCAGCTAAGCCATCCAACTCATCCTAACTAACTAACTCCATTATACTAATTCTAATACAATACAATACTAATGTAGGCACACCTCCAATACAAGTATATATACACTAAAGTATAAGTACACAATGCCTGCTAGGCAATTACAACACCATCTATAGCACAGTTACATTGTACACTCTAGTAGCACTGACACAGCCCACCTCATCAGCTACACATGCACACTCCATCAGCAACAGACGCACCCCCCATCAGCAAGACACGCACACTTGAGTTCTTTTTATAGGAGCATAAGATAATGGATGTTGGTCCTGCTAGTTGGCAGAAAGCTTGTTTTGTGCCAACAAAATCAGATGCCTCTGTGATTAGATTTAGCTAAACAAGTATGCTGGTGGTCAAGTTGATTGGAGAGGCAAGTGCAATGGAGTTCTTCCCCCAACTCCTCCTAGAGAGCAGCTGATGGACAAGTAATTCATACAATTAACAATGTGGATTCAAGTTAGAATTTGATACTTTTTTTGATGATCTAGAAATAGTATCATTTTTTAGAACATTATACAAGAGCATGGTAGATCTTTGTAAATGCAAACTTTACTTACATCAACAGCTTAAACAGTTGAAATTGTCATAATACCTCGAGACTTCTTTCTTTTTCTGTCTGTGGAAAGCCAAGGACATTGGTAGAAATGGCCTAATTTGAGACCTTTTGGAAGATTTAGAAATGCCTTATGTGACCAATACACATGTATTTACCAATCAATTGGATATAAAGCAATACCACAGCAATTTCGAGAAATTACCTCTTTTTTTTTTTTTTTTAATAAGTAAGAATGATACATACACCAAAAGGCTACTCTATGCATAAAAATCACAAAGCACACCAACAATTGCAAAAAAGAAGGAAAAGAGAGAAAAATTACCTTGTTGCCAGCAACTGGTAGAAGCAAAGTTGGCCAAAGAAAGTCTGATATTATAAGTAAATTTCATAATTGACTCTCAGCTTTGAAACAACAATTGTGAATAGTTCCAGAAACCTGTAAGCAAAAATTTTTAAAAAAAATCTTACTTCACATAAGTTGCTTAGTAGAGGATTATTAAGCTTAATTTGGTTGAATAGGCATTCATGTTGGTTGCTCAAATGTGGCCACACAAAGCTTTGTTACACACTGATGTAGGACAAATTAGGGATTTGTCTATGTTTAGTTGTGGTGGGTTTAGGGTAGGAAAGAAGAAGAATTAGAGAGAAGCTAGGGTTGTTTAGGGGCTGTGTGAATAGTACCCGTGAACAGTACCCATGAAGGGAAAACTATGGTGTGCAGCTCTAAAAAGGATTTTGACAAAGGATAATCTATGGTAGAGGGGTATAATCATTTTGGAATGGCGCTTTATGTCAATCTGCATGTCATGCAGATATAGTTCGAGCTGCACAGACCAACAACCATCTTCATATCTAAAATATATTTGGAGATAAAAATTTCAAGCATTTCAAAATGTGGAATATTTTTTATTATAGACTTTCTAACAGATTAGCTAAGGTGATAATTTCAAAGGTTGGAGATACACCTCATCAAAAGCCAAAGCAGGCATAGTACAACTTAATCAGCCAATCTTGTTACATCTAAAGAGCCCCTATAAACAATTCACCATATTCCATTCCATTCCTTTATAATATATCCATTCAATTCCATTATTGTTGTGATTTCCACAAAATATAGCAATTGTAAAGATCATAAGCAATTGGTACATTCCCAGTGGTTGTCAAAGACAAATGGCATCATAAGAAATTATTTTGAACAACATAATACTCGGGACATCAAACAGTCATAAAATAATTTTCAACCAACTAAACATGCATTATATCACATAGTACAACTTAGATGGACCCATAAAAAGTGTGCTAGTTGTCTTCCTGCAACCAATGTATATTTTTTATGAACAAGATGCATATAAAGGATTAATTTTCCTCCAAATCAATCTAGAGAGCATTCTTAAGCACTTAAATAGTCACTTATTGCAATCCTGTAAAATTCCCTTCAAGAGGGATCATACCTAAGAATATTATCCTTGGATTATTTCATAATTACATAATATTTATACTCTAATTCAAAACATGTATTCTAATGATACTGCTCAGATAAGATCAAACAGTAATTCTGGAAATAAGGTATTGCCTTATTAAAAAGTCAACCTGCTAGAGGATTTATTTGAATATCTAACATAAAACACTCTTAGGACTAATTATTTTATTGTGGCGCAACTCTTTCTTTGCATGTCATAGATGCATATATTTGGGCATTTGTAGAGCTTATAAGCCACAGAATACTGTCCAACTGTTTTCAAGAATGCAAGGCCAAAGGTATAAAGTGGACTCCAAGGCCATTTCTTTTAATTTTAAACTCTAATCTAACTCGTGAAAAAAAAAGTGTGAAAGGATTGGTGTTGAAGTTTACCTATTCAAGAAATTCAGTTGATAACTTACTATACACACATTAATGCCTGGACACATTTAGTTGATAACATATCAAGATTTACACTTGCACATATCCTGGTAATTCATCCTTCTTCAATTACCAAGTTAAAGATTGTCTCACTTGATGCTTAATTCACATCTCATCAGTTTTGCTCGCATCTTTGGAGAGGATATAATTTTCATCATTTAATTGGCACCAATAATGGGGTTTTTCCTTTCCTCTTCTTTTTTCTTGGAAGCCATCATTTTCATCTTATGTCTAATATAACGTTTCATCAATCATTAGACTCAATGTTAATAAATTTTCAACTTTACATAAATAAATGCTAATTTGATATAATTTATTTGCATGATTAGGTATTAAAGTCTCTTAGGGTTAAAATCATTTTTTGTTGTAATAACATATGCACCAGTTGATTCTAATATGCTTGGCCAAACAAAGTTCTTCAAGGAGGTAACTTGATCAAAACAAAAGGAAATCAAATCAAAATCCCCAGCTAGCTGAATTCTGAAGGTTCTTAGTAGATTTTGTGACATTCAAGGAAGGAATTACAAGAGACACAAGGAATTGTGGAAATTACCACAAAGACTTTACCATTATAGAAGAAGACAACCACCAAAGTGTAGCATCCGTGGGATCATGCACAACTTCAAAGTACAAGATTATTAAAAAAAAAAAAAAAGTTTGCTTATACAGAATCCAAGAGTTTCAGGGGGTCATGATTTTTTGTAACTATTATATGCTTAGAGAAATTTAAATGCTACTTGGCACTTTGCAAAAAGAGAGGATATTCATTTTCTAGTTCCTGCTTCTTCCATTGTTAACTATAACTAATCAAAAGGAGAATATATACTTCCTAATATGCATGCTAAAAAAAAAGAAAAAAACACATTCCATTTCAAAAGTTGTCTATGAAAAATTTAGTCATTTCTAAGGAACATACCCCTTTCTTTCTCAATGGACTACTTGAATTAAACTGTCTAATAATCTGCTTCAGAAGCCCTCAGTTAGGGTCCAGTAAAGGTATCTTTACTGCTTCCTGCTTTGATATGTTTACAAGTATGGAGGCAACATGTTCAAATGGATATGCAATGAAAATCTGAGACCAACATCGTGGGGTAAAAAAAGGAAATTTCAAATTTGCAAAAAAAAAAAAAAATTATAATACAAAATAAAACATTAAAGACAATAAAATTAGAATAATAACCTAGTGGTCTCAGAATAATCTAGAAACCTTTTGTGGAAAAACCTTTATGTATAACTATGGTTTTTCTCTTCCATTGTAGTGTTGTGTACCAACTGGGAGTATAACCAGTACTCAGATCTAGTACCACCACATGGAACAAAGTTTATTCATCAAAAATCATATATTCATATGATACAACTTGAGTTGATTTTTTATTTTTTTTATTTTTTTAATTAATGAGTCAATACACAATTTAGTTCAGCAAATTAGCATAAGCCTAGCCACATCAAATTCAAAGAATGAAGATAAACCAAATGATGGGTCAAATCCAATATTTAGCTATATTTGAGGATTTCAGATACCTAATGTTATCAAAACCTGAAATCATCAAATGCCTAATGTTTCCTATGTTTGATTGACATCTATATTCTAATACTGAAAGGTAAAACTGGTGAAACATCCAGAAAAGCCAAAAGATATGATGATATTTAACATTTAAATATGGAGCATGCCACAGAGAAATTGAATATGTGCTTATGTGAATAGGTTAATAACCAGTGAGCAAAACGAAAGAGGATGACTACCCATTGTTAATTACTACTACAATAGAAAGAGTATCAAACAGTTACATACACACCCATGGTAAGCATTGTTTTTGCCAATAAAAAAAGAAAAAAAAAGTGCAATAGGTACATAAAGAAAATTTGATTACTACAACACCAAGCCTAGCAACCCTATCGAGACAATCCCCTTTCCTTCAGAAATGAAACTGAGGGTTCATTTGGTACTGCATCTCTAGCCACTTCAGCTAGATCTCTTTTTGATGACGTTGTGCTACAAACATGTTCCTAGCCTCTTGGTTTCCCATAAAGAAACAGGTGCTGAACATATCAACATTGTATAATAACTATTTGTAGGGTTATGAGAGCAATTTCAATTGTTGTATATATGCTTTTATGGTGCCAAAAGAAATAATTGAGTTCCAAATGAGATTGAAGTCAGAGAATGAAAAAGGTTCAAGAGATAACATCTTTTTCTTCTCCTATTTATTTATTTTTTCCTTTTTTCCCCTTTTTTTCCTTTTAGTTCTCCTTAAAAGTTATTATTTTTTGTATATGAATGAGTTACATGGGTTAATATATTTTTTGTTTTCTTTTCTCTTTTTTTTTTAGGCATTATTTTTGTAATTTTGTAACAGTGAACTATATAATTTCGGGTAATTTTTTTTTTTAACTTTATTTTATTGCAATTGATTTGTCCATAATGATAGGTCCTATAATGGAAGGACATGGAAATAGGGAATATCATAAAGGATGAAATTCCTATGAAAAATTAGGCCATGAGTCAATGCTTAGTATTTATAAAAAAATGCATACCTAAACAAAAGAAAGAGCCACATCACACAAACGATGAGGATAATAATTATTATTATTATCTTGAGACGAAGAGTTTGTATTATTCTAGTAATATGAGGATTGCCACATATTGTCTCAAATTTCATACATAGATGTTAAACATTTGTACGAACACGCTTCTATTAGAACTCTAATTGTTCGTCATATTATGATACAATCGTGAAAGCTCTCGGATTTGTGCCAAAAAAACACACGAGCTTGTTTAGATCCCAAATTTTAGATTATGACTAGATTGCTTTTACTCTTACTTAATCAAAATGCGGAACAAGAGTAAATGTGCGCAATGAATCAATACTACTCTAGTGCATAAATATGAACAACAAACAATAAATGTAAAGCACAAGAGTAAGGGAAGAGAGATGCAAATACAAGATAACACCAAGACGTGTTATAGAAGAGGAAACTGAAGAACTCGGCAAAAAACCTCTCTGTGACCCTCCAAGTCGAAATCGATCCACTAAAGAATAAAGTTGGAGTACATGAATAAAAAAAGACCCTTCAATCCTAATCTACCTAATGTACTTGAGCCCTCCAAACTCTTGCTACCAACGAACTTCTTGGAGTCATGTCTTCTCTAGCTTTCCAGATCCTACAATACGCCCGATTGCATCTACCAAGCCTCACTGGCTTCTTTTGGCAAATCCCTAAAGCTTCCCAAGTTTCAAAACACTCTCTACACACTGAAAATGTATGAGTTGTGTTTGGGTACAAATCTCCTCTTAAGGTATGACAATGGAAGAGGGAAGGAGAAGAGCCTACAATGATTTCTCATTGAGGATGAGCAGCTTTCTTTCTAAAAGATGGGTGTGTTGTGTTGTAGAAAATCTATCTAGGGTTTTTCTCTCTGAATGGTCTCACTTAATTTTGTGAGCAATGAGAGTATATATAGTATGGGTGAAGGGTAAGAAGGTCACATTCAAAATCCTCTAGGTAGAATGTTTCACGGGTACCTTGCGGGTTGGCCCTTCTCACGAGACAATTGCGAAATTGACAGTCTGACACAACTCTTCAGCTTCCAGCATGTGCTTCTCATGTGCCCTTTTCGCGAGAACCTTTACTCGCGAGCTTCTTGTGAGTTAGTCGCGTAATTGCACTGATTCTTCATTTCATGCTCAATTCTTCACCAACTTAATACTAAACCTAATACAATAAAATCCCACAAAATACAATGAACAAAATTAATGCAATTACAACATTTTTTTTATCAGGGAATAAAACCAACATAAAACATAGTTGTAAATCACAACTTTACAAATCACTTTAGAGGCAAACCTTGAGATCAAAAAGGAAACAAAAAAAGAGAATTCATAGAGAAATGATAGATAGAATATAGAGATCTACAAGGCTTGGAAGATTCTTGGGTTAATGACTAGTCCCTTCCATAATTTGGAATGAAACCTTTGGCTCTAACTCAGATTAGGAAAAGGATACTAAAGGAAATAGAAAACCTTTTGAAGTGATGTAATCTATCACTTCAACACAAATTATGATAATTCAATAAAATTTTCAACTTTTAAGCAAATATATAAAACTTTTCAAGCTATCACTTCATCTTTTATTGAATATTATGGTGTTAGTTTACTCATTTCTCAGAAATTATGATATTTATTACCAACACTTCTTAAGAAAATATATAAAGTACTTAAATCCCCCCCCCCCACCCCCCAAAACAAAAATTTTATTTTTGTATCCAAATAGTTGGCTTAATACACTTTGAAGCCTAAGACAATGGCCTTAAATGGGATCTATTTTATATTAATTAGTAAAATTTTCATTTCAGTAAAGTATTTTAATGTTTATCGCTTAGTGAGATGTGAAATTACTATTTATGTTTATGTATTTAGGTTTTGTTAATATCTCATTTTCAATTGATAATACGGCTAATCAAATCGATCCTAAGTAAGCTTTTATCAAATCTAATCTTGAAATAATTTTTTTGCAAAACCAACTAAAACAAGTATTACCAATACAACTCCTTGAGCAATTTATGCATTTGGGGAAAAAAATCTAGTCTTTTTTATATAATAAAAAATTGGTATATTACATATTTAAATATCATTACAATTATTTTCATTGTTAACATTTTGTTGTATTATTTCATTATATCCTAACTATTTTTTATTAATGTGTGATTTTTTATATCAATAGTAACAAACTTATCCTATATAATATTCAACTAGTAATTATATTATTCTTATTTAAAAAATTAAAAAAAAAAACATGTCCAAGTTGATATTTTCTAATAGACATTCAAAATTTTAAAAAATAATTAAAATAAAAAAATAATTTTATTAAACAGTTAGAAAATAAATTAATTGCTATCTACAATATATAATTATAGCATAGAACAATGGAATCCAATTTATCAAATGCACTGTTGCAACTTCACTTAACATTAAAATCACCCAATACCCTAAATATACCTCAAAAAAATATGGATTCAACACAAAACTCAATGAAATAATTCCAACCAAACCAAGATTAATTTTACATAGAGAAAAATTATCAAAAATATATGATAAATTATTTATCTTAAAAACACACTATATAAATAAAATCAAGGGTTTCCCAGAAAAAATATTGACCTTTTACATTGATACAGAACTAACATTAATAATTGTAAGTTAGTAGGGGGAAAAAGAGAAAATAAGTCATATTATCGAAGATAAAAGATTAAAAAAAAATAATAATAAATTTAGAATTACCTTTCAAAACTCATAAAAATTTATAATATAAACATTTAGTTTAAGTTTTATATATATATATATATATATATTCATTTAGCTTTTTTCTTTTTTCTTTTTTTGGTTTCTATAAATAATAAATTTCTAAATGTATTGTCTTAAATTATGTATATGCATATGTTAATGTTTATGTTTATGTATATGTGTATTTGTATATATAAATATGTGTTCTACCTTTTTTGGTGGTCTTTCATTTAAACTGGAATAAGAAAAACTACCTATATATTCATCATCTTGTGAATATTGGGCAAAGTAAATACTTTTAAGATGTGATTAAAATAGGCATATTCAATTCCACTACAACAAAATGTATTTTTAGTGACGAAAAAATTCGTCACTAAAAGTCCTGACGACGAAAAATTTCGTCACTAAAAGTCCGATTTGTTTAAAAAAAAAAAAACTTTTAGCGATGAAAACGTTTTGTCACTAAATGTTTTCCTCGCTAAAAACATTATTCAGTGACGAAATATTTTGTCACTAAAAACACCTTAGTTTATTAAATCATATTTAGTGACGAATAATTTCATCATTAAAACTATGTTCGGGTATATATAGTGACGAAAAAGTTCGTCACTAAAACTACTTTTAAGAAAGTCCAGGCACATAGAGCGATGAAAATTTTCATCACTAAAACCATTTCTTACAAAATATTGCTACATTTAGCGACGAAATATTTCATCACTAAAACAATTTTTTGTTGTTATATTTGTGACGAAAAAATTCATCACTAAAACTTATTTTTTGTTTTTATTTTTTCATGGCTTTGATATTAACCTGTAACCTGTCATTACATTATTAAAACCTCACATTTGAATAACACATTTATTTCAACAACATATTTATAAAAGAAGATCCATACATTCCACAAGTAAAAAATAAAACAAGTATCCAATTCAAACTCCTTCCATGCAATAATTGTTTGCAACATATACAATAACTCAAGATGTTTTATAACAATACAAAAAGTGTAGTATAATATAATTAGAATTAACGGAAGATGTCCTCATATGTCTTCAAGTAATGCCAAAAGTAAATCTCATAAAAGCCACCAATAAGAAATTTGCACAAATATAAAAACAATACTACATTAAAATCGTAAAGTAAAAACATTAACTATGTTATAAGAAACATTTCTAACAATGCATTAAGAGTAGTCACATTTCTGACAATGCATTGGATGTTCTAAAGACAAAAGTGTAGATAACCTTAACTGTATTTGCTTAAGCTGCTATTACAAGACAACTAAAAAAAGTAAACCAGGGAAAATAAACTTGGTGGAGTCCGCCTTGCTGGTTTACTGGCAATAAATTACCAGTTTTTAAGTAGTTAGCAAGCCATGTTCTAGATCATAAGTTTGTGTCAGACTTTAAAATTCTTTCTTGAACCAGAATATAAGAATTTATATGTTTATGGAAGAACTATATGAGTAAACAAGAGAAGGAAACTAATAGTAAATAATTTATAAAATAGAGGTATACTGTAAGATCTAAAAGAAAATTCAGCCTTACAACCTCAGACATCACAAACCAGATAGCATTAAAAGTTTACCAAAGGCACCAAAATGGAAAAAGAAAATAAGAACTTAATTCAATTGATTGATGCCCTAACTAAATACAATATCTATCCACCACATTTATGGTGTTTCATTGAGATTGTCAATGAAAAAGAAAATTGTATGCAAGTAGCAAACCAATGAATGCAAGTTAAACCAACTTCCAAACCTTAATTAACATAATTGAGTTAGAGATCAATCAAAAATTTCAACCATATTAAATAAAGCTAAATCTTATTACACAGGTGTGTATACACATGTGTTTTGTAACTAAAAACATGGGTTTAAACCATGATTTCAAACATGAAATCATGGGTTTTAGTTATAAAACACATGTATACACACACGTGTATAACCAACAGTGCTCATCAAATAAATAGCTCAAATAGGAAGCTACATGAAGTGTTACACATATGGTTTTACAAGTATTTAAATCAAAGAAAATACTATTTTTCACATCTAATTAATAATACTCATTCACATTTGCAAGAAATGAAAACACTCTCAATATTAGTTTAAACCACCTTATAACACCATGCAAGCCACCCGCTTGCTCCAACACAACATACCACCACAAATCCAATTTCCAACATCACAAGTATACAGTTTTGTAAATTTTTTACTAGAATTTACTTACTTTGCTCAAGCTAAGTTTACAACTTTTAGAAAAAATCCAAAGTTACTGCAAACAATGTGTATTTAGCCTACAAAAGAAAAATTAAATTTATAAGTACAAAAGTTTAAAAAAAAAGCTTGTAAAAGCTCATTAAATATTAGACCGTAACCAAATCTCACAATACCTTTCAATCAAGATGGAAAGCTCAAATTACACCTATTATGCATCAATTTTAAACTTTTATGTTAAGTACATATATACCCAAATCTTTAAACTTCTACCTTAAAGTGCATTGGCAGTATTTTAAGTAACATTAAAGTGCTTCTGTTTAAACTAATCAGTGCCATCATGATCCTCATCAATACTAGTGTTAAATTCTAATTCCACAAAACCATTCACTTCACCTGTAATGTCATTCATATATCTCTATAGTCTATATCCTCATTCTATGCTAATCCCAAAAGATAATATATATAACAAAGGACCCCACCCCCCAAAAAAAACAACCTTCATCAACCTGGTTTTAGAGACAATGCCATCCTAATATTCCTTTCTCAGATTGAACACTCATTTTTGTCATCAAAATGGATGATAGAAAAAACTAGCAATTAGGGAAAACAAATCTCATCTTTTGTCTTGCAAGAAATATGAATAGAGTAGCACAATGTATCTAAAACATAATCTAAAGAACAATCCCCCATTAAATCAAGTAAAATAACAATCAAAGGACACAATCCCATTGTGAAATCAGAGTATCATTACCTGAGCAATAATCAACACAAGAAAATTTAGAAGATGGGTAATCTCATTTTGAGTTCATACATTACACCTAATGTATATGAACTTGTACACTACATATATCTAACACCGGTATCAATGTGGAAACCAAACCAAGAGAGTAAGGATCCAAAACTAGAATCATTCAAACAATAAGAACCTAGAAATCAAAAAGAATTACAGCAATTGTCAAGTACATATATAAGAAACTTTCTTCACAACCATTACACAGTAAATATCAAATACCCAAACTAAACAAAAATGCATATACCCATTACTGTATCAAACAAAAAATACCCAAAGGAACTAGAATCATTAAACAAAAAAATTAACATCAAGCATTTAGAATCATTAAACAAAAATACCCAAAGGAACTAGAATCATTAAAGAAAAATTAACAAAAAAATTAACTCAAAAGGAAAAAAAAAATACCCATTACATGTTTGGGGGAGGCAAAGGGTCGCCAGCTAGGTGGGAGGCGAAGGGTCGCTGGAAGCGTCGCGAACTGAAGGATGAAGAGTCGCGAACTGAACATCATCGGCAAGTTGAAGCGTCACAATCGGCGAGCTGAGAGTCGCGATCAGCGAGCTGAGATGAAGCTCAACGGCGATGCTTCAGCTCACTGATGAAGCTCAACGGAGCTTATCGACAGCGATGGGTTTTTTTGGTCTAGCTTGGTTTTTTTTTTTTTTTTTTTTTTTGACCGAAATGCTTGGGTTGAAATGTTTTGAGGTAGTTGGGTATTGTATTGAAATTAGGCTTTTCCGTTTTTAGCGACGAATTTCACTTTCATCACTAAAGACCCAGGCTTTATTAAGATTTTGAGAGACGAAATTCATATTTTGTCGCTACATCATACTTTTAGTGACGAATTGTGATTTCATCACGAAAAACATATAAGTGCAACACTATTATTATTTTTAGTGACGAATTTTTTTCGTTGCTAATTCTTCCTTATAGCGATGAAAGGATTTTCGTCACTAATACTATCCACAACAATACCTACAGTGAAGAAATATTTCGTCACTAAAAATTTCAACTTTTAGCGACAAAATATTTCGTCACTATAGATTAATTAAACTCGCGCCAAAGTTTCCCTCCATTGGCGCCCATTTTTCAGATCACAATAGCAAAGAAATTTATTTTTCGTCGCTAAATGTTATAATTTTTTTCATTATTAGTGACGAAATTCATATTTCGTTACTAAAGCTGTATTTTTAGCGACGAAAAATATTTCCTCACTAATTTTTGTTATTAAAAATACATTTTGTTGTAGTGTTCATTTTTCGAAAAGGATCTCCTAGTTATCTACTTGACAATGGTCCTACAAATCAACTCAACAACGACCTCTATTGACCAAGCTTCGAATTACTAAATCACCTTTATTGATCAAGCTTCAAATTACTAAATCATTATATGAATCGTTGTTCTTTGTAGACCAGTGTACAGGTTACTGAATTCATACAAAATAGGTCAAATCATCTCTTCATTGGGTTAATTACTTCTCCTCTTTAGTGTATTTTGTCATTCTATTTATCAACTAAAGTATCAACTTTCCACATCATTACACCATTAAAATTTATACTTATATGGTAGGAAAAATGGTAAATGAAAAAAAATAGGACTTAAGCACGCATAAAAAATGAAAAATAAAATAACTTTAGAATTGCTTTTTAAAACTCATTAACTTTGTTTGTGAATTTGGTATATAAACTTTTAAATTCAAGTTATTAACATACATATTTACTCATTTAGCTATTTTTTGTTTCTATAAATTATTAATTGTTGAATTTAGTGTCTTAAGTTTTTTTTTTTTTTGGATGAACTGAAAAGATCTTTAAAAAAACAAAAAGGATTACAAAAGAGACCCGCAAGCCTCAGCCCTGATAACAGTAACAAACTAGAGAGGGCCACAACCTAAATCAAAATTAGAAAATACATTATTAGTGTCTAAGTTTATGCAGGGCCGGCTCAACAAGTTTTGGGACCTTAGGCGAAAATTTTAAATGGGGTCTTTTTATAATTAAATATTAATAAAATAAAATATATTTATATATTGAATTTTTATTATTTAAAATCTATTTTTCTTGCTTTTTGAGATGCAAAATTACTAATTAAGTTTTTGTATTTAAGTTCCTCTAAGATTTCGTTTTCAATTGATAATATAGCTAATCCACTTAATCTTTCTTGTGACATTGTAGACCTTAAATAAGATTTTATTAATTTTAATTCTAAAAAACTTTTTGAGATTCAATTTGTTTTTCAAATTTTCTCTTTTTAAGAAGTTTTTCATATCTGGATAAATATTTTCTAGTAAACATTTATAATGAGAAAATATTTCTAGATAAATAAAACACAATTTATAATTAAAAATGATAATTTAACTAAAAATAAAATTTAAAGTATAGAACAATAGAACCTGGTTATTGCAATTTTTCTAAAGCCGTGACCACTTGAAAGTTTAAACCTGCACAAATAAAAATTAATTTAATACATGGTTTAATAAATTAGTGTTACTATAATACAAATGAGTTGATATGATACACATCAAATTATTAATTGGCATAATAATTTATAATGATAGATAAAGTGTCAGATTAAACAAAAAAAAAAGGTGAGAAACCGACAGACCAAATAACTGTGGTCAGTGGTCTGTCACGTCTCTGGGCTGCACTGTACAACCCACAGATGTGACAAACCTGTACTCCTAAAAAAAAAAAAAAGGTGAGAAGTTCTTTGTACTCCAGCCTTTTCTCCACTAGATCCTATATTTCTATGGCTAAGTTTTAAAGCAGAAAAAGGTCTAGAGAGAGAGAGGGGCAGAATTAGAAAAGCATCATAACAAAATACGTGTCTCATCCCATCAAACAGTTGTGCAATGCAGTGAAAGTGTGAAACAAACTAAAAATATATATAATTTAAGTTAAAGAAATAGAAGACTCTTGAGTATTTATTTTCGGAAAGACAAAGAGAAAGAGGGGAAGAACTGAAGCAGAAGAATACCTTTTGTGACTGCCAGTTGGTAGACTGGTATGCTGGAATCAACAAAGAAAAATTTCAAACTAGAGGGGCTGACTGAGTTGATGGAAAAAGATCAAAAATCAAGATGAAGATGAAGAAAAGAAAGGTAAGACCGTAAGAATATAGATGGAGAGGCAGAGAGATAGAGAGATGAGAGGTTTTTCTTTTGTTTTTGACATTTATAATCTCTATTTTAGCATATTTCAAGACAATTACGTTATATTATTAATGAATTTGTCTGCTATTAATTTTAATTTTAGCATATTTCAAGAATGGGTTAATACATTTGTCTCCTAAAATTTAATTGTGTTAGCTGAACTTTGACTTTTTTTTTTTTTTTTTCCCTTTTTAATCTTTTGCATTTTAGGATACAATGGGACCTTTTTAATACATTCTATTGACCAAAAAAAATGCTTAAATTTTTTTTAACTAAAATATATAAATAAATATATTATATATAATTTTTTTTTTATAAGTGGGGCCTTCTTTTATTTGGGGGCCTTAGGCGATTGCATCTCTTGCATCTACTGTTGAGCCGGCCCAGAGTTTATGCATATGCATATGTTAATGTTTATATTTATGTGTAGGCTTGCATGTTTGTATCTAATATACAGATGAGCTCTACCTTTGACATTGGCCTTTCATTTAAAATAGAAGTAAAATGACAACCCACATAACCATTACCTAAGAATCTTAGGCAATGGAAGAACTTTCAAGATGCGTTCTATAGGCATATTCAATGAATTATTCTTAAATGATTTCTTAATTATCTTCTAGGAAATGGTCCTAGAAAGCTGCTAAACAACAACTATCGTCTACCATTTACAAAGTAGGAGATAACGTGATCCCTAGAATTCCAATAAGAAACTTGAAAAATGTAGAATAGGGATATCAATGTCATCATTCTCACTCCTAAACCCTTGAGAATTCCAGCAAAGACTATTATTCATGGAAACCTAGCTAGAACCATAGCTATGGTTCTAGAGATGTAATAGATATTAGATATTTGCAATCTGAAGTGATATAATCTATCCATTCTTACCACTTGTCGACACTCCAATGATAATCCCTAAAATTGCAGCTATAATTGCAATTGGTATTATGCTATTTTGGAGTCATTTTTCGTTTATAGCATTAGCAAAGTCATTGATTATGTAAAATAAATCTACAAGAATTATACTACACCCGAGCAATAAGGATAAAATTTACAATAAGATAATTTTAATTTGAGAGAAACAAAGATGACAAAGAAAACAAAATGAGATAATCCACTGAAAATTTAATAATAATAATAATAATAATAAATGTACTTGTGTCAGGAAAAATCTCTAACTATACAAGATGGAAAGCATTGCTTGTAGAGTTCTATAAAATTAAATTTCCACAATTGTACCTAAACAACTGGTTTTGGTTAGAATCATTAGCAATTCTGTTGATATTGTTACGTGTAGTAATTTTTTTTTTTAATTTAATAATTGTGAAATTCTAATCATAACCTAGCATTAATTTAGAACTCCCATAACTTTAATTACGGCATAATCACTACTAATCTAATTAAACTAACAATTAGTCCAATGTGAGTTATTAACCGAATTTCATATTGCAAACAAAAACAAATATGAACTAAAGCATTTAAATGACAATATGAAAATGTGGAAAATAAAGTAAACCAAACTAAACACAAGGAAATGTTTAGGAAGAGAAAAACTTGAGCACCCAAGCGAAAAAACCTCTCCCTTAACCACACCGTTGGAAAATTACCACTAGATGAGTGGTTGTAGTACAAATAAGACTATGAACCCTCCAAGCCCATATCCTCATATGTAGTTGAGCACTCCAAGCTCTAGCTAGCTACCAATTTCACAAAGTCCTTTCTTCAACTCAACTAGCTTGTCGGAGACACCACTGTTGAGCCACCAACAAAAATCCACCAACAGGTTTGGATTTGTAATAGCTCCTATGGTTTCCTAACCTTCAACATATACTCACAACACTTAAAGGTATTGTGAAGATTTTAAAGGTAACAAATATTTATCTCAATGATGTAATAATGGTGAAAGAAATGGAGAGAAGAGGTTGGAAATGTTTTCTGCACTAAGGCAAAGGCTCTCTCTTTCTCTACTAGGTGGATGGGATGAAATGAATTCTCTCAATAGGCTTTTTCTCAAATCCCATTCACTGGCAGCTACGTTCAGCATGCACAGAGCATGAGTGTTGGACCATTTGAAAAGGCTAAAAGAGCATATTAGAGCATTCACAGCAGTAGAGCTAAATTTTTAGCAATTTAGCTCCACTAAAAGTTACTTTATCTATTTTACCTACACACATCCTACAGCAGTGGATCTATTTTAGCTTTTAACACAATAAAATAATATATCCATCACAATAAAATAATATTTCTACTACAATAAAATAATAATATTTTTACTAAAATAAAATAATATATCACCACCACCACCACCACACAGCCCATACATCCACCACCACCACCACCACCAGTACACAACAGAGAAGAAAAAAAAAAAAAAAAAAACCCAACCACACGGCACAAACATCCTCCACCACCAGCACAAACATCCTCCACCACACCACCACCACCAGCAGTACACAACAGAGAAGAAAAAAAAAAAAAAAAAAACCCAAATCCTCAATCCACCAGCAGTACACTCCTCGCGACATCGTCCTCTCAATCCAACGCCCAGATCCATCATCATCCTCATCAAGGCCGGCTCCCCGGTCGATCAAACCATCGCCGCCCTCTCCTCTTTCATGGAGCCAGGCGACTCCATCATCGACGGCGGCAACAAATGGTACCTAAACACCGAGTGTCGTATCGAACAGGCCTCGTCGCGGATATTTTTAGGGTTAAGGATGAGTTTGGCGACGGCGTGGGACGGTGACGGCGTGGGCTGGAACGGCTGGGACGGCGACAGGACGACGTGGATGCCGACGACGTGGGCTGGGCTGGGACGGCGACGGGACGGCGATGGCGTGGAGAGCTTGATGAGTGAGAGAGATGAGAACTTGAGAGAACTGAGAATGAGTGAGAGAGATGAGAGCTCTGAGAGAACTGAGATGAGAGCTTTGAGAGAGATGACATGGAGATTGAATAAAAGAATGAAGAAAAATAGAATTAGTTTTATTATTTTAATAGGAGTTGGATTAAAAAATTATATTTTTTTTTTAGATGAGTGCTACAGTGCACATCTATCTTTAGATGTGCACTGTAGCAAATCAGCTAAAAATTTTAGCTTTGCCTCTACTGTTGCATGCATTTTTTGGTATATTGGTGGAGCTAAAATAGCATTATAGCTTTTTAGCTCCACTGCTGCAAATGCTCTTAGGATAAAATAGGACATTATGCCTGCATGCTAGTTGTAACTAGGTCACGTCCTAGTAAGTCGCTAAAGGTAACGACGTGTCTTGTCATACTGCCACCTAGATTTTCTGCCACATGTCACTCGCGAGCTATGTAGGTCATATGCAAGTTGCATGTAGGTAGCACAGGCAGCTTTGACCGTTGTTTGACTAGACTCGTGTACTTTCTACTCGCATACAATTTTTCCCCAAAAAAACATATTAAAATGAGAGAAAAATACATAAAACTTTGTCACTGAATTAATCCCACATTAACATGGAAAACATGGACTTAACAATGATTATCTATTAGTTAGTTCAATTGAATTTTTAACGAATTGTCATGTTTATTGTCAATAATAATAATAATAATAATAAAATACTTACCTACGAGCTTAATTTTGCAAATTTATATTATTATAAGAGAATATTATTGTACATCCATACTTATTTTGTGTTATTTCATGTATATATCTTATATATAATTTTGTATCAACATTAATTTTGTACTTAAAATGAGTATTAATACATGTATATGAATTTTGAGAAAAATTAATAGATACTTTTAGAGTACAGTAATGTGGTGTTTCCTCCTCACATTTATGCTAAATTTCACCATAAATTTAATTAATGAAATTCACTATAAATGTGAGAGGAATGAGTACATTATCACCTTACAAACTATTAAGATAAATTAGTTTTGAATGATGATTTGACACACTCACATCATTTTTATTTAAACAATTTTGGATTTTAATTGAGCTTAATTTCATTTTCCTAATAATTTTAAGAGTGTTCTCGACCTCAAGTATAAGGAAGGTTCAACTCCACAATAGAACTCTATAGTTGAAAGAAAACATCTACATCTTCTTAATGCTAGTGATACCAGAATTGTATGAGGCAACCCAAACTTATCCGATATGATAAATAAGGGAATGGTGGATGTATATATTTTTATATTTTCTGGGTTATATAGAATAAGAAAAGCACTCGAGAATTAAATGGATAAATAAAAGCTCACCACCAAAGCAAACCCAAAGGGATATAAATATAACCACCCAAAGGAATTTAGCTAAGGATACATAATTGAATTGACTCACTACTCAATAGGATACAGATTATCACCATCGACCAAAGAGATACAGAAACCAATATTCACCACCCAAAGGAATCCACCAACGGGATAAGAGTTAATTTAGAAGAAACTCATCTTCTAAAAAGCAAAAAGTGTAATTCTGAAAATACTCTATAATCTTTTATATATATATATATATATATATAGAAAAACACTCTATAAAGCTTAGAACAACCCTCTAAGCATAGAAGAATGAAGTTAGCAATTAAAAACATTACATTTTCAAGACTTTGACTCGAAGGAACTATAAACAAAATAAATAATTTGTCTGCTGGGGAGAATTAAAACATAATGACTAAATATTTTCTAGGAAACCAACATTAAATATTCTTTGACTTCAGGGAGAAAATGACATTATTATCCTTCAATTATCTTCTGTAATGATAGATTTTTTTTATTTTAAAAATTGGCTTTTAGAGTTTATAATTGCTGGGTGCATATGCATGAAACGACCATGCATATGACCCAACAATTATGTACAGATGCACACATAGTTTCCTTGAAGCCTCATTGTTCTATCCTTTTTAGCCGCAACTGTTTAGGATATCATGATCACGATACTCTATATTGCTTTGTAGTTGGAGTCGAGAATCTATGTTATAGATGGGTACAAAATATAATGTCTACATAAGAAAAAAAAATCTTCAAATAACCTATTCAATTTTGAAAAATGTCTCTTACACATACTATGCACACACTTTTTAAAACATTTTGTGCAAAAATGGCATGTGTGTACGGTGTGTATAATAGACACTGGTCTTGTACTTTATTTCCACCTCCTAAGTATATGCAAACTGATCAGATAAATAATAATCCATCTATCCCCTGCATTCGTGTGTCCTCATGCCCAATCATGCAACTATTGCGGTCTCGTGTACGCGTCCTGTTGCAAGGCTCATATTTGATTCATGACTAAGAAGCTAGATATGTGGCTGATAAAGCTACTGGGCACATATGATAAAGTTAAGGACACTAAAGTAGCTTTGGGATGCTTTTTGTGGTCACAATTCACAAAAGGAAGGGTTAGATAGGACTGAAAGTGAAGAAATGGAATAAAGCCGCAGTACATGAGCTATATATGTTTAGAATCTTACACAAATTACATTTGGATTGGATGGGTGGAACAATATCTACAAAAAAGCTTGGGGTGATAAGTGATAACAGCTCTCCAAGAAAGTACATGAGGATGAAGGAAGATTCCTTGCCTGTGACAGAGTAATGTGGGACAATGGGACTCAATTCTTTGGCATGACAATTGATACACTTTAATGGCACTCTTTAGTTTTTAAGCTTTTGGATCGAGCAGCGATTTGCAGTGAAAGATATAAAGTAACTTGGCTTCCTTACTGCGAAATATTTTTATACTACAACTTGGAATGATATAAGATTAAGCCTATCTGTTTATACTTCGCCGGAAAACCAAGTAGATATTGCACTGTGAATAGTAGGTATATTCCTTGCTTGGTTCGTTCACCAGGCTCAGGACATTAAGTTTTTTTTTTTTTTTTTTTTTTTTTTTTGATATATGGATAGTTGAGAATGAAAGGATTTGAGATATAAAATTCATTTTACGTAATTAATATTTCATACTCTTTCTCTCTATTAAAAAAATAAGTACTTTCCTACAAATAAATAAAAAATACTTCTTGCCTGCTCTAAGGGTGTAAATATATCTGCTTGCTTGTCCACAAAGGGTACCAAGATATACAATCAGGGGCAAAGGGAAGGGAGCCACCTCCTAGATTTTAAAAATTCACTACTATTTTTTTTTTTTAATAATAAAAACAAGAATTTATTTATAAATTTTTACTTGCCCCTAGAATTTTTTATTAATTAAAATTGTATTACATTTATGTGACTGATGTATTATTATTATTATTATTATTATTTTCTTATTACTCGTATTAAACTAATCCATATTTAAGATACTTGTTTTTAGAAATAGATAATTAAGCCTCTTTAGTAGAAGCTTTTTTAATTTTTCCAAAAACAAAACCTTCTTTTTGTGTTTTTTTTTTTTTTTTTTTTTTTTTTTTTTTTTTTTTTTTTTTTTTTTTAATTTAAATTTTGCATTTAGAAAGTATATGCACTATATTTTTATTTTAAGAAGAAAAGAAAGCGCAAATTTGGTAGCTGGGCTTGAGAGTTAAAAGATCCTTATTTGACTTGTATATATTTGGACATATAAAGTTAAATTTTTACATGTTCGTAATTTCTAAACTATTAAGGTACATTGGTTCACTGAAATGGAATAACTATTTCTATTTAGTTAGCTATTTTTTATGAATGTATGTCTACGCTATGAGAAGCTTTGACTCCCAATTTTCAGTCAGGGATCTTACGCCTATTGAGGGCGTCCTCAAATCGACAACATGAGCTCACTCGCATTTCGGTGCTGAAATCATTTTCTGAAGCAGGATAGTAATCTTCTCTTAGCTGTACATCCCTGAGAGTTGGTATTTTCAAGAGAAACATCATCAAGTGTTCGCTAGCCGTTCCATGAATAAAAAGCTTTCTGAGTGTCCCACATTGTGCAAGCAATCCTGCTGCTGGGAGAGAGAGAGCTCTATGATTAATCTCTCTGTCCTGTGGAGGCCAATAATCAAGCTCAGTGAGGTTCAAATTCCCAACCCCCTTAAGATAAAATCGCTCCCACAGGCTCAAATCCGCATACCCATAAGGAGCAGTAAGAGCATAACCAATAGTACCTCCACAATCCAGTTTCATCTTTGAGAGCCTAGGATAACACTCAAGGGAGCTCAGTTCAAATGCATGCATGGAAGGCCATGATTGCTGCCTGCAGTCACCTTCGATTCGTATTTGTATCTCTTCTAGTACAGGACAGTCATTTAAGCCCACTGATGAAGTCAATGGACTCAGAAGCTCCCCAACAGAAATCCAAAGCGAAAGATAATGCAACTTTGCCCATGTCCTTGAAGAGAACTTATTGTCCAGATGCTTTTCTGGTTGGATAGATTTGTTTCCAGCAATTTGATTCAGATCCCCTTCTAATCGTTGGACACTTTCCCATACACAATCTATGTGCAATTGTTGTATTTGGCCTCGAATTGGTTCTAGTGCACGTAAGGAACACACAGCATTGAGATGCTTACAGCAAGAGATTTTCACATCAATTAAAGTTCTCTTAAGGATGGAAGAAAACTTTCTGAATCCTATCTCTGTGATCCTTTTGCAACCATGCACCACAAACTTGGTCAGTCTCGGGCAGCCAAGTGAGATAGCTATCAAGCTAGAATCGGTTAAATCAGCAGAGTTCTTGATAGACAGGGATTCCAACCTGGAACATAGTGCAATCCCATTTAGCTGTGAATCTAGTCCCCTGCAAATCCCATGGAAATGTCCCAGCTTCAAAGATTTAAGCCGCGGGCACTTGGAATTAAGTACTTCCAATGCTGATCCGGTATCTCTAACATTGTGACAAACATCAAGAATCAACTCCTCAAGCAGTGGTAATCCAGCACAAAGGCCCGCGAGCGTTGCATGGCTGATTCCAGCGTCTTCAGTGGCGTAACCCTCATCGTCAGGGTTCTCCCTGGCGTTTGACAACGAAGTAGCATCTACAAGGTGAAGAAGAGAAAGAAGAGGACAATTCGAAGCAAGACATAGCAAAGTTTCATCCCCAACAAACCCAACGAGTCTGTGGTCAAATAAACAAGTTGCCAGAAACTGACGGAGATTCGGGCAGGCAGATGTAATGGCAAGGAGCTCATGGGACTTGTATCCCTCAGCGTAAGAATAGGTAATAAGGATATTGAGATAGGAGATAGAAGCTGCAACTTTAGGGTAGGTTTTAAGTGCAGGAGGGAGATCTTCTGTCCAGCAATAGAAATGAGAGAGATCAAGAGAAGAAAGTGAAAGGCAATGCTCAAACAGTGGGAGGAAATCAAAACCAAGAGGAATAGACAAACGTTGATGCCAACGTATGAGCTTAACATGGCGTAGATTAGGCCATTGAGGAGCAAAAAGATAGAGAATTGAAGGGTTTCGAGCATATATTGTAAGAGAAACAATGGAAGGGAAGGCTTGGCGAAAAAGTTGAGCAAATAGTATTGAGTTAGGGGATGAGTAATCCAAGAGTGGAAGGCCCCAAGGGGAGAGCAAAGAGAGGTCAAGATTGGTTACAGCTTGGAAACAAGTTGGCAGAAGGAAGAGGTCGCGAATGTTGCCCCGGAGAGCAAGGGAAGTGCGAGTTGATCGCTCTAGCAGGTGCCATTTGAGGCATACAAGAGAAATGGCATTGCGGGTACGAGTGTCAGTAACTAAGGAGAATATATTGAAGAGAATTAAATCTGGTAAGTCGTGGAAATGGACATGGTTAAGTGCAGCCATTTTGACATGGACTTTGCCTGTAAGAGAGAAAGAATGGTTTTGGGGTGGTGAAAGAAACCTCAACTATTGTCTTATATACAGTGGGAAAATAGGTTGTACCTACAAATGGCAAAGTTTTGCGGATGAAAAGAAAAGATTCAACCATTCAAAAACGCCAACTGGTGGGGATGATGAATATATCTTTTATTATGTGGTGTAGGACTGAAGACAAGGATGGAAAAATAAAAACCAGCATTCTCATAGGTAGAGGCATAGAGCAAGAGAGGAGTATACCCATGCTAGAAGATTCATTATCTACATAAGTGGTGGCTTATTCAGAGAGACATCACTTACCAAAAAAAAATTGGGAGAGAGAATATGCGCGAACCTATGGAGATGGAGAAAAGGATACAGTTAGTGGGAACTGGTGGCCTCAGAGAGATCAGGAAGACTGCAGGAGGAGGAACCTGTAAGGTAGAAGATAAAGATTCATACACCAAATCAAGGTACAATGATCTGCCAGTTGTCAGGAGGGGAGCTCATGTTGATATTGACCCATATTTTTGTTTTTTCATGAACCTTTTTGTGATGGATCCACCTCCATTTCTTCTGTCCAGAACTTGGCTGCTGTTTCCGGTACTATGTTCTGGAAGAACAAAAGTTGGTCCAGTGTCTGGTTACAGCATTCCAACGGAACAATTCAGTGCGGTGCACTGGACCCCAGGCAAGTCCGCTTTGAAATACTTTATTCCAGCCAAAGAAATGCTTAGGCTAAGGAATTTTCTTATAAAGTTCTTTCACTTCATGATTGGACTTAGGAGCACGATGTAGGAAACTCATGTTAGCCGTGTGTGTTAAATTTTATGGTATGTGTAATCTATGGTTCCACTTCTTATATGTAATACAAGTATTATATGTGCAACCAATTCTTTATATGATATGTGAATATAGATTCAAGTAGATTAAAAATTTGACCAATTATGTCACCATATACACACTGTTCTAAACAAATTAAGGAATAACATTCTTCAAATTTGACCATTTTAAGCACACTTAGCTTTAGTTAGAACCACACACCAACTCAATGTGCTATATAGGCTTTTTTCACCTGGTAGTCTGGTACTATAATTTTTTCATTGGCATCGTACTACCTATATCCCCCATGTGGCTGGGGAAGAGGCAAGGCAAGAAAATTGTTTTGGCTGTAAAAAAATTATATATAGATATATATATATATAGAGAGAGAGAGAGAGAGAGAGATGCTAAGACCTGTTTTATGGGGCTACTGTTTGTCCTTGGATCATCTCAAACTTGATTAGTAACATTGTTGTTGGTAGAAGTCTGTTTCTTGTAGATTTTGCTGGGTTAAAAGAGAAGCAAATGCTTTAGCCCATGCCATGGCTAAATTTGCTTCTCCTTTTAAGTCATCTCACTGTTGTATAAAGAATTTGCCTAGCTAAATCTATTTGGGATGTATTGTTAATATATTGTCGGTTAGGAAAATTCTTAGTTTACATTGTATTAGCAACGTAAACTTATATTTATACATATTTTGTGAGTCCATAATGTAACTTTACGTTGTTAATACAACTTAAACCTTTAAAAGTCCTATAGGTCATATTGTTCATCAAGTTAATATTTTCTAAACTAGTACTCAACCCGTATCTTTGTACTATCCTAATTAGGCTAAGATGAGGACAAAAGACCGGCTTGCATTCTCATAAATAGAGTATGGGGTATGGGGTTTATCTGTCAGTACCTAAGAGGTTGAAGATAAAGATTCATAGTAGGAAAAAGTGGTTGCTTACTGAGAGAGAGAGAGAGAGAGAGAATCTGTTCGGGCCTGTGGAGGTGAAGAAAAAGATAACAGTTAGTGGGAACTGGTGGCCAGAGAGGAGAGAGGCAATTCAAGGAGCGAGAATGGCACCGCATGCAAGGTAATAGATAAAGATATGCTAGGAAGTACTAGAAGTGGTGCCGCTGCTGCCACCTGCCGAAAGAGGTTCTCAAGCTAGTCATGATCAACGCTTTTTTTTTTTTTTTTTTTTTTTTCTCTCCATTTACCCCTTTCAGGAATGCGATAACTGATAATTGACTTCTAGCTTTTACACATTCAACTCACCAACTTGATAAACTCGTTCCAACCCAACCTAACCCAACTTCTTAGGTCAATTCTTCGTGGTGGATTGATAGATTGGGGTGGGTTGGGTCTTAACAAGTTTTTTTTTTTTTGACGTCCAAGTTGGGATAGAAAGATTTCAACTTAAATACACACAACCTATGCAATTAATAATTAATATATATATATATATATATTTTGGGTCTTAGTTTAAATTTATTAGCTTGATTTATTTTGATGTTTTAAAACTTAGTTTCAACTAAGTTGAAGTACCAAGCCCAATTCTATTATTGAATGATGGATTTAAACTATTAAATGAAATCAAATATTTTTATAAAGTCTAAGAAATCCAACTCAACTCATTTCAGCCTGATTAATGTGGATTAAGTTTGGTTGGTTTTTAGTACCATGGGTTCATTTAGATTGGAAATTTCTCAATTTATGGAATTTGAGAAAGATGCATTGGGCTGAAAAAAAATCTCAAACCAACCTAACCTAAACCCAATCCATTCACATCCTCATAAATCATGATACTGAAAATTATCTTATACAATCCATACAAGATTATAGGCCCCACAAACATAAAACCCACATGGCTATGAAAGGTCCACTTTATAAATCGGGCATAAGAAATGTTTTATCATATTTTACAGGGACAGATGATTCTAAACCATAAAATAAAGCTATTAACATGGAAAGATTATCTTAGGAGACATCTCCCTAACACTACATGCGGGTCTCACAAATATGGGTCTTAGTTGTTGTGAGAGGGGTTTCATGAAATATCTACTCATAAGCATGATAATCAACTTCTATTTTTTCCAATTAGAATATATATGTTTCTCCTTGGGCTGATGTTTTGCTCTACACATTTACAAAAGAATTCTTCAAATTAAATTATTTCTCCATGACTTGGCCATGTAATATTACTCATATGTTTTCTTTTTTAATTGGTTTGGTTAAATATAAAAATAAATAAATAAATAAAAAATAAAAACTTCTCAAAGGTGGAAGCACTACTAGTTAGTAGGGCTATGCAAAAAAACCCATTTGACTTGCCAACCCGCCTGACTTGAACCAACTCGACCAATTCATGTGGGTTCATTAAGTGAGATGGGTCGGGTTGGGTGGGTTAGATAGATAATTTAGTGGGTTGAGTTGAGTAATGAGTTGAGATATTTCTAACCCACCATAACCCAACCCGCTTGCCTATATATATATACACGCTTTGTCATGTTACAAAACTCTCCCTTACATATTCATCTACTTTATTTCTCTTATCTCTTGCCCTTTCTTTTTATTTTTTTATTTTCACATTTCTCCCCCTTAATAAACTCTAGCCACTCTCTCTAAGATTTTGTTATTATTCTTACTCTATGTACATGTCTAATTTCATATTCTAAGATGTTTTTATTTTCAATGTGATAAAGTTTTTAGTCATTTTAATAAAAAATAATGTAGTATTTGTAATTGTTTTGCAATTCTTTCTTCTTTTTTCTTATTTGTGGGAGAAAAAAATTATCCAATTTAATTAACATAATTTCATTTAGTTAATTGAATTTGTCAACCTATCTAACTCGTTTAATCCACTGAGTTGAAACCATTAAGATTTGTAACCGACCCGCTGGATTTATAGATTGGTGGGTTAGTGACGGATTGGAATTTTCTCAACCCACCATTAACAGTTTGGTTAAAAATATTGCCCTCCACCCGTCCAATCCGACCAGTGCACACCCTTACTAGTCAGTACACACTAAAAGTATTCCCATATAGGAAATGCAAACAATATGCATTTTGTCTCCCCAAAATACCATTTTGTTTTCTCAAAATACCATTTTATCTATTTTACATTCTCACTTCATAATACATCATGCATTTCATTCTTTATTTTACAATCTATCCCATTAAAATAATCCATTTTCTAACCACATCAACAATACTAACACCAGCAACAACCCACGACTAAGAGTGAGGCTCCTCTTCAGTTTATCAATCTCCTATTTTCTCCTATTTTAAATAGGATGAGTGACATGTGGTATAAAGGCAAATCAATGGTTAAAAAAAAAAAAAAAAAAAAAAAAAAAAAGATCTCTCTCTCTCTCTCTCTCTCTTCAAAGGTTCAACCCCTCCTAGTTTGACAGTCCCAATTCCCAACTCTGAAAATCAAGTCTTCCTTATTTTTCTATAAGAACAATAAGAGGTTTTGCAGCACAATCATGATATTTGTTGGTGAGATCCCATTTTATTCTTTCTCATCTTTTTCTCTTGTGCACCCTTCATTGTTTCCTTTTTTTTCTTTTTCTTTTTTTTCTTTGAACTGATTCCATCTTTGTCTATTTGACTCTTTTCCTACACTTTTTCAAATACCCATTTGCTCAATTGTTCAACAATAACCCCAACAATTGTTTTTTTCCCATTCCTTAATCTGTTTGGTGGCCGAGAAAAATTGAAAAATATAAGAAAAGAATTGATTGTATCTTTTCCTCAAGAACAAGACAATTAAAATTTTTAAGAGTAAAAACGATAAGCTATTGGAATTTTAGCCCCCTTCAGACCATAATCCAAACATGGATTCCTACTAGCATAATCAAATGATTATAGTTCCATTTAATCGATTTGGTTGAGTATCTGATACCTTAAATCTATGGGCCAAGCCATTTAGGTTTTGTAGGCAAAGTGCTGAGAGAGGCAAATAAAAGGAGGAATGAGAAAGTGATGGAGAGAGAAAATTATGAGGGGAAATCTATGTAGGTATAGAACTGCAGAAGAGAGAAAGGAAGACTTAATTTTTCTAATTTGGGAGTTGGGACTGTCGAACTGGGAGTTGTTGAAGTGAAGAAAATATGAGAGAAAGAATGAGACAAAGAAAGTGAGAAAATTTGTGTGTGATTTTCTTTTATTTATAACCGTTTGATTGACCATATGCCACATGTCATCCATCCTATTTAAAACGGTAGAAAATAGGAGGTTGTTAAACTGGAGAGAAGCCTCACCCCACGACTAAACCCACCGCTGCCACCACCTTTGACCAAAACACTACCACCATAAGTTGTTTTCCACCGTGACACAACACCAACCCACCCCATCTTTGAGAGAGAGAGAGAGAGAGAGAAAGAGAGTAAAAAATAAATAAAAATGAAATAGAAGTTGCTACAATAGGAATACTATGGTATAGCAAGTTGTAATTTTTTTTGTATTTTGCATTCCCGGACGCTGGTTTGATTTTGTGTATTTGAGAATGCATTTTACATTTTTAATGGGTTTTGAAGGGAATGCTCTAATAAGATGCGGAAGCCTAAAAATAAGAAAATCATATGTGGAGGTTTTGGTGATTCCAATTATTGGTCATTTATTTACTTAGTTTTGAACAAAGCACCAATTCAACACCGTATTAAAAATAAAAAATAAAAAAAGAAGAGGAGAAATTTTATTAATCAATTAAAATTTAAAAAAAAATTAAAAGAGATTTTATTAATCAATCAAATTGTAAACTTGTAAGCAGTTTCCATAGGAGATAGGACTAATATTGTACTTAATATTGTTCTTATATAGACTCTGACTTACCTTAATTCTAGTTGACTTAAGAAACCCTAATTTTAATTGACTTTAAAAAAATCCTGATTATTGATTAAAAAAACATTGACTCCAGGAAATTGATATATTAAGTTATTAACCTACTTAACTACTAAAACTTAAAATAAATACAATTTACCAATAATATAAATGGAGTGTTTTCACTTTTTAGCATTGAGACACATTAGGTTTTTTATTTTTTTTTCTCTTTTATTATTTCCTATCTCGTGGTACTATTTATAGCCATGGGTATTGTTCATACAACTCAAATACTATAAACTTCCCTCTTTTCCTTTTTTCTTACGATCCCGTGTCAAGCCTTTACTCTTACCTGTCAAGACCATAAAACTCTAAATACTCTCTAGAGCCAATTTTGAGCCCTAAATTGTACTACTCTGAATCCTGGATCCACAAATCCTAGTAAACCTTAACCCGCCACAATTACACCTCAATCTATCATAACCAGTCCAAGTAACAGCATGTAAGATCTTCCCTTTCCTTTTCTTTTTTATTTCTAGGGTACTCAAAAGAAGATACAGCAACATTTCTTTAGGAACAACTAGAATATTATACTTCAGCAGGCATTGACTCTCAACCAACAAGCTAGGGTCATGAGGAATCTCTCCAAATATCATTAAGTAATAAATTGTTAATCGTAAAAGCTTTCATTCAATTGAATGGATCATGAATGTGAGCCTTACCAACATGTAGCTTAGTTGATATTCCAAGGACTTCCTAAGAGACCATGGGTCGAGAGATTGTGAACCAGGAGCCAAAACCTAAGAAGTAAAATAATAGGTTTGATCAATATTGCAACCTTTTGAAATTTACATTTAAGTATAAGCAAAAAATCAACTTCATCCTGCAGTCCATTGTGTGAGATATTGGGCAAAGATGTCCACTAACCTCAAGATAAACCCAAAAGACAGACCATTCCTTCTCTCCAGTTTCCAGTTTTATTTCCAAAGCATCCCAATCAAACTAAAATTTTGGAAATGGTTATGATTGTCTCACAATGATAGAGTAGAGCTTCTGCACTGTAGAGTGTAGAGATCAGATGTCCTTTAAGGATTTGTGCATCTCCTCTGGCAAAACGTCAGAAAGCTTATAGACTACCAGCTTTGCAGGGACTGGAAGAGGGATGACACAATAGAGATGGTTTGACAGCTATAATATAGTGGAACACCATGACATGAATAAATACACCTGATAACCTATACTACAGAGAAGGAATAAAACATAACAGCTAAACAGAACATGTGCCAGGAGCTTTGAAACAAAACTTGAGAGAAGAGAACCTAAGATCCAATAATAGGTTTGGGTCATGGGGATCAAATCAAATGACTTTCCTAAGTTTCCTAATTCTTTTCCCCCACTTTTCTGACTTCACGTTCAAGAGATCAAAAGAAATAGGGAGATCTGCAGAGTGACAATTGAAAATTTTGCAGTAATTGCATTTTGGTGTGAAACACACCAAACCTACAGAAGTTTTTAGTTATGTTTCCTAGCACTACAAGTCTCTCTCTCTCTCTCTCTCTCTCTCACAAACACACACACAATCCACCAATGAAACCCTAGAACTAGAAGAGACACAAACCCAAAAAGTATTGCAGTTCAAGTGACAAATGATTTGTTGCAAGAACCTCAAGTGAGATAATACTAAACACAATGCTTAGCTGTCTCTAAAGCAAATCATTATAGAGAACGCAGATTGATTTTTAAATAGTTCATAAAAAGGGTAGGACTTCTGCAATCAGCTGATATCCGTAATATTGCAATTCTATCAAGGACACAACTCCAATAAAATAAAAATAAAATTTGTCACCCATGGTTGTTGCCTGCACCATGAGTCCATGAGTACCAATTTCAACAACTCACTAGAAACTTTTATGCTACACCCCCATAAATGCAATTTACTTTCATCTTACAGAAGAAAGGCATAGAATTTCATATAATATAGGCCTAAATGAGTTTTCCATAGTAAGAATGTACATCAGGAAAGTTCCTAAAATTTACAACCATTGCACTCACACAAGGACAAGAACAGCTCTACATAATTAAATGAGGAACCCCTCATGTAAATTTTCAACATCCAAAGACAATCTTCCTTAAAAAATCACATCAAAAACAGTCTCATATCACTTAACATTAATTAAATTTGGTTCTTTCTGAATAGAAAACAAGATAGTGAACAAAGGGTCTACAAGGAGAATCTTCACATATTGCAACCTTTAGCACGCTGTACCCTAACAAGCCACCAAAAAAAGTATGGTAGTAACACTTAAGACACTTAACCAAGCAATGCAATGCAGTGTAGATTGTCTAAGAATCAAACATAAAAAATTTAAAAAATCCAAATATATCAGTCTCACACTTGCATACGATGTACAAAATATAGACATAACATGGAATTCATGGAAGCACCAAAGTTCTTGAACCTTTTGTTTTATTCAGAGCAACTGATATACAAACAGGGATTATTCACTCAGTAAGTTATTCATGAAGAACACCCACAGATTTTTTTTTTTTTTTTTTTTTTCCTAACAATTACACCGCAACAGACACAACAACATAGTGACATAAATAGCTACTCTCATCTAAAAATCATGAAGAATATAACAAATTCGTATGAAAAGAAGAAAAAACAAAGAAAGAAAAAAAAGACTACCCTTGTATTAGGGAGCTCTGGGGTCAGTTCCATACTGCCAAACATAAACAAGCTCGTCCCAACCGGTACTGGCGATCAAGCCTTCGACGAGCACGCTCATGTCGACCCCGACCGCGAACTCCGTGTGGTGACCGTACTGCCCAATGCGCGCGTCCTCCACCATGTAATCCCACGCGCACACGGTCATGTCGTAAGAGCACGACATCAAGAAGCTCCGATTGTGAGGCGAGAATTTCACCTTCCTGACGGCGTAGCCATGGCCGTTAAGCACCGCCAACGGGGTCCTGTAAGTCCGAATGTCCCAAACCCTAACAGACTTGTCAACAGAGGCTGTGGCAATAACACAGTCGTCGTACTTGTTCCAATCGCAAGACAGAATCTCAAACTCGTGAGCGGCCACCACCATTGTCGAACCGGGCTCGCGCACGTCCCACACGCGCAGCGTGCAGTCGCCGGAGGCCGAGGCGAAGACGTCGGCGTGGCGAGGGTTCCACACGGCGGCGTAAACGCAGTACGCGTGTTCTTGGAAGCTACGAATCGAGGTTGGCCGATCGAGAGTCCAGAGCTTGATCGAGTCGTCCCAGGAGGAGGAGATGAAGGAGTCGCGGCGGACGGGGTTGTAGTCGACGGACTGGACCTCGCGAGAGTGTTCGTGGAGGGATCGGATAGGGTTGGAGGTCGGGGGAAGAGAGAGGTCGTAGATCTTGAGAGAGCCGTCGGCTACGGCGGCGACGAGGAGGGAGTCGTGGGACTCGGACCAGGCGACGTCGTAGACGCCGTCGGCGGTGTCGAAGGAGGCGAGCTCAACGAAAGGGGAGGAAGGAGTGGGAGGGAGGTCGAGGATGTGGACGCGGCCGTTGCCGAGGATGCCGAAGTTTTGGGCGGTGGCTACGGCGAGGCGGGACTCGTAGAATGGGCTGAATTTTACGGAGTATCCGTTGAATGGGGTTTTGAAAACGGGCATGGTTGTTGCGGTTGAGGATTGGATTTTTTTTTTATTTTTATGGGGGGTTTGATTGATTTGTGGAGCTCTGAGGGTTTGAATTATGATGATTGATGAATGATGATGAAGTTAGCTTCCCTAGGATTTCGTTTTTAGGAAAGATGACAGGCACCTTATCGAGCTTTTTTATCTATCTTTACTCTTCACTAGTGTTCTTAGAATATTTTTATTTTATTTATTAATTATTCTTTTTTTTTTTTTTTATGCCCAGGACGTTTGCATTGTACGAAATTGAGTAACATATATCTACCCAAAATATATATATATATATATATATATGTGTAACATTTGCTTTTAGAAAAAAGTTGGATGGATTGCGTAATCTTCATATATTAAAAAGATTCAGGATGTTAGTTATGGTTTCAAAAAAAAAAAAAAAAGTTAAAAATATCCATAATTTAATTAGATAATCTTTGTTTTTAAAAAATAAAAAATAGGGTTAAAATTGTAATCTACAAAATAAAAATAAAAATACCTGAGAAAATTTTTCTAAAAATTAGCACACATTCTCTATTTAAATATATCTCACGTACGTTTGATATACTTTTTCCTAAAAACTAGTAAGCACTAAACCCAGTTTTCTTCTTTTCAAATTCTAAATTTTAGTTTCTTAAAAATTTCTTCCTGTGTAATCTTGTTAACAATAGATAAATTTAAATTAAAAAATCAGATTAATCTCAAAATAAAAAAGAGCCTCATCACACATGCGGAGCGTGTGTGATGAGGCTAGTTTTTATTATTACTATATACATTTTAAAGAGTTTGGGTACGCATCAGTTTTAGCAAAAATTTATGTTTATTTTTGCATAAATACCCTTTTTTTTTTTTCATATGACCACTTTTCAAAAGCACTTACATCAAATTATCTATTATACATTTTATTTTATTTAAATAATCATTATGCATTCTTTATTTATTATTATCTTCATAAAGAGAAGGAGAGAAAGAGAGAGGAATTTGATGAGACAAGAGGTGAGAGAAAAAATAATAATAATTACAATTCTACAATAATTGTGTATATTTACAAGTTTACATTAGTAATTTTGCTAATTTATACATTTTTTATCTTGATTGATGTGGGTGATTTTAGGATTTGAATGTGAAAATTTAGTTATTTAACACATTTTTCTATTATATGCTTCCTCATGATGCAAATGCTCTAGTATAAGCTATTATGTCATCATAAAGTATAGTTTGGCTAATAGCAATGGCAGTCTAGAAGAGTTTATTTTCATAAGTTTATATTGTATTTATAAAATACATTCGGCAAAAGTATACTTAAAATATTGTAAATAAGCTAAATAAACTTCTTAAGTTAAAGCTGTAAATAAGCTTGATAAATTTCTTAATTTCTCTTAAATAAATAAATAATTCTAAAATGTAAAGTTATTAAATCTTAAACATTTATCTCATATTTGTTCTTTTACATGCACAATAAAATCTCACAAGCAGCTAAGATGTTAAATTATCGTAGGTCAAAATAATAATAATAATTGTAGGAGCCCGAAGATTTGGAGCCCAAGCCCACTAGGAGTAATGGGTTATGCTTCTCAAACCTGGCCTAAGTTAATAAAATTTGTAAGAGGTGAGAAAGAACAACAACAATGGGCTCTGCACGAGGACATGTACAAGGAGGAATCTCGTTTTTTATTGTTTAGAAACAAATAAATACAAGGTTCTCTCCAGGTGCTCCCGAGGAGACTATATTATACAATTGGTCATGTTCACTTTCTTCTTCCTAGTGTCTTTTCTTCTGTTTCTTTTCTCTCTCCTTCCTTTTTTCGATCCCCCCTATAATGCTCTCACTCCCTTTCTTATATACATCTACCTTCATTGCATCTTCACCCTCCATTTCTACTTCACCTCCTTCCTTTTATGACACTTGTTACCTTTCACATCTGAAGCAGGTGGTGGAAAAGATCTGCCTAGCTATAGCTTACAATGTTCAGGTCACTTCCCCATTAATGTAGCTGATAAAGCTATTGTCTACCATTTAATGCAGATGCAACAAGCTACATCAGGCCAACAGCTTCCCTACTGCCTACGGACTTCCACTCTCTTCAAATTCTAGCTTCCACTAGAGTACCATAGAGTACCAAGACTCATTTCTTCTTCTCCTCGAGTGGCTTCCTCCCTTAGGCCCGTGGCTTGCAATATCACCAAGTCAATGTTGCGACCTTTCGACTTCATCCTCAGTCCTCGAGTCAATGGTGCAACTCCTCAGCTTCCTCCTCGGTTCTCGGGCACCCACAATAATAATAATTATAATAAAATTATAACTCAAAATAAGAATGTTATTGAAATGTTGCACTCCTAAACTTTCTAATCTCAAATAACTAGATAGAGTTTATCAATGTAAGTTTTTCGATAAACAAAAAAGCATACTATATGTATTTGCAAAGACTAGGCATAAAAAGCAACAGCAACAAGACACTCTTGTTGGACAATATGGGTCTCAAAAACCCATTTAGAACATTGAATTGGAACCTTATCATTCAAAGGCTTTTTAACTCGCAAGACAAGGGGAAAAAGACTTTGGCTTATCCTAAAGTAGAAACCAGGCGACGAAGACCTAAGACTCTTTACCTTTGGTTAACTCGTTACTATTTTGAAAGTCGAACCTCCTACTGCCACCCATTTTTAGTGTCGTCTCTAGATTCTAAGAGCAAATTACTATTCCTATGTCTTTGGTTTTCAACTAATTTTTGTGTTTGATGGAGAATGGATTATCTCAAATGTTGTTGTACCAATAATGAATTGTCTTTTATGAAAATTAAAATTAAAAGAAAAATAAAGTTCAAATCTTAAATTCAATAAGTCTATGATTTCAGTAAATGTTTGACACATAGAGAATCCATGAGTAGAAATTACATTCTTCTACTCTAAACAATATCTCATTTTACATACCCAATGAATTACTAAAATGCATGATTCATCTCCCAAAGTTATTATACTACTTAACTCTCTACCATCTATTTTGGTGTTAATAGTCTAATGGATTGAAGTATTAAAAGTCCAACTTACTCATTTGTTTTGGAGTGAGAGGTAAATTGGTTTGTTTAATACTAAATTTCGTCAGACTTATACTAAAATAGACAGCATGGGGTGAAGTGTTACAAAATTATAACTTAGGAAGCCAATTGTGCATTTTGATTGTTTAAGGGAAAAAGTGTAAAATATAATATAATTTATGGTAGAAAAGTGTAATCCCTCCTAAGTGGAATGAATAAAATTAGGGTTTAAGTTTCAAAAGAGATGGGAAAATTAAGGTATAATCTTGATGAAGTTTTTATCTATCTCTACAAAAGTTCACTTTAACATGTAGAATCACCTAGGAGGGAGAGAGAGAGAGAGAGAGAGAGAGAGAGAGAGAGAGAGAGGTTATCTAAAAAAAAGTTTAGAAATGAGGTCATTTTCTACAAATGATTAAATTATTTAATAATGAGTGATAAATATTAATATTTTGTTTCAATTAAAAATTTTGAAGTGTCACTTTGCTAAAGTTGTAATTTTAAGAGTTACTTTAAAAATCCCAAGTATCCAAATTCCAAACTCGAATTTCATGGGAATATGTCACTTTCTAAATTATAACATTATCATTCTCATACCACCTACCATTACTATAGTTTCTAATCTTTGCCACAACCAACACCATAACAGTGCTACCACTCCAAATTTCATAGCCACCCATTGCCATCACCATTACCATGGTACACTATCATCACCACTACCATCCACCTTTTTCACCACCACCACCATCATCACTATATCATTACCTCAATAATACCATAGTTGTTTTAGTTCCTTTACCTCTATGGTATCTAACATCTTAATTCTTAAAAATATAAATTTATACTGGATGGACTAAAATTCCTATCAATTTAAATCATGCCATTTTTAAATTCCATTAATACCATATATGTAGTATGGAAAATTTTATGCTACAAATAATCTCTCCAAATAGAAATACTTTAGGGAGAAAAAGTACTACAATCCACTAACAAAAATTTAATATTTTTTATGCAACTTAACACTTGTTGTGCTTCTTTGAAAAAAAAAAAAACACCAAAAAAAAAGGGGGGAAAGTTAACAAATTCTCAAGGTACTAATTTGTGAAATATTTTTAGAAATTTTTCATAGGAAAATAGAAAAGCAACTAAATTTTTTGACATTTTTTTATTATATATTTTTCATAAAATTGGTATTAAAACTTTTTTAAAATGGTTTATTAACAAATGTCTTAAGAGCACCCATTAACTAAACCAAAAAAGAAACACTTGAAAAGAGATCATAAACCATGCTTCATTAAATGGAGGTTTACTTTAAGCCTAATCTTTTGAGTTGAGTATAGGATTGTAAACAAGTAGATTCAAGTATTAAAAGTTCAGACTTGTTAATTTAATTTAATTTCAAACACAAGCCGAGCTCGAGCTCATCACCAAATTAGATTATATGTTCAAGTTTGGTTCATTTACTTGTTGAGCAAGTTCGAACTTGTTCACAAGTTACATGATTAATTTATTTATTTTCATACATTAAGTAAAACCACGACTAAAATATTTTACCCTTTCACAAATCTATAAAGTTTTACTACAAATAGATTGTTTATGCTATGAATAAACTACAAATAATGATTTTATATCATATGAACCAATTTACAACTTTATACAATCTTATTTCAAGTCTATATAAATATATTTGTAGACAAGTATATATATAAATATATATTTTAATATATAATTAATTCAAGCCCTTGCCCTTATGTTCACTGGCTTGTCCACAAATACACATAATTATGTTTGAGCTTAACTCATTTTATAATCAAGCTTAAAGTTGGGCTTGAACTAAACAAATGAACACAAACAAGTTTTTTTCTTAAATTGAGCTCGAGTTATTTATAAATAGTTTTGTTCATTTACTAACTCTAGTTAAGTGTGATTTTAACAACACTTCCATAGGGTATAGTATTTATTACACACTTGCTGTATACACTTTTACAGTCGAGAAAGTTGCACAAAAATAATGACTTGAGTCACGATTTCCAAGCTCAAAATTGCAACTTTTTATTTTTTTTATTTTTTATTTTTATATTTAGAGAGACTTGTATAAAACAAGTATTTCCCTAAAAATAATAAAACTTAAGTATTCATTAAAACTCCCAATTAAATTCAATCACAATTGTATTGAATTTAATTGTCTTAGGAAAATAAGATACTATTTATGTTTTATTTAATTAAGAAACCTAATATAACGCAACTAAACTATTCTGCGTAAATTTTGCCCCCACTAACAAATATGACTGCGGCAAAGTGAGAAAACCTGCCAATGCAGCGTCGTTTGACGCCCTATATACAGTTGGCTAATAAAGGCCCCAAAAACACCCTTAACCACATCGCCATATGCTTTTCATCACATGTAGCCCACCGCTATATATCCAGGCGTCCTACAATCATAAACATCTATGTAAAATCGTGAATTTATAAACCTTAGAATCTTGATCTCATTGAGAGATTTTGAGCTTAGAAGTGTTTAACAATGGCGAAGAATCAATAACAGAAAATGAGAGAGAGAGAGAGAAAAAAGGTAAAAGAGTGTTTCTAGAAATGAGTAAAATTGATTATCCAAGCTCAGAGAGCAATACATAACACAGAGCTCTTATTTATAGAGCCCGAGAATACATACAAGACTAAATCTTCTAGAAGATCAATCCTAACTATATTGTAACAACCCAAATAACCATCTCCAATAATCAAGGAAGGCAGTTATGATCAAGTCTGTAACTTCCCTCTACCTTGAGTTCTGGGAAGAACAGAGTAAGCCTTGAACCTAGAAGCTTGAATTTGTGAGGAAGATAGTGTCAAAACGGTGACATTTGTGTTTACTGAAAACGCACCGTTTCACTAACTTGTGTTTCCTTCTTTACTGGAACGCACCGTTTTACTAACAATCATTAAACCACACGACACCATTTTGAGTCCATTTAAGTTACCGTTGGAGAAGTAGCCGTTAGACTTCGTCTTCCTCTTTATTCTCAGATTTCAAAGATTCCTTGTGCTCTGTCTTCACCATTTGCACATTATCTCTAACATCCCCCCCTTAAAACCATGGGGTCAACAGACACCATGATTTTGGACCTGAGATAAACAAATTGAGAGGTAGAGAGACTTTTAGTGAAAATGTCAGCGAGTTGATCCCCTGTAGCAATATATTTCACTTGAAGATCCCTGCGCAAAACCCTCTCACGAACAAAATGGTAATCAACCTCCAAATGTTTGGTGCGGGCGTGGAAGATAGGATTAGATGCAATTGCCAAGGCAGATACATTATCACACCAAAGCTTCGGAGCAGTGGGAAGAAAAATGCCCAGATCTTTGAACACTTGTCAAAGCCAGCATAGTTCAGCAGTTGCATAAGCCAAGGCATGGTACTCAGATTCAGTAGAAGATCTGGACACTGTGTCTTGCTTCTTAGCACTCCAGGTAATAGGGTTGTACAAAAGATAGGCAATGAAGCCAGTGGTAGATCATCTATCAAAAGGATTACCTGCCCAGTCTGAGTCAGAGAAGGCAGAGAGAGAGATAGGACCAGGTTGAAGGAGAATACCAAAATTGAGAGTGCCAGTGATGTATCTAAGGATGCGTTTTGCAGCAGTAAGATGAACATCCATAGGAAAGGACATAAACTGACAAACTTGATGTACAGCAAAACTCAAATCAGGTCTGGTGAAAGTCAAATAATGGAGTGAACCAACCAGACTTCGATATTCATGTGGATTAGAGAGCAGAGAGCCCTCATTGGGCACCAATCTGAGATGAGGAGCACAAGGAGATCTTGCAGGTTTAGAAGACTGCATTTGGAGTTTGAGAAGTAAGTTTTGAGCATATTTTTTTTGAGTAAGGTATAAACCCTTGGATGATCTGGTGATTCGGAGGCCAAGAAAATAGTGAAGGGGACCCAAATCTTTAAGCTCAAAAGCCTGACTAAGCTGAGCTACCAAAGAGTCCAAGAACTTGGGATTGTTGCCAGTGATGACAATGTCATCCACATAGACCAAGAGATAAACCACAAGACTGCCATGATGAAGGATGAATAGGGAGGAATCAGCAAGAGAAGCTTGAAACCCCATGTGTAATAGTTGGGTTGAAAACCTCTCAAACCAGGCCCTAGGTGCTTGTTTAAGCCCATAGAGAGACTTCCAAAGTCTGCATACATATTTAGGATAAGAAGGGTTAACATACCCAGGAGGCTACACCATATACACCTCTTCCCTCAAATGACCATGAAGAAAGGCATTCCTAACATCCAATTGTCTTAAAGGCCAATCAAATTGAACAACAAGTGAAAGAATGATTCTAACTATGGGAGGTTTAATGACAGGGCTGAAGGTTTCCTCAAAATCCACACCATATTGTTGATGAAAGCCCTTGGCAACCAATCTAGCCTTATACCTATTGATGCTGCCATCACTGTTGAGTTTAAGTTTGAAGACCCACTTGCAACCAACAACATTCTGAGAAGGAGAAGGAGGGACTAAAGACCAAGTCCCTTGTCTTTGTAAGGCAGCAAACTCCTCATCCATGGTAACACAACACTGAGGAAATTGGATTGCAACCTTATAGGAGGGAGGTTCAGTCAAGGTATAGTCAGGCTTGAGGGCCTTAGAAGAAAGCTTGGAGAGCTTTGCAGGCTTGACCACTGACTGAGGCTCATCAGTAATTGCCTAAGCAACAAGTGCCTTTGGCTTAAAAGTACCAACCTTAGACCTTGTAACCATAGAATGTGTGTTGGTAACAGAAGGAACTTGAAACATAGAAGCCACTTGTGGAGCAAAAGGGTAGACAGGAGGAATAGGTGTAGGAATGAATAGGGAGGGAGTAGGTTGTGATATAGAGGGATTAGGGCCAGGTCCAATAACTGGGGTAGTGACTGGTGTAGGGACTGGGTTAGAGACTGATGCAGTAACTTGTGCAATAATTGGGTCAGGAACTGATGCAGGTACTGGTGTAGACACAGGTTCAGTAGGAATAGGAGTAACAGTGATAGATGCAGGTGTAGGAAAGGGAGGTTGAGATGGGATGGAGGAGGGTGTAACAGTGGTATTTGACACAGGAAACAGAAAAGAAGATGTAGAAGATTGTGCAGTATGTAGTGCAGTGGGATTAGAAGATAAAGTCAATGAGGGAAAAAAGTCATGTTCATTGAATAAGACATGCTTGGAGATATAAATATGGGAGGTAATAGGGTTTAAACAAATGTAGCCATTAGTATAAGGAGGATAACCAAGAAAGATGCAAGAAGTGGTATGGGGTTGAAGTTTGTTGGAATTGTATGGTTTAAGTAAAGGAAAACAAACACAGCCAAAGGTCTTTAGATGGGAAATGTCAGGTTTGGTGAGGAATAACAATTCCCAAGGAGTTTGATTGTTAAGATTGGGTGTAGGAAGTCTGTTAATAATATGAACTGCTGTGGATATGGCATAGGACCAGTATAAGGGTGGTAGTTGAGAATGTGATAACATAGTTAGAGCACATTCAACCAAATGCTTGTGTTTCCTCTCAGCTACCCCATTTTGCTGAGGTGTCTGAGGACAAGTAAGATGCTGGATAATACCATTTGAGGAACAAAATCTTTTAAACACATTTGAAGTAAATTCACCACCTCTATCAGTTCTCAAAATTTTTATTTTGGAGTCAAGTTGATTTTCTACTGTAGCTTTAAAGTATTCAAAAACTTCAAACACAACAGACTTGAATTTTAAAAGGAAAAGCTAGGTAAATTTGGAGTAATCATCAACAGATAGAACATAATATTGAAAATCATTAATAGAGGTGGTGAGCGCTGGACCCCAAACATCAGAGTGAATCAATTCAAGAGCTTTAGAAGCTTTAAAACCAGATTTATCAAAAGATAATTGATGCATTTTGCCATTGAGACAATGTTTACAATGTGTAACAGAATCAGTGATTGGTAAGATACAAGATGCATCAACTGAATAAAGTGTTGTGGTAAGCACTTTATTATTGGGGTGCCCTAGCCTATGATGCCACAACAGCCAATTATTAACCTTATTTACATGTAAAGCAGTAGGAAAACAAGAAGATTGAGCAGACTGAGGAGATGGTGAGACTGAAGTAGAGTGGAAGGCAATTGGCTTGAGGAAGTTCCTTGAGTAAATTGAATAGACTCCATTTTTACTCAAGCCCTTGTAGAGGAGTCTCCCCGTAGGTATATCCTGAATTTTCAGTTCATTTGCATCAAAGTGACAAGAGCAATTATTGTGAAGGCAAAATTTGTGAACAGAAAGGAGATTCATGGCTATCCTAGGGACATGTAAAACATCTTTAAGAATGAAATTGTGATATTTAGTGGGAAGGGAAGTATTACCTATATAGTTGATTGGTAGAGCCTGACCATTGCCCACAGTGACTTGTTTAGGTCCTTTGTATTGAGATTGAGTTGCAAGGTTGCTAAGATTGGCAGTAAGATGATCTGATGTGCCAGAGTTAGCTAGCCAAGGATCTTGATTATTAGCAATAGCAACATTAGTAGCACTAGCCATGGCAGCTAGTTTAGTTGGGGGATTCTTTCCCTGATAAGCAAAATTCATTCTGTGGTAACAGTCCAAGGCAGAATGTCCAAATTTCCAACAGATTTGACATGTAGGTCGATCAGCCTTAAGAACCTGAGTAGGTGTATGACTCTGATATATTGAATTTTGATTATTATGAGGGGAAAAACCTTAAGGTGTTTGAGATATGAATTGTTGACCTCCATTGGAGTTGAATCTACCTCCACTTCTTCCTCTATTAGAGTAGTTTCTACCCCTTCCTCTTCCAGATCCATGATTCTGAGATGGATTCTGAGAATTGCCATTTGATTTGCTATTAGATGCAAACATGGCCAAAGAGTGAGGAATTGAATCCATGTGCTCCATGATTGCTTGTTCTTCACTTTGCAACATTATAGCTAGTTGCTCATAGGAGATAGGATCACTTCTAGTGCGGATTACAGAACAGAAGTGAGCAAAATCCCTAGGGAGTCCTCTGAGAACAATGCAAATCAATTCTTCATTGTCAACAACCATTCCAACTGCAAGAAGCTTGTCATGAGCAACTTTAATCTTCTATAGAAAGCTATTCATTGAATCATTTCCTTTCTTGAGGCTTTGAAGCTCAAGTTTAAGATTCAGTATGTTTGCCCTTGATATGGAGGTGAACCTCTGTTCAAGAGTATTCCAAACCTCCCATGAGTTTGTGATCCCAACAACAAGTGAGAAAACTTGAGGAGTGAGAGTGGAATTGATCAAAGAGAGCAAGGCCTTATCTTTGATATTCCAAGATTGAAATTCAGGATTCACAACTGAAGTTGGATTTCCTGTAGCATCAAGTACAAAAGGAGATGGTTTTAGAGTTGTACCATCAATGTGCTCAATCAACAAGTATGCTTCCAGTATCGTGATCAGCTGGTGTTTCCATGGTATGTAGTTGGTGTAATCCAACTTGATAGACATTAGGTTTGACATGTTGGAGAGTAACAGTAACGGAGATGGAGATGGAGTTGTGTGAGTAGAGGATGATGGAATCGAAGTAGATTGAGAAGATTCTGTAGGTGCAATTGAAGCCATGGATCTAGAGCTCTGATACCATGAAAGATTTTGAGCTTAGAAGTGTTTAACAATGGCGAAGAATCAATAACAGAAAATGTGAGAGAAAGAGAGAGAGAAGGTAAAAGAAAGTTTCTGGAAATGAGTAAAATTGATTATCCAAGCTCAGAGAGCAATACATAACACAAAGCTCTTATTTATAGAGCCTGAGAATACATACAAGACTAAATCTTCTAGAAGATCAATCCTAACTATATTGTAACAACCCAAATAACCATCTCCGATAATCAAGGAAGGTAGTTATAATCAAGTCTGTAACTTCCCTCTACCTTGAGTTATGGGAAGAACAGAGTGAGTCTTGAACCTTGAAGCTTGAATCTGTGAGGAAGATAGTGTCAAAACGGTGATGTTTGTGTTTAATGAAAACGCACCGTTTCACTAACATGTGTTTCCTTCTTTACTGGAACGCACCATTTTACTAACAATCATTAAACCACACGACACCGTTTTGAGTCCATTTAAGTTACCGTTGGAGAAGTAGCTGTTAGACTTCGTCTTCCTCTTTATTCTCAGATTTCAAAGATTCCTTGTGCTCTGTCTTCACCATTTGCACATTATCTCTAACACTCATAACCAATTACCTAAATATATGTTTGCCACAGTTGGGTCATTCCAAAATAACAAACCACACAAATGAACAAACAAATCATGAAAGACAACCATTTACAAATAAAATAAAAAGAAATATCATGAAAGAAAACCAATCAGTCCAGATACCAATTACCAAGTAACTTGCATAAATCATGAACCAAACAAAACTTAATCACAAAATGTTATTCATCTGAAAAATACAACTAAGGCTATGACATTGTTAACGAATTGTTCACAATGAAAAAACTGCATATGAGATTTAAGAACACATGGTGTATTATGGCCTAGCACCGTCGCTCAATTTCTTACCAGGTTATAGTGACATCACCACTACCAGGACCATAACTAAAACAATCATGTCATATGTGAAAGGGAAAATATCGTTTATCATTGAATCGTGTACAATAGCTACATACAACAAAGTAACAAGATGACCTACTCATTTGCACGCCTAGACTAAAGAAACATGAATTCTTATTTGACCCCCACCTCACTCCCCAACAACGTCCAAAAACATATTTTACTCTCCTTTTTCCAGTTTTCTTCCTTCATTTCCTATTGCCAAATGAAAAAAGGGCAAAATAAATGGCCAACCCACCCCAGAATAATTAATTCCCAAGAGACAATGGTTCTTGTATAATGCTCTTAGATAAAGTTACAAGTTTGATTATGGATTGCTCCAGTATCTCTTCTCTCAATTTTTTGATCCTTCAACTTGTTTTCTCCTTCTTCTTTTATACTCCTCCTTTTCATCTCCACCTTCCACCTATATGCTAGATGGTTAGGGTTGATACTTGTCCCATTAGCCATTCCCATAAGTCCTCATGTAGTAGCTGTAAGGCTGAAATACACTGTTCAGGTATTACTTCTACATTAATGCAGCTAAGGGATTAGCTACAGTGTATTTAATGCGGAGGTAGCAGCTTTCTCCCCAGATATTTTGGGGCTCATCCTTATCTTATATCTTTGCAATGCTTGTCTGCCCCAACTGAATCTCAGGGGTTGTCATCCTTGCTGTCAAACCATCTTTCCAAGACCTCGGCCAAGTCCAGTTGAGGAAGTTTTCATCCTCGGCACACTCTCCGGAGCTATTATGACTAAACCCCACCTTTTATTTATCAGCGCAATCTCCTTTGACGAAGACTTCTCCTCCTCGGGCAGATCCTCGTTCTCGGCTTGGGCCACAGGCCCAATATATGGATAAATAATGAACTTCTGGGCCCAAGGGCCCTTCAATATAAAATATGCAAAATTAAGCTATTATCATGCCTCTTTTTGAACAATACTTTTGTGGATTATCATTTGGAGTTAGCTAAAAGAAGAAAAATGTGTATATGTGTGTGTGAGCGCTTTTTTTTTGGGAGAATGTGCTCTTTATGATGTCATAAACACCATAATTTTAATTACTATATAACTCTTATAAAGTTTAATCTAGTGTCATGTTAATTTAAGAATTACCAAGTTTATTAAATTCTTCATTGGTTAATATACAATTTATGATGGATAGTTAATTTAAAAAAAAAAAAAAAACTGAAATTATAATCTTAAAAGTGTTCAAATTAATTAATTATTATTTTTGAATCAATTATGGATTATTTTTTCTCGAGAAAATTAATATTTGTGCAAACACCATGTGTGCAAGAAACAATGGTTGTTAGAGTTTTGTAGGGCCGGGAAACTTATGATCCAGCCCACGCTCTATCCGGGCTTAGGGCCCGTGCCGAGGAGGTAGTGTGCCGAGGACGAGTGATCAAAGGCCGAGGGGTTAAGGGGAACAACGGAGGACGACTCTGTCCTCGGCACTCCAAGACTTTGATGAGAAGAGCAACGCCTTAGTGAAGGCCATCCCTAAATAATCCCCTGAAGGGGATGTGAATGGAATAGGGCCCACATGGAGGGCCGGTGCAAAATAGGTTCAAGGAAAATACGTCCCCTCCGCATTAAATGCACCGGCCAACGTCCTGATCATGTTAATGAGAAAAGACGTTTGGACGGTGTAACTTCGATCCTCGCGACTAAACAGAAAAGTAAGAGGGGACAGCTGATGGGATAGGTACAGAAGTAAGCACCTGTCTGACCAACAAGTGGAGGGCTAGGATCAACCAAGAAGGACTATATAATGTAAAAGTTAGTGCACCAAAAAGGGCTGGAAAAAATGGCCAAAAACCAGAGCCTCCCAACCCGCCTCTAGGAGAAAGATTCCTAAGGCGAAGACGACTTAACCATGTATGGATATCACGTAAAACCCACCGTTTGGCGACCAAGGCCTAACCTTTCAAACCCACGCTCTACAAATGATATTGTTTGGGCCTTTTTACGTGCGAACCCAACACTGTTACGATTCGTTACGAATCGTGTCCTTACAATTGGCGCCGTCTATGGGAAAGGCTTGTGTGTTGGCCTAGGCGGTAGGTCGAGAGAGTTCCCTTGTCATTTCTAACAGCTGGTTATAGAGTTCTAGTGTAAAGTTCCGCTAGGGGCTATGATTCTTGACTAGGGGCTACGCTTGGTAGCGTTAATCGCATAGATGGTTCTAGGGGCTTGGCCGAGGGGCTAATTCCCCTAGAGCCAAGGTCCCACGCCAAAAACTGAGTTTTGGACAGAACCAAGGTATTGTATGGTCCTCGAACTCAAACCTATGGGGAAACTAACTACTTGGATGAGAAAACTGAGTTTTGGACAGAACCAAGGTATTGTATGGTCCTGGGACTCAAACCTATGGGGAAACCAACTACTTGGATGAGAAAACTGAGTTTTGGACAGAACCAAGGTATTGTATGGTCCTGGGACTCAAACCTATGGGGAAACCAACTACTTGGATGAGAAAACTGAGTTTTGGACAGAACCAAGGTATTGTATGGTCCTCGGACTCAAACCTATGGGGAAACCAACTACTTGGATGAGAAAACTGAGTTTTGGACAGAACCAAGGTATTGTATGGTCCTCGGACTCAAACCTATGGGGAAACCAACTACTTGTATGAGAAAACTGAGTTCTGGACAGAACCAAGGTATTGTATGGTCCTCGGACTCAAACCTATGGGGAAACCAACTACTTGGATGAGAAAACTGAGTTTTGGATAGAACCAACGTATTGTATGGTCCTCGGACTCAACCCTATGGGAGAAAACTGAGTTTTGGACAGAATCAAGGTATTGTATGGTCCTCGGACTCAAACCTATGGGGGAAACCAACTACTTGGATGAGAAAACTGAGTTTTGGACAAAACCAAGGTATTGTATGGTCCTCGGACTCAAACCTATGGGGAAACCAATTACTTTAAAGAAACCTAGGCTCTAAGCAGGACTTAGCTACTACACATGACATCTAAAATGGTGCCTATATCTTCGTTGAATAGGGGTTAGAAATGAGTCCGAGGCTCTGCGGGTGCAGATAAGCTAGGGTTTTGAAACATGATGTTAAAACGTATCGCATGCGCAAATATTCAAACATGTTAAGATAAATTAGTTCAGAATTCATAAACAATAGTAAGTATCGACAAGGGCAACTAACAAGTAACTAAAGGGAAAAAGGAAGAAAAAGATTTCATATATACATATTCAACAGGTTCAAACTACTAGTAGATTACGAAGTTTTCAAAATGAATAAGAAACAAGTTAATTGTTAAACCGAAAACAAATACGGAACCTAGCCAGGGTTTCTATTTCTTTAGTTTTGCATCGGCCACGTCCTGGGAAGGTGGAATGGAATCAGCTTTGGTGCCCTGGAGGATAGCCCCTTCTGGGGAAGGCTGAACAGGGTCAGTATCAGTACTCTTGGGGACCACAGCAAGGGGAATTGCCTGTGGGGGCTGGGCAAGTGTGGCTGGTTCCTCAGCACTAGACGCCTGAGTGCCAACCACGGGCTCAGTAACCTCCTTAGGTGCCCCAGGATCCGTATGCTGAGATATTTCTATCACATCCTGAAGTTCCCCTTTTTTGAGCATCTTGCCAGGAGAGCCACTGACCTGTAAGTCTTCCGGCTGAGTGACCCCTTCCTCGGGTTGGTCACCCATAGCCACGGAGCTGGAGGAAGTGGCCTCGCGGATGGCTGTAGGATAGAATATGTTCTCCGCCTTCCACAAATCAGATGAAACATCCATCCCAGCTCGCTTCAATGCCTCTTCCCAAACCTGGGAGCAATAAAATCTACATACTCCAGGGATCTGGGTTTTAAGGATGGCTTGGGTTTCAGCCACCCCAACATTATAACCATCATCCTCGGCCGTTTCCTTGGCAACCTCTGCCTCATTTCTGGCAAATTCGACCTCCCGCGTGGCCCTTAGGGCTTCATCACGGGCATATTCCGCCACCCCTTTGTCATGCTCGGCCGCGGCCAGCTTCTTATTTAAACCCTCGATCAGATCTTTGGCTATTTTCAACTGATCCTCGGCTTCAAGTAGACGCTTTGTTTAGTCCTCGGCCTATTTTTGAGCGCTAGCCAGGCCCGCCGAGGCGCTATCCCTTTCGCGAATAGCAGCTGTTAGGTCAGCCTTGGCCTTGGTAAGTTCATCCTCAGAGGCTTGGAGGGTCTTTGAGGCCGTTATACGCTTGGTGCATTCATTCTCGGCCGCCTTACTCTTATTGTTCACCTCTTCCTCCATCCTATAGGTGGCCTGGAGAGCCTGACAAGGGAAATAAACACATAGTTAATAACGAACCAGGAGCGAGAATTAATAAGATTTTAGGTTTCAAGAAACCTTACCATGCCCAAGTACCTCTTAGTACTGAGGAAGACCTCCTGCATCCTCATTTTTCTCAGACCATCCATGTCAGTAGGGAGTAGCATGGTTCTCCCTAGTGTATTTGCCACGTAGCCACCTCGCCGTCTCCAGGGTCCCTCATGGATGCAGTTTCCAATAGCGGACCCCCATGAAGTATTGGGGCAGGAAGCCAGGCACTCGGCGAGGACTGGGCCTTTATCCCCTTTCCCTTGCCTTGAGAGGATTGAGCTTCAGTTTCTTTGCCCTTGCTCTGGTGTCCAATCTTCAGTTGTTTAGTGCGCGGGGCCTCCTCCTTCTCCTTAGAAGGTTGGGATTTTCCCCCGTCCATGACTTCCTTGCCCTTGGGGCTCCTCTTTCTCTTTGAATCAGTGCCTTCAGGTCGAGGAGGCCAAGCTAGTTGGGAGGAAGCAGGAAGTTCGGGGTGGGGGGATTATGGCTGTGACTTGGTGGAAGATGACCTGGTTTGGATAATCTGAGGCCGAGGTGGTGGGGAAGGAGCATTAGGTTGTGGCGTTCCCTGCGTATCCTTTCCAGGTTGGCCCTCGAGGAGTTCGAGAAGGGGGGTCAGGGGCTTTCTCTTGAGTCCCATATCGGCTTGAGAAGAGGTGCCTACTGACGACAATTCCGCCTCGGATAAGGCTGGGTCACCTAGGTCACCAGAAGGATCCTCGGATTGGAGGGCTAGGTCAAATACCCCAAAACCTTCCTCGGGCCGATCTAGCTCGCCTTCATCCTCTGCTACTTGATGAGACGAGGAGGGGCCCACCAGTGGGAGGTTCTCGGGGACAGATGGTTCCTAGGAGATAAAAAATTCTGTCTCGACTACGGTAATTTTTGGAAGCCAAGGGCGGCTGGCGCTGATCACGTGCCTTGCGTCCGCAAATGACTTCTGAACAGGAGGGTACCCTAGTATTTTGTGAGCTGCTCGGACTTGACCATCTCCGTCATTTACAAAAACTGCCGCTTGTAAAACAGTTTCCAAGTCCGCCCGGTTGACTAAGTGAAAATGCCGTTGGTGAGCGTGTTGATCTACAAAAAGAAAAACACGCATGCATGGTTAGTTACCAAACAACATCAGATTAAAATGGCGTTAAGGCTCATCGCCCTTCCGTTCCCAATACCCCACCTGGTTCTCCTTCTACTATGGGGCACGGATTGCCATCGTGCCATTCACCAGAGACGATAAGAAAATCCTTATTTAATCCCTTGTTGGAGTTAGGGAGGCATTGGATTAATCGAACCCTTTCGTCCCTTGATTTCATGTAAAAGATTTTCCCCTTTAACTTTTGGAGATTATAGCACCAGTTCACATCATGGTGGGTCAGTCTTGACCCAATCTTCTCGTTTAAAGTGTCCACGCAACCCAGAATCCTAAAAACGTTGCCGGCGCACTGGGTGGGGGCTAATCGGAAGTGCCTAAGGTAACCCCTTGTTACCGGCCCCATAGGGATTCTCATACCCCCCTCTACAAAGGCGAGGACGGGAATTACCACCGTGCGCGTTTCCCTCTTATAATGTCACTCCCCCATCTTACAATGCTTCAAACTTACGTTGGGAGGAATCCTATAATCGACGATGAACTTATTCATCGCCTCTTCAGTATCTACTAATTTCCTCAGTCTCAATTTAGCCATCTCTACAATTTACTAAACAAAACCAACCCGTGACGAGAGAAGAAAGGGAATCAACGAAAAACAAACCCAGAAAAGAAAAAGCACGAGTTAATGGAGGTAGGGAACTTACATAAAAGAGGAAAGGCGCTTCAGATAGGCTTTTTGTGCTGGAGATAGACTTAAATTTGGATGAAAATTCAGATGAACCCAGAATATACGCGCTAGGACTCTTAGGTGCAAAACTGAAGAGACAGATCCGTTCCAAAAAATCTCTTATACTTTCTAGGGTAACTGCACAAATTTTCCCGCCCATAAAGACCAAGGGATCACGACCGTTCGATCTTCATCATACCGTAGAACGTGGGAAACACAAAACCGCCCGTATTTAATGAGGCCACGTTTCGCCTTCCAAGGGCTCTAGGAACGTATCTAGGGCAGATAAAAAGTCTCGGGAACCAATAGGTGACAAGGATGGACAGGCATTGGCAGATATGTGATGTCATCAAAAGCCTCCTATTCGTCCGAGGAGTCGGATAGCAGGATTTTGAGGGGCTATTGTAGGGCCGGGAAACTTATGATCCGGCCCACGCTCTATCCGGGCTCAGGGCCCGTGCTGAGGAGGTAGTATGCCGAGGACGAGTGATCAAAGGCCGAGGGGTTAAGGGGAACAACGGAGGACGACTCTGTCCTCGGCACTCTAAGACTTTGATGAAAAGAGCAACGCCTTAGTGAAGGCCATCCCCAAATAATCCCCTGAAGGGGATGTGAGTGGAATAGGGCCCACATGGAGGGCCGGTGCAAAATAAGTTCAAGGAAAATACGTCCCCTCCGCATTAAATGCACCGGCCAACGTCCTGATCATGTTAATGAGAAAAGACGTTTGGACGATGTAACTTCGATCCTCGCGACTAAACAGAAAAGTAAGAGGGGACAGCTGATGGGACAGGTACAGAAGTAAGCACCTGCCTGACCAACAAGTGGAGGGCTAGGATCAACCAAGAAGGACTATATAATGTAAAAGTTAGTGCACCAAAAAGGGCTGGAAAAAATGGCCAAAAACCAGAGCCTTCCAGCCCGCCTCTAGGAGAAAGATTCCTAAGGCGAAGACGACTTAACCATGTATGGATATCACGTAAAACCCACCGTTTGGCGACCAAGGCCTAGCCTTTCAAACCCACGCTCTACAAATGATATTGTTTGGGCCTTTTTACGTGCAAACCCAACACTGTTACGGTTCGTTACGAATCGTGTCCTTACAAGTTTTAATTCATAAAAGAAAATTTTTAATTTTGCCAATAATATTAATTAGGAAATGAAAAATTTGTAGATTACACCATTAAATTTGAGGTAAGTATCTGTCCCCTAAAGTATCAAAATTTTGATATGTACTCCTAACATTATGAAACATTCAAAAAAACCCCTTCCATTCATATTTGTCAGTAAGCTGCCTGTTAAATGCCAGCTCATTTCAAATGAAATCTTTTTTTTTTTCTTCTATTTTTTCCTCATGGAATGTTCTCGTTAAACTTGCAAACAATACATACAATTTAGAAAAAAAACTTATTCACCTTCTCATTTTGATCTAAATCATTTTTCGATTTGAATTTGTGAGGAAAAATAATTGTTGGCTCAGGGGAAAAACTCTATCCACCCTCATTTCTTTCCTCTATCTCTTTTCACTCCAACCAAACAATTGAAAAATCTCATTTTTCCTCTTCCTCTCCATTTTCCTTCTTCCATTTTCCAAAAATTTGAAACAAATATTGTCTAAATAACGTATCCTTTACAATGTGTGGGTTATTGCCTAGTTTATCATGGTACTTTAAGTAGATTATCATGAGTCCAAACCTTATCTCTCTTCTACCTCTTATCTATATATATATATATATATATATAACCGAAGCCTTTGAAAAAAAACAAAAATTCTGATTTTATATACAAAAATTTTGATTTTCTATTTTTTGATCTGTTAGATAGAGAGGTTTTTGTGTGTTTTTGTTGTTGGAATTCTGGATTTTAAGTCTTAGTCTTGGAATCCCAGCCTACAAAAATTCTGGTTTTTGTGTGTTTTTGTTGACGTTGTGGCAAAGGTAATCCCAGCCTATAAAGACTAATGTCATACCTTAGTCTAACTCTTTCAAATCCACACCGTTCAATGGGTAACCACTTATTGAGAAATATAAGATTATAATCAAGCAAGATTTCAATAAAAAGATTTTTATTATTATTTGTAGTTACATGCAAAACTATAGATGTTGAACAATTATTTGAAGCCAATGATTTAGTGTTATTCTGTTTTAGTTCAATGCAGCTAAACAGATGCATTGAGAATTGAAAAGAGTTTTAGTTTCAGCTATTTCAAGCATTCAAATTTAGATAGCTGCCTGGTAGATCTTTGTTTCTAAGGTATTTAATTCAAAAAGAGATGTTACCTCTATGTTTATTATTTTCACTCAACCGGTTAATTGGGGCTAGAATATAGTGAAATGGTTGTTTACCTAATTGTTCTAGAAATAGTGCGCCTTGATAATTTGTACAATTCTTTATTTATAATGGCAAGCTTAGACTCATTGATCATAGGATATATAGTGTGTGTTTGGGTTCACTTATAAGCTGCGTTGCGTTTTGTTCCTGCGTTTTTTTTTTTTTTTTTTTTTTTTTGTTTTGTTTTGTTTTGTTTTGTTTTCATGCGTTTTGGAGTATTGCGGTTACTGTTCGCAAATGTTGACTTTCAGCAGTGAACAATGCAGGTATGCACTGTTCACAGACTCACAAATTACACTTTTCAGCAACTTTTTCATTAAAAATGGGTCCCACGGTACTATTTACATATTTAAAAATTATTTTGCTACAGTGTTTTCAGTTTTCAGTTTTTAATTTTAGCAAAATAAGTTCTATCCAAACAGACTCATAATCACATAAAAAGTCTTACATCATTCTTTGTACATTACAATACACCTTTTCCCTTTTAGGGACTTTGGCAATAGAGAATTGCCATTAAACAATAAATATTTTGAATAAATAGAATCTATATATCTGTCAGATGGTATTTATTTCGACACTCATAAGATACCATGCTACTTTCCACGCCTGTGGAAGGCTCCAATTTCGAGACCTCCATCTATGTGAAGATTAATCATTGTCCTGTAATTGACAGTTCTATTTTCGTTAGGCATTTTGAACTCGAAACAGCCTAACAGGATAGCCAAGAAGATCTTCATTTGCCTATAGGCAAGCTCCTTTCCTACACAAATTTGTGGCCCCGCCTGTAAACCAGTAGAAATTTAATTTGGTTTCTCCAACAAGAAGACAACAGACTTTAACTTTCTACACTAGAGGTGACTTTGCATCAAAGGAAAATTGTATATATGTAATTTTGCAATAAATTTGTACAGCTACATGTTTACGTTACTTCAAAGACAATTCAATGTTAGCCACAAAAATTAAAGCCTAAAGCATGAAAAAGTAGAAATGCAATATGTCCCAACACTAACCTGGAAGGCTGTGAACTTGAAAGGGCTCTCGGGCTGGAATATTCCCTCTTCATTGAGCCATCTCTCTGGTCTGAATTCCTCAGTGTCATCACCCCATATGAATTTCATCCTACCCATTGCATAAGGTTGGTAAGCCACCATATCTCCTTTGTTCACACTGTATCCATCTGGTAGAGTATCATTAGAAAAGTATATCTTTGCATCCTGTAAGCAAGGAAATTTAAGGTTTAGAATTACATTTGGGGGAATCATGTCAAATAAGTGGGGGAACCTACTAGGAAGCTGCTCTCAGACATTTGGGAAACTAATGGTGGCAATGTACATGTCCTTATTAGTTAACAACCAATGAATATGTAGTGTTACTTTGCAGTAAAAGGAAGAATATTATGATTCTAGGTATTGAAAAATTTTGGTGAACCATTACTCTGGAACCACACACATGGCACATGTTGGTCTTAAAGAGGAAATAATGAAGAAAAGACATGCAGTAGGTTCCTTCACTTCTTTTGCAATTTTCGACTGCACAGCAGGATGATTGCAGACCATGTAAATAAACCAAGCAATTGTGGTTGTTGTTGTGTCTTTTCCAGCTATGATGAAGTTAAGAATTATATCTCATAAGTATGTTGGATCAGTTTCTGTCACTTGCAGAAACCTTGATAGAATGTCTTCTCTCTTCATCTGCTTTGTGCATGATAACAAATTTATCTCATGGATGTACAAACTAACATGAAACAGGAACTTTTAGCTAAAGTCTACTCACATAAGATTCTGTCCTCTGAATTCTTCATTTGCTCAATCTTGCTGTGGATTAGTTTCAACACGAAATTGTTAACAATACAATGATGCCAATTTTATGCCTGCCATGATTACATACAATCACATCAAGGGATCTTAAGTGGATGATGTTAATACCAAACTACAAGTAAAAATTTATAACAAAAAGCTCCTAAGACCAAAGATCCTTGGCAAGTTTAAAGAAGGCTTACAACATTTTGTTTCTTTCTGATACTAACAGTCTTTATAGGCTGGGATTACCTTTGCCACAACATCTCCCTAATTTTTATACACTCCATTTGGGCATAGACATTAGATTTATATTTGATAACATTGTGAAGTGGTTTTTTAGATACGTTGGCAAACTGTGAGTTTTGCTTTGTTAATGTTCAAAGTGTTCATTGTTGTGAACATGATATCCTTTTTTCTGCAATAAATCTTTGATTATCTATTCAAAAAAAGAGTGAGTTTTGATTTGTTAATTTGTCAATTGTGGATTACTTTATAGGTTTTGGTTGATATTTTTTTAGGTAGAGATTTAACAAAGCAATGAACTATAGTGTTATAATTTTTTCAATGATATGGTTATGATTTAAAATGGTTTGGAGAGTTGCAAAGATATGTTTGATCCAAATTCCAAAAGAAGCAACTATGCTAATTGTTACTCCCTATAAGATGCATTTAGATATTATTCATGCTGCCACTTCCCCTATTGTTATATCATTGAATTATCCTCTAGACTTATTATATTCATAAATGCTCTTGACTGATTTCTGTCTTTGAAAGAGACCCGAATAATGGTAGGTGGCCTCCTTTGCATGCTCTGAACGTGGTACATCTATTTTGTTATGGGTCGCTTACATCAAAAGAAATGTAAAGGTAGATTCTTCTTAAGAGATGCATCACAATAGCCACCTCTCTCTCTCTCTCTCTCTCTCTCTCTCTCTCTCTCTCTCTCAATAGTGGAAAGTGATGATTTTAGCAATTGTGTAAATTGGTATTATGTTACCTTTTCAATCCCATTAAGGTCTAGCATATTTGTTTACTGGCAATGTTAGAATTTAGATACATCTTGGACATCAAGAATGATTAATATAATATATGAAAGATATTTGAATGAATGAATATGAAGTTAACTATATTTGTGTATAATTGTATTGGAGTGAACTTATTTCAGTTATATATTTTTTTAAATATGATCTAAAGCTCTTGGTTATCACAATATCTCAATACATGTGATAGATTTTATTACTTTGTAAGTGATAGATTTTATTGGTTTGGTATAAAAATTATATCATGATATTGATATTTTTTTTTTCATATTAGGGAAGTTATTAATAGATTTTCCATGCAGTGCATGGATTTGCGACTAATTTAAAATATTAAGAATCTCAATCATTTGACCCCACTAATTTAGAGGAGAGTTTGGGCTAACGTGCAAGTGGAGTATTAAAATAATGATTAATGGTGCATAAAATTATATACATCTGGAAATTAACGCCAAAATCAGATTCAACTTTTCTTAAAAAAAAAAAAAAAAAAAAAATCAGATTCAACTTTCCAATGGATGTCTATGTGAGGAAATTGGGAAAAAGCATATTTACAGTAAGGGGATCATGCAAATCCAATACTCACCTACAAGGAAGGGTACTAAATGCAAATCTGTCATCTATACTAGGAAGGTGTTTGTTGCAAATCTCTTTTAATAATGGAACGATTAAATTTACTATTTCCTATTAATTTAAACTTTAAAACAATTGTTCAGTATTTATTACTTAGAAATCCATTTCGTTCATTAAGTGGATTAGTCTAGATGGAATGGTCAACAAAAATTTGCCAACCGTTTATAAGTCTATACTTTTTTCATTTAGTTTATAGTTTTTATTTGATTTAAAATTTTTTTTTTTTTTTTTTTTTGAGAATCTATTTGATTTTAAATTCAGGAGAGTGGTTGTAGAAACTGACAAACTTTATATTAATGACCATTAATTAATTTTCTCTGTAAATGGAAGCTATTGAAAATTTTGGCCCTAGAAACTTTCAACTTCCAGAATACTGTAGCTCCTAGGAAATGCTGATGGGTACATGATCCTGCATGACATCAAGCCATCATCAATTACGTTACTCCTCAAAATTTCAACTTCCAGAATACTGTAGCTCCTAGGAAATGATGATGGGTACATGATCCTGCATGACATCAAGCCATCAACAATTACGTTACTCAAATGATGATGATTTGGGTGGATCATGCATGACATCAAGTCATCAGCAATTTACAATCCTATATTTATATGTCATAGAGTCATTGACTACGACTAATTAAATTGGCAAAACTTTTAGTGCATCTATATATATAAAAAGCCTTACACGTTCTTCTACCTTGTCAACTATTCATTCATTCTTCGCAACTTTCGTTACAAATTTTCACACAGACAGAAACACATACACAGAGACAGATAAAAGACTCCATTGATTGATTAATGGCTACTAAAGTTTATATAGTGTAAGAACCTCTCTCTCTCTCTCTCACTTGTTTCGTTTGTCTTGTACACGTACATATGTCATTCTCTGCTTTGGTTGTTCTGCTTCTAAATTTGGGTTATATATATAATTTCGTTTTGGGTTATATATATAATTTCGTTTTTTTAGAAGAAACCAATAATTTTTTTAGTTCCTCACTAATTAGTACCCCTCTAATAAAGTTCATGTAATGAAAATAAAAACTCTCGACGCTCAAATGATGAGTTGGATTTGAAAAAATAACCGAACAGATTGGATTTTTGTATTAGAACGGACTGGTTTTCTTGATATTGGCATAATTTGTATGTTGTATCTTGTCCAAGTTTTGTGAATGTTATTTTCATATACTAAAGGTCTGTTTGGTTTCATGAGAAAGGGCTTTTAAGGCTTTGCTTGGCTTGGTAGAAATCTGTAAGATGTTAAAGGAATTCCTGATTTTTATTTTTATTTTTTTTGGTTGGGGGGGGGGGGGGGGGGGGGGCGCTTAGAATCGAAGAAGCCAAATTAAATAATCAATTTACAACTTCTTTGAAGTTTGTTATGTTAAATTGTCGATTCTTCCAAAAGTATAAACTATTAAAAAATGGTAAATTTACAATGTTATATTATTTATTGTTTCAAAAGTTAAATTACCAAAATTTTGAAAGAATTGGTAATTTAACATGATATCAGAATGAAAGATCTTAAGTTCAATCATTATCTTCAATTTTACTTCTCATTTAAAATGTTAAAAATCTCACGTACTGGGCCTCATTTATATAGAGAAGAGTTTAGACCCATATGTGAAGAAGGATATTAGAATTATGATTAAATGATTAAAAATTCACAATTTTCCAACTTAATTTTTTAGCACAATTCATAATTTAACATGTACAATGCCAAATTCAATTCTATTAATTACATCAACAGGCTAAGATACTGTTTTGTGTAACCAAGACATGCAGATGCCGTGCTGTTCTTCTTTAGCTTTAATGCATCATATCCAATGTTTACTAAAAAAGTAATACAAAAAAAAAACTGTATCATATCATATCCAGTGACAAAAGAAATATATTGAAAATCAGAATGCAATTAACAAGAAATCAACCATAAGTACCTGCACCTTGTTAGCCTTGGTTGTAAATTTTGATGAGGTCAGCGTGCTTTTAAATAAGATTCTTTATTGATTATGAAAAAAAAAATTGTAAAAAAAAAATACTAATATGGTAGAATAAAAATAATACCGAAAGAAACAGATTTATAGTACACGGCCCAAATATTTTTTGTGCTTCATGTTGCATATAATTTCCTAGAGATGGTTGCCTAAAGTGAAATGACTACATTATGCTATGAAGTAGCCACACATGAATAAAAAAATTGTGACTGTGAAACCTGAACTACCTTTTGAAATCATGTCTGAAAGAAAATTGGAGGACCATGCCTTTTTTAGAGCTTGAGGTCCCATATCTCAATTGTACTCATCATTATTGAGATTAGTTCTTGCCACATATGAGTCCTTTGCTCTCAATCCTTTCCTTCACCTGTTCCCTTATGAGAACAGCAATTTAATCCTCCGTTTTAACAACTCCCAAATGCATTATAGGAATGGTTTTTATTTCGTGTCTTGTTATGCTTCAAGATGAATTCATCACCATCGGAAAACTAGGTAAATTTAAATTTGGCTTTCTTTGTAGCTGACTCTAAAATTTTGAGACCAAGGCTTGGTTGTTAATGTTTGAAGACCACGACTTAGGAAATAACTGTATTAATTTTCGAAGTGTATTGCACTAGTATAAATCTGAGTGATGTAATTGAAACTTTCCTCATGAATGGTGCAGTTACTATTCTACTTATGGACATGTTGAGAAGCTGGCTGAACAGATAAAGAAAGGAGCTCAATCCGTGGAAGGAGTAGAGGCAAAACTGTGGCAGGTGTGTGACTGTCTCTTTAGTCATTAGCTTTTTTGAACTCTAAAAGGTTAAGATGTGTAATTCAATAGTATTTCTTAGTGAGAACATTGGCTACTACAGTTCATAGAATTGTTGCAATTTGAATGAATATACATAGCTATTGACCGGTACCTAATTTGGCAAGGGCATCTGCACATATATTTGATTCTCTCTCTCTCTCTCTCTCTCTCTCTCCTATATATATATATATGTTTTAATTCTTTAGCATGAATTCTATAAGGCATCTAAAAATTGAACTGGACTGTCTTATTCAACAACGTTTCTGCACTGTAGCTTGCCTACCAAGAAACATTGGCTAGGGGAAAAACAGAAAAAATTAGAATATGAAATCGGTATTGTCTTCTGCAAAAGTTAGAATGTCTTAACTTGATGAAATATGTCTGGCCCTCTTGCAGGTACCCGAGACATTGTCTGAAGAAGTTCTTGGGAAGTTGGGAGCACCACCAAAGAGTGATGTACCTGTCATTACTCCTGGTGAGCTTGCTGAGGCTGATGGTTTACTTTTCGGTTTCCCAACTAGATATGGAACGATGGCTGCACAATTTAAAGCCTTTATAGATTCAACTGGATCGCAATGGAGAACTCAAGAGCTTGCAGGCAAGCCTGCAGGACTTTTCTATAGCACTGGATCACAAGGAGGTGGACAAGAGACTACCCCGTGAGTTTTAATTCACAAGTTTCACATATATTAATTTTTAAGTATTGTTAATATGTACCAATCACAATTGACCATATCAACAATTGTGTAAAAACTTTGTGAAAAATACCTCTTAACTAAGAAGTTAACATATTGTTGTCCTATTGCTTTTTATTGGAAAACTATGCAGCTTGACAGCCATTACTCAGCTTGTTCACCATGGAATGATTTTTGTGCCTATTGGGTACACATTTGGAGCTGGCATGTTTGAGATGGAGAAGGTGAGAGGTGGCTCCCCATATGGTGCAGGAACTTATGCCGGGGACGGATCAAGACAGCCTTCTGAGCTAGAGTTGGACTTGGCTTTCCACCAGGGAAAGTATTTTGCTGGCATTTCAAAGAAACTCAAGGGAACAGCTTGATTTTATCCCTCACCATATATACAACATTTCCCATCTCAGAAATTGTTTTCATTTGCCTTGTTGTATTAAAACTATAATTATGTGTTTTGCTGATTAGTTTCCCTTCCATTTGCCTTGTTTGTAATAAAACTATATTTGATTTTATCTCAGATACTGTTTCCCTTCCTTCCAGTATGTGTTGTGTGTATGGCCAATATATGCAAAGTCAAGTTTTCTTATTAACTTATTGGACCATGCTATATGCGTATGCAACTATGCATTGTAGTTTTGTGGCTAACATAGAATAAAAGAACTTGTTATTGCAACATTTTTTTTTTTAATGTTTTGACTAGGAGATGTAGAATCCAAAAATGCCGAATCCCACTACTGTTTGAAAAGAAGTGCAGCAAAATGAGCTCTGCCCATTTGCATTTGAAGATTGAGATGAGCCACATTTGATAATGCCAATTTTTTTTTCTCCCTCGTACTCAGAAAATATGGGTTGGATTTATGGGTGTTAGTGTGGCTTGAATTTTGCCACAGGCCCATAAGGCCCAACCAAGCCCAATCCGGCCATAAAATTGACCTAATACAAGTTGTATTAGGAATCCCACTCAGCCGACTTTATAAAGTAATATATATATATATATATATATATATATATATATATATAAATGTGCTTTATTATATGCGGCTAAAAAAGAAGAGAATTGATCTAATAAAAATTCCAATTAACCTAATGAGCAGTCGCATGAGAGAAATAGAGAAAAGAGAGGCAGCCAGCTTCTATTCTTATTTTTTCTGTGAGAGAGTGCTAAGGTGTAATTGGGATTTGGGTTTCTTGAGAGTGTTCTTGTGCACTATTGTATTTTCCCTGATAATAGTGAAATCCCTGCAACTCTGTGGACGTAGGCAAATTGCCGAACCACGTAAATATTGTCTTATGCGTGTGATTGTTTTCTTTGGCGTGTGTTTTCTCTATTTGTTTTGTTTCTCACAAGTTGGGATTTTGATTAAATTCCCTACAACTGGTATCAGAGCCTAGGGTTAGGTTTGAGTGGGAGCAATGGCAGAGGAAGCAGGAAAGGCGTCTGGAATAGAAAAGTTTGATGGCACAGACTTCGCGTATTGGAGGATGCAGATTGAAGATTATCTCTATGGGAGGAAATTGCATCTGCCTTTTTTAGGGACAAAACCTGAGGCTATGAAGGCTGAGGAATGGGCTCTTCTTGACAGACAGGTACTAGGAGTTATCAGGTTAACTCTGTCTAGGTCTGTTGCACACAATGTTGTAAAGGAGAAGACCACAACAGATCGGATGAAGGCTTTGTCTGGTATGTATAAAAAGCCGTCAGCAAATACTAAAGTGCACTTGATGAAGAAATTGTTCAATCTGAAGATGGCAGAGAATGCATCAGTAGCACAACATCTGAATGAATTTAACACTATCACAAATCAATTATCGTCTATAGAAATTGATTTTGATGATGAGATCCGTGCACTGATCGTTTTGGCTTCTTTGCCAAACAATTGAGAGGCAATGAGGATGGCAGTAAGCAATTCTACAGGAAAGGAAAAGCTCAAGTACAATGATATACAAGATTTAATTCTGGTTAAGGAGATTCGCCGAAGAAATGCAGGCGAAACCTCAGGATCTAGTTCTGCCCTAAACCTTGAGACAAGAGGCAGAGGTAATAACAGAAATTCAAATCGGGGCAGATCAAAATCCAGAAATTCTAATCGGAACAGAAGTAAATTTGGATCAGGTCAACAAGTACAATGCTGGAATTGTGGGAAAACAGGTCACTTTAGGAATCAATGCAAAAGTCCTAAGAAGAAGAATGAAGATGATTCTGCTAATGCTGTAACAGAAGAGGTACAAGATGCATTACTTCTTGCAGTAGACAGTCCACTTGATGATTGGGTTTTGGATTTAGGAGTTTCGTTTCATACCACTCCACACCGAGAAATCATACAGAATTATGTTACAGGTGATTTTGGTAAGGTGTATTTGGCTGATGGTTCAGCCTTGGATGTTGTGGGTATGGGAGATGTTCGAATATTGTTGCCCAATGGGTCTGTTTGGTTACTGGAGAAGATTCGACATATTCCTGACTTGAGGAGGAATCTGATTTTTGTTGGAGAACTTGATGATGAAGGACATGCAATACTATTTGTTGGTGGTACTTGGAAGGTTATAAAGGGAGTTAGGGTATTGGCTCGTGGAAAGAAGATTGGTACTCTGTACATGACCTCAAGTCCAAGAGACACAATTGCAGTTGCTGATGCAAGTACTGATACAAGCCTATGGCACTGCAGACTTGGTTATATGAGTGAGAAAGGGATGAAGATGCTGCTGTTAAAAGGAAAACTACCAGAATTGAAGTCCATTGATTTTGATATGTGTGAAATTGCATCTTAGGAAAGCAGAAAAAGGTGAGCTTCTTGAAAACTGGCAGGACACCGAAGGCTGAAAAATTGGAGTTAGTACACACTGATTTGTGGGGGCCTTCTCCGGTTGCATCCCTTGGAGGTTCAAGGTACTACATCAATTTCATTGATGACTCAAGCAGAAAGGTATGGGTTTATTTTCTGAAAAATAAATCAGATATATTTGAAACCTTTAAGAAGTAGAAGGCCATGGTTGAAATAGAAACAGGTTTGAAAGTAAAATGTTTGAGGTCAAATAATGGAGGAGAGTACATAGATGGAGGGTTCAGTAAGTATTGTGCTGCACAGGGAATTAGGATGGAAAAGACCATTCCTGGGACACCACAGCAGAATGGTGTGGCTGAGCGCATGAACAGAACTCTCAATGAGCGTGCTAGGAGTATGAGGTTGCATGCTGGACTACCAAAATTTTTTTGGGCTGATGCTGTTAGCACTGCAACTTACCTGATAAACCGAGGACCATCAGTTCCTATGGAGTTCAGACTTCCTGAGGAGGTTTGGAACGGTAAAGAGGTAAAGTTTTCACACTTAAAAGTTTTTGGTTGTGTTTCTTATGTTCATATTGATTCTGATGCTAGTAGTAAACTTGATGCAAAGTCTAAAATATGTTTTTTCATTGGCTATGGTGATGAGAAATTTGACTATAGGTTTTGGGATGAACAAAACAGGAAAATCATCAGAAGTAGAAATGTGATATTTAATGAACAGGTTATGTACAAGGACAGGTCAACTGTAGTGTAAGATGTTACAGAGATAGATCAAAAGAAATCTGAGTTTGTCAACTTAGATGAATTGACTGAAGGTACTATCCAGAAAAGGGGTGAAGAAGATAAGGAGAATGTAAATTCACAGGTAGATCTGAGTACACCTATAGCTGAAGTCCGCAGATCTTCCAGAAACATTAGACCTCCACAGCGTTATTCACCCACTCTAAATTATCTCCTGTTGACTGATGGTGGTGAGTCAGAGTGTTATGATGAAGCCTTGCAAGATGAAAACTCAAGCAAGTGGGAGTTAGCCATGAAGGATGAGATGGATTCCTTGTTGGGGAATCAGACATGGGAACTGACTGAATTGCCAATAGGAAAGAAGGCTTTGCACAACAAGAGGGTATACATAATAAAGATTGAGCATGATGGTAGCAAACGTTACAAGACCAGATTAGTTGTTAAAGGGTTCCAGCAGAAGGAAGACATTGACTACATAGAGATATTTTCTCCAGTTGTGAAGATGTCAACAATCAGACTAGTACTGGGAATGGTGGCTACAGAAAACTTACATCTTGAGCAGTTAGATGTGAAGACAACATTCCTTCATGATGACTTGCAGGAAGACCTTTACATGATTCAGCCAGAAGGGTTCATTGCTCAAGGACAAGAGAATTTAGTTTGCAAATTAAGAAAGAGCTTGTATGGCCTAAAACAAGCTCCTAGATAGTGGTACAAGAAATTTGATAGTTTTATGTATAGAATTGGGTTCAAGAGATGTGAAGCTGATCACTGTTGCTATGTTAAGTTTTTTGACAATTCTTACATCATATTACGTTGTATGTGGATGATATGCTTATTGTAGGGTCTAGCATTGAGGAGATTAATAATCTGAAGAAGCAATTGTCCAAACAGTTTGCAATGAAGGATTTGGGAGCTGCAAAGCAAATCCTTGGTATGAGAATCATTAGAGACAAGGCTAATGGTACATTGAAGCTTTCACAGTCAGAGTATGTGAAGAAAGTTCTCAGCAGGTTCAACATGAATGAAGCTAAACCAGTGAGCACACCCTTGGGTACATTTCAAACTAAGCAAAGAACAGTCACCGAAGACAGAAGTAGAAAGGGACCATATGAGCAAGGTGCCCTATGCCTCAGCTATTGGCAGCTTGATGTATGCTATGGTGTGTACAAGGCCAGACATTGCACATGCAGTGGGAGTTGTGAGCAGATTCATGAGTAGGCCTGGAAAGCAGCATTGGGAGGTAGTCAAGTGGATTCTGAGATATCTGAAGGGTTCATCAAATACATGTCTTTGCTTCACAGGTGCAAGTTTGAAACTGCAGGGTTATGTAGATGCTGATTTTGCTGGTGATATTGATAGTAGAAAAAGTACTACTGGGTTTGTTTTTACTCTGGGTGGTACAGCTATATCATGGGCTTCAAATCTGCAAAAGATTGTCACTTTGTCTACTATAGAAGCTGAGTATGTTGCAGCAATTGAAGCTGGAAAGGAGATGATTTGGCTACATGGTTTCTTAGATGAATTGGGTAAGAAGCAGGAGATGGGCATTCTACACAGTGACAGTCAGAGTGCAATCTTTCTTGCCAAAAATTCGGCTTTTCATTCAAAATCGAAGCACATACAGACAAAATACCACTTTATCCGTTACCTTGTTGAAGATAAGCTAGTAATGCTTGAGAAGATTTGTGGATCTAAGAACCCAGCAGACATGTTGACTAAGGGTGTCACTATTGAGAAGTTGAAGCTGTGCGCAACTTCAATTGGTCTTCTAGCTTGAGGACAGGAGCATGAGTTGCAGGGATGAGGGATTGTGTTATGGAGGATTGTGGCTGATGTTTGCAGCTTGTGAGCCCTTAAGGGCTAAGGTGGAGCTGATGGAGGAGTTTGCTAGTGTAGCTTGATCAATTCAAGCCAAGGTGGAGATTTGTTAGTGTGGCTTGAATTTTGCCACAAGCCCATAAGGCCCAACCAAGCCCAATCCGGCCATAAAATTGACCTAATACAAGTTGTATTAGGAATCCCACTCAGCCGACTTTATAAAGTAATATATATATATATATATATGTGCTTTATTATATGTGGCTAAAAAAGAAGAGAATTGATTTAATAAAAATTCCAATTAACCTAATGAGCAGTCGCATGAGAGAAAATAGAGAAAAGAGAGGCAGCCAGCTTCTATTCTTATTTTTTCTGTGAGAGAGTGCTAGGGTGTAATTGGGATTTGGGTTTCTTGAGAGTGTTCTTGTGCACTATTGTATTTTCTTTGATAATAGTGAAATCCCTGCAACTCCGTGGATGTAGGAAAATTGCCGAACCACGTAAATATTGTCTTGTGCGTGTGATTGTTTTCTTTTGCATGTGTTTTCTCTATTTGTTTTGTTTCTCACAGGTTGGGATTTTGATTAAATTCCCTACAATGGGTCCCTTACTTCTTTAAATGCATCACATTTGATTGCCCATAACTGATGTGGACGTTTCATAATATTCTCAAAATGACTAGCCCATGTGAAGGTGATAGATAACCTTTTGTTTTATTCTCAAATGATTTTAGATGGAAGGATATACCAGTCTTAATGATGTTTTTGATTCTCCATTACAAGCTCTCATATGATCCATCCTTTTCATTTTGCAGAAAATTTGTTTTGCCCCAATCCCTTCCCCAACCTAACCTTTAAGTTTAGAAATACTCAACCCAATCTTAAAACCAACCAAACCCAATTGGATTGGGCCAAGTCATCAAGTTGGGAATATGCTGTTGGGCTTGGACTTGGTTGATTGAGTGGATCAAACTTTTGTTAAGGTTCACTTTCACATGATGACCATGGAATATTCTAACTAGCTGGTGAATAAAATTGCAGAAAAGGAAGCTGACATGTCCTTTATGAGAAAGCAATTTCTTAAAGATAATCAAGACAAACATGAGGACAACAACTATGAGTTTAAAAGGAGAGACAAAAATGACAAAGTACCTACCATAGATGGAACCAACGAAAAACCAAAGGAGAAAAGATTGAAGAAAAAATGACTCTTATTTTTTGGCTTTGAATATGTTTATTTTAAAAGTTGATGTGAAACTCTTAGGTTTAGGAATTATTTAGCACATTCGGGTTTATGGTTCTGTTTAGGGTTTGGGTTTTTTTAAATTTTTTTTAGAGTGTATTTTAGGGTTTAGGTTTTGAAGTTTGTGTAATGGCATGGTTTAATTGAATGGTTAAATTTTGGGCAACAATTTTTTTCTTTTTTGTGCTTTATGGGTAAATGGTGGGTTTGGGGTTGTTGTGACTGGACCAATGTATGGTTGCCTATGTACCTCCTTGGCAGAAGGATTAGGCCATCATGTGTAAACACTTGATTTTGCATCCATAATTTAATCTTGGAAGATGGCTAGAGTGACCATTCATATACCCAAAATTTAGGGTTGCATTACACGTATTAATTCATTCATTGCATATCATAAAAATGATATTGAGATTCTAACGATCGCGACAGTATGTCTGATTCCTAAATCGAACCATCGGATTGAAAGATATCACAAGATCAAGTTTTCATGGTCTGCATGCATTTTGTTTGGGTGAAACCTATCACGCATGATTAATTTAAATTAATTCTATCTAGTTAAACAATTAAAATTAATTAAATAATTCCGTGATTGGTTGTTGGTTAGTGTCAAAAATAGGCTTGCTTGCATGAGAATAAAGTGGATAATCAGATAACAAAGAAGTTATGGATAATCAAATCTTTTTGGAATATTTATCTATAAGATAATTATCACTTTAACGACCTAAATATCAAGAAAAAGGAATTAATTTTTAGAATACGAATCAAAAACGCATCTAGGTGCAATTTCCAGCTAAAAAATCCTCAAAAAAGGAGTCCAAATCGAACCAAAACTCAAACGCGGGCTTGTCACCCAAGAGGGCTTGTTAGCACTCTTGGAGTGCCGATCAGCACTTCCCAAGTGCCAATTGGCCCAAATGCTCGGCCCGACACAGGAGGGTTTTGATTGAGATAAAGCCTATCTTTTTTGGCTTTTTAGAGATAAGGACGTGTTCCAATTCGTATCTGATCTCATTTAGCTTATTTTTTAAGCATCCCAACCTCCATAAATAGAAGAAAAAGATCAGAATTAAGGGCTCTTCTTTTTTGACTTCTCAGCTTCCCTTATGTTAAAGACGTTCTCGAGGCTTTTGCTTGAAGAACTTCTTTTTTGTAAGTAAAGTATTTTAGACCTCAAAGAAGTGAAAACTTCTTTAATTTCTAAAATATTCTTCTACTGAAGAGCACGCTCATGCAAGAGGTATTTAGTTATATTCTTCTTCTTTTTTTTTTTCTTTTCCATTAGTTAATATGTTGTGATTGTTTGTTGCATGAATGCGGTTAATATGTTTGATATTTTTTGTGCCATGTTCTTGATTCATATTTGCCATGCTTATATACTTAGTTGAAATTTTCTTTGACATGTTCTTTAGTTGATTGTTTGTTTTAATTTTTTTTTCTTTGATTTCAAAATTTTCTAATGATCATCAAAACTTTTTTTAAACTCAAGACTGATTTGTATTTTCATTAAATACAGATCTGAATTTTTTTGATCTCAAAATTATTCTGTATTTTCATTAAATACAGATTTGAATTTTTTTCTGGTCTCAAAACTGATCTGTATTCTCATTAAATACATATCTGAATTTTTTTGGCCTAAAAACTGATCTATATTCTCATTAAATACAGATCTGTTTTTTTTTTTTTTTTTTTTGTCACAAAACTGGTCTGTATTTTTATTAAAAACAGATCTAAAAATTTTTCTGAAAAAATTTTCTTTTTTATAAAATTGCAAATTTTGATATTTCAAAGAAGGAATTAAGAGTTAAGTTAAAGTCTTTCTTTTTAATATGTGATGCATGCATAGTAAGTTTGTCTCATGAATGTGAATCCTCTTTTAAAAGTCTTTTTTATTTACTTTCAAAAACAGATATGACTTTTACAAATCAAATCTCATTTTTTTAAACTTTTCAAAACATATCTGATTCTTTTTAACAAAATCTCTCTTTTTTTTTTTTTTTATCCTTTAAGAAAACAAATCTGATTTTTACAAATCAAATCTCATTTTTTTCACTTTGCAAAAAAACAAATCTGATTTTTCTTAATCAAATCTCATTTTTTTTTTCCTTTACAAAAACAGATTTGATTTTTACAAATCAAGTCTCATTTTTTTTAATTTGTTTTTATATAAATTTTCAAGATATATCTGACTTTTCTTTTAAAAGAGGACATTATTCATAAGGCAAATTTATTTAAATTAATTTTTGTCAAATGTTTGTTTTGTATGTTACAACATATCATTCAACATCATACAAAAGGGTATATAATGGTCATTAGAGTCTAGAAGACCAGACTTCGTCTAGGCGGGATGGGTGCCTAACACCTTCCCATTCCGTAAATTAGCCACCGAACTTAGGATTTTGGTTAGTAGATTTGTGTTTTGTCTTTAGTTTTGGTAGATTGTAACTAGGATCAAATCTTTGTAACTTTTGCATAGATTGTAACTAGGACCAAAGCCTTGTAAGGTCATGCTAACAAAATTGTACTCTTTTTTATCAATAACATTTGATGTATTTTGGACATGTAATTGTACTTTATTTTTTATTTTTTTTTATTGTATAAATAATAAGTTGTGACTCCACACACTTATCCAAAAAGAGAAGTGCCCAAAGCACCCAAATCTCTTTTTTGAGAGCACCCCCTTTTTGCGGTCTCTCACATCACGAAGTTCATTTTATTTGCCTTAACTTTTGCTTAGGTTGCCCTTTCGAGTTTTCAACCTAGCAGACTCTCTCACTCTCCTTTTTTTTTTTTTTCTTTTTTTTTTTTTCTCTCTCTCTCTCTCTCTCCCCTTTGTGCAGATCGCCCTTTCGGGTTTTCAACCTACCTCTTTTTTTTTTTTTTTTGGACATAATTTTTACCTAAATCACCCTTTCAGGTTTTTAGCCAAGCGAGCTTTTTTTTTTTTTTTTTTTTACCAAACCTAGGAAAGAAAATAACATAATTAACAACCACTTCAAACGTGGTGTTTTCAGACTACCACCTCAGACGTGGTATTTCTTCAATTTTGTCCATATTAGTTGGCTCAGTAAAAGGGTTTGCATCTAAGTCCATCAACCTTACCACTCCCACAGAGTATATCTACTTAATAATATATGGAACTGCCAAATTTTGCTTGAACTTCTTGTTTGTTTCTTGAGTTAGGCTTGAGTCTCCTTCAGCACCAAATCTCCTATCTTCAGATCTCTAGCTCTTACCTTCTTGTTAAAAGTTTTTCTAAGTCTCGTTTGGTAACCTTGAATGTGATACAAGGCCTTGAGTCTCTTCTCATCCATTATGCATAATTGGTCATATCTATTCTACAACCAATCTACCTCGAGGATTTCATTCTCTAATATTGTTCTCAATGAACGAATACCCATTTCAATGGGAAGGACTACCTCCATCTCATACACCAATGAATAAGAAGTGGCTCTTGTGGAGGACCAAATTGATTTCCTATACCCTCGAAGTGCATAGGGTAACTATAGATGCCAATCATTGTAGTTCTTTGTGCTCTTCTTCAAAATTTGCCCTATGTTCTTGTTTGCAGCTTCAACTACTCCATTGGTCTGAGGGTAGTAAGGCGAGCATTTGTAGTGTTGAATATTGAACTGTCGAAGTAGCTTCTCTGTTTTTCCCTTGAAATGCAGCCCATTGTTTGAAATAATTTCTTGCGGTACCCCATATCTACAAATGATATTGGTCTGAATGAACTGAGCAACTTTCTTCAAGTTCAAAACCTTATATAAGGCAGCTTCCACCTATTTAGTGAAATAATTAATAGCAACAAATATAAATTCATGGCCATTGGATGCTGTTGGGTGAATCTTCCCAATGATATCTATTCCCCATGTACAGAATGGCTAGGACGAAGCCATGGTATATAATGGCATAGGCAGCATGTGCTTCAATTCTCCATGGACTTGGCACTGATGGCATTTTTGAACATAAGTTATGCAGTCTGCTTCCATAGTAGTCTAGTAATAACCTTGTCTCATTATCTTTCATGAAAACATGTGTGCATTCATATGTGGCCCATATATTGACTCAGGAACCTCCTCAGTTATTTGTTGTGCTTCCTTGGTAGTCACGCAAAGGAGATGAATTCCATCATACGATCTTCTGTAAAGTCTTTCACCACAAATAATGTAATTAGTGGACAATCTTCTAATGGTCAATTGGTCATTCTTATCTGCAGACTTTGGATATGTCCCATCCTTGAAGTACTATAAGATGTCTGAATACCATTCACCTTCCCCATTCATTCCCTTATCTCCTTCTATTGACATACAATAAGCTAGCTCTTCTTTTTGTTCTACCACTATTGGTCGAGGTTCATCTTCTTTAGGTCCATCCATCATGGATGTCATTGTTGCTAAAGCATCTGCAATCTGATTTGCATTTTGGGCACGCACTGGTATTGGATTTTATCGAATTTCGACGCCAACTTTTGAAGACATTCATGATAAGGCATCAACTTTTCTTCCTTGATCTTCCATCTATTTTGAATCTGAGAAATTATCAAGGCTGAATCACCATATACTTCCAACTCTTTCACTCCAAGCCCAAGGCCACTTATAACCCCATAATACAAGCTTCATACTCAGTGACATTATTAGTGGAAGAAAAGTTGAGCCTACCAGAGAATGGGATGTGTGTCCCAATTGGAGCAATTAGGAGAACTCCAATATCACTTCCATTCTAATTAGTTGCTTCATTAAAATACATCTTCCATGATTCTAACTCTATTCCCATGATATCTTCATCTAGAAAGTCCCCTTGGATTTCTTCAGATCCTTTAGGTGAGCAGTGGGCTAAGTGATCAGCAATTGCTCTTCCCTTTACAGACTTCTGGGTCACATATTTAATATCAAATTCTGACAGAAGCAAAACCCATTTAGCTATTTTCCTATCTTGCACGGGCTTCTCCATTAGATATTTCATAGGGTCCATTCTTGCAATCAACAAGACCTTGAAAGCAAGCATGTAATGCCTGAGTTTTCGGGTTGCCCATACAAGTGCTACACATGTTTTCTCAAGTGGTGAATACCTCTCTTCATAAGTCAACATCTTCTTGCTAATATAATAAATTCCATTATCTTTTCTAGACTCCTCTAGGTACTGAGCAAGCAAAGCCCCCATTGATGTATCCATGGTTGTGAGATATAACAATAATGGCTTTTCAAGTATCGATGGAACCAGTATTTTGGCTTCATCAAATAACTATTAATCCTCTCAAAAGCTTCTTGGCATTGTTCATTCCATACCATGGGAACTTCTTTCTTGAGCAGTCGGAAAAGTGGCTCACATGTCATGTTGAGCTGGGCTGTGAATCTGCTTATGTATTGTATCTTCCCTAAAAATCCTTGAATCTCCTTTTTACTCCTTGGAGGCTTCATCTCCACAATTTCCTTGATCTTGTCAGGATCTACTTTGATTCCCCTCTGACTTACCATAAACCCCAACAATATTATGGAGGTTATGCCAAAAGTGCACTTCTTTGGATTCAACCACAAACTTATAAAATTGGATTCTTTCAAAGAACTTCTTATAGCTGGTATGTGCCCTTCGCGGTCTCTGGACTTCACTATCATGTCATCTACATAAACTTCTACTTCTTTGTGTATTAAATCATGCAACGGAGTAGTTGCTGCACGTTGGTAAGTAGCACCAGCATTCTTAAGGCCAAATGGCATGACCTTGTAGCAATACATCCCCCATGGAGTTATGAAGGAGGTTTTCTCCATATCTTCTGGAGCTATCTTTATCTGATTATATCTTGAAAAGCCATTCATAAAGGACAGCAAGGCATGTCATGTTGTGTTATCAACCAGGATGTCAATATGAGGCAAGGGAAAATAATCTTTCGGGCTAGCCTTATTAAGATCTCTGAAGTCTACACACATTTTCACCTTCCCATCCTTCTTCGGCACTGGAACCACATTAGCTAACCGTTCTAGGTAGTTGACCACCCTCAGAAATCCTGCATTGTACTGTTTCTCAACTTCTTCTTTGATCTTGAGAGTCCACTCTGGCTTCATTCTTCTCAGCTTTTGCTTGACTAGCTTTATGGCTGGATCTATCAAAATATAATGTTGCACTATATCTGTATCAATCTCAAGCATGTCTTCATATGACCATCAAATACTTCTTTGAATTCTTTCAGCAACGCGACTAATGCATCTTTCTCAGAGGAGGTTAAGGTGTTGCCTATTTGTACCATCTTAGGTTCATCATTAATTCCCAAGTTAACAGGTTGGGTTTCTTCTTTTATAGGTTCTACACGCCCTTGTTTTAATTCCTCATTATTAAAAGTTTCTTTACCAATTTCCGAAATAAAAACATTCAAAGCCAACAAATAAGCGGAATCAAAAATCACATTATAAGGAATAGAGTTCTCAACAAACTCAACAGATTCAACAGGAATGGACTCTATAAGAACACGATCACAAACAGACTTAACAGGAACAACAATACTAGCAAAAATAGACTCAATAGGGATAGAGATAATGTTTTTGGCAGGAGTGAGTGGCTCAACGGTCTTGATCTTCTTCAGAGAGTCTTCCATGGGGTGGGCGGCTCCTTCCCATGCCCAGTTCTTCAACTTGGTAGTGGCTTCAACAATGGCGGCTGGCTCCTAGTGAGTCCCTTTTTCCCTCAACATTAGTACCATGGGATCTTTATCCATATAATTCGTGCTATCACCATCAACCTCCATATCTATGGGCTTATCAAATACATAGGCATCCAGGCGCTCTATGGTTTCCATCCACTCCCCAAATGGATCTTGCTTCCCTTTGTTGCTCTAGCAAATGTATTAGGGGAAGTATTCTAACTCATTGCCTCCCATTCTCTCATCTTCATCTTTAAATTCCTCTAGAGCTAAGTTTCTGAAATTGTGGATCATTAGCTTTCTATCTGGTGTTGCCAATCTAGCATCTATGTCATCTTCTTCCTCAGTGTATGGGGTCAGTGAGCCAAGTTCTGAATTATGGAATGACCCTAACTCAGGAATTTCTCTACCATGCTTGTCATATCGAGGGCCTGATCTTGAACTAACATCAGTAATGTAGCTCCAATCCGAGGGCCGCCTATAGGCATCATAATCTATACCTTCTTCTACATACTCCTTTATATCTTCATCTTCAAATTCTACATCATTCTCTATATCTTCATCTTCAGCTTTTGCATCATCCTCTATATCTACATCCTCAGCTTTTGCATCATTTTCTATATCTACATACTCAACTTCTGCATCATCCTCTATATCTCCATTATAGTAGTCTACATCATCATCAAAATGGTCTTCATAGAAAAGTCCTACATCTTCATCCTCTCTATCACTAGGGGGTTCTCCCTTATCATTGCCACTATATTGGCTATCATAATCTTCATTACTACTATTGTCACTATCACTATCACTGCTGTTATTGTCCCCACTATGTCCACTGTCGCTATTGTTGTTGTCACTACTACTATCACACTTGTTGTCACTACCTTTATCATCATCACTAAGGGCTTCTCCCCCTTTCTCATCTTCATCATCTGTTGTTCTGGCTTCATATGGGCTTTTCAATGCATGTTGGCAAGCCTCTCAATACTCTTCTTCTTCTATATTGCAAATAGCATCTCCTAAAAGCATGGTCATTGCATCAGGATCCATGTAATCAGCCCAATCAGTCAGGACCCAATTTATATCTTCCTTCTTCAGTTCTGGGAGCTTATTGTCACAATCGAAGAATAGCTCAAATCCAGGCACCATTGTTTTCAACTCAAGATCGTATCTCGGTTCAAGAAATCCCAAATAGCGTTGACTATCTCCAGCATTAACAAACTTTCCGTTCAATGTGGGAGCGTAAGGCCTCAGGGGTTCTGAAGAACAAGGAAGTCCCTTTGCTTTGGCCTTTGCACCGACCATCCTCCTTACCTCCATTTCTAACAAGTCATAATTAGTAGATTTATAACCTAGCCCAAAAGGTGGTGTGGTAGTAGGAATTATCGTAACTTGAGCAATTGCCTCTTTCACATTCTTCCCTAAGTTCATCCCTGGAAGATAATTCATTTTCCTCATCATTGTAACCACATTGTTATTGCTATAAAGAGCAAAGTCCATGGGAATCCTTTCAACCTCTTCTTCTCTTCTTCCACAACCAGGCTTCTCAATTTCAAAGCCATCCAAGGTTAATGGCTCCTTCTCAGAATTGATGCCAAAAATGGGCTTTGGTATGGTCAAAGTATCGCCATATATGGTAACTATGGCCCCCTCATGCGGAAACTAAACCTTTTGGTATAGGGATAAAGGTACGGCCGTTGTATCACGAATCCATGGTCGCCCAATAAGCATATTAAAGCACGAAGCTATATTCAACACTTGGAATTCTACTTTCTTGATCATCAGCCCTATGGTGAGATCCAATGTCATAGTTCCCAAGACCTCTCTTCTACTATTGTCATATGCTCTCACATGCTGATCAATTGGCACAAAATCCTCAATGCTTAGACCCAGGCAACTTGCGGTCTTTAAAGAACACACATTTAAGGTACTTCCATCATCGATTAGGGCCATTGGGATCCTCTTGCCTTTGGCATCTACAATAATGTGTAATGGGTCATTGTGGTACTTCTCTTTCTTCGTCAAATCTTTTTTAGAGTAGGAAATAGTAAGTTCCCTACTTATAGACCCAATCATAACATTCAAATCTTGAGAAGTAGTGGTTGTAGGGACTTAGATTTGATTGAGAAGGTCTACCAGATTCTGGCAATGCTTGTATGAGGCCATGAGTAAACCCCATAAAGATATATTGGCTTGCGTCTTTTGCAATTGCTTAAGGACCTCATCCTCTTCATTGGGTGTTTGTTAAGTAGACTTGTTCAAGGCCTCTATAGGGTTGTCTATCTCCAAATGTGGGGGTTTGAAGTGTCTCCCCCCCTAGTGATGTGGGCAATTTTCGATGGATCATTTGCTTCAGTGTCTTGGGGTTTGAAGTGTCTCTCCCCGTATATGGGTGTTGGGTCATCTAATTGGGGTTTGAAGTGTCTCCCCCCATATGTGGATGTTGGGTCATTTGATTGGGGTTTAAAGTGTCTTCCCCCATATGTAGATGTTGGGTCATTGGGGGCTTTTGTAGCATCTTCACTCCATATGTCATACCCTGCAGCGGATGTCATACTCATCAGCTCTTCCCAAGTCATCATAAAGTACTCGGGTAGGTCGTAAATCAATTCAGACGAGTCCTCTTCTCCTTCTCCTTCTCCTTCTCCTTCAGACATCAAACAATTAATCCTCGGTCCTCTCCCAAAATTATGGTTGGGCAAGGGATTATTGGTGATGCTAGGCCTTGTAGGCAGTGCAATCACCTTAGTATCTATTAAATCTTGGATTGCATGATGGAGGTTATAACACTTGTTAGTGTCGTGGCCTGGGCCTTGATGGTAGGCGCACCTTTTACTCACATCAAACCTTGCAGGTAATGGGTTTGGGACTGGTCTTGGGTCTAAGGGTTTTAGTACCCCTTTTGCTTTTAGTCTTTCAAACACTTAACTTATTCGCATATACAGCTCGTGAAATTCCCTCCTAGGCCTTGGAGGCAGCCCTTGTGATATTTGCATTAGGGCAATAAGTTGGTAGGGATCATCTATATATACATATAAAACCGAAGCTTTTGGAGCTCCCACATTTTTCCACATCGGCATTATTTAAAAAAATAAAATTATTAAAAAAAAAAAGTAAAACCCATTTCTGACCCAATAACTATTTCTCCCAAAACAAACCCGATAAAACCTATTTCTCAGTCTCTGTCTCTCCCTCAAACGCAAACGTATCTCTCTCTGTCGTTCCCTACACTTCTCTTCTACCTATGGCTCTACTACCCCAGACAGATTCTATTCTACCAAAAAAATAGAACCACCGCATCCAAAAAAAAAAAAACACAGAATCGCGAAACGTCGAGATAGAGATAGCAATTTGATTTTGAGGGTCCTTCACCATTCTCTTTGATTTTCGGGTTGTGGCCTACTTCCTCTCAAAAAGTAATTCTCCTCCACCCATAAACACCGCTGCTGATGGGTTCCTACTCTTTCTCTGATAAAAAAAATTCCTCCATTGATGGGTTCCCATTCTTTCTCTGATTTTTTTTTTTTTTTTTAAAAAGATAAATCTAAAAGGTAAATTAGATTTGTTATACGTTTTCAAATTTTAAAATTTCAGTTGGCTTTGGTTCTAGATTTAAATTCAAAAATTAGGGCTTAGAAAATAGGATTCTGATGTGACTTATTAAATGTTTTCATTTATATATATATATATATATATATTTATTTATATATATATATATATATTTTTTAATTCGTCTCTTTGGATTTAAATCATTCAGTTTCTTTGCAGAGAGGAAGTGGAATACTCTAATTTCATCACAGCAAAGGTATTAATTTCTTTTTCTAATATTCTCTTCAATTATGGTTTGTTGTCAATTTAGGAATTTTAGTTCATACCCCTTTTCCTCTCTATTTATTGATACGAGGGAAAACCCCTAGAAGATGAAATCCTATCTGAGTATTAATGGTTAGTGATCTTTTAAACTTAATCATGTCACTTTAATTTTCAAGTTTTGTTTTCCCTCTTATCTGTTCTGTTATTCGTAAGGGGGAGTGAAATTGAGGAATTCTGTTGGTTTGATCTACTTTTGGTTTTTTGGGTTGCTATGGTTGAATGGTTGGCCTTTGGTTCAACGCCCTTAAAAAGGGGTTTTTAGCAAATTTTTAATTGTGTAGTTTCGGTATTTGATGTCCTCCACCATCAGAATTCTCAGTTTATGCTCTATTTGTATTAACATGAGACCTGTATTATTATTATTATTTTATTTTTTTTGGGATTTAATTAAAGTTTCTAGGTTATCTCAAGCTTTGGTTTCATGTTTAGTCTCTATTTATTTTGTATTTTAGTTTGACCGAATCTTCTTTAATAGTAGCATCTTGATTTTTGAGGGGTTTTATTTGATTCTTTGTTTGGTTGCAGACCGCAGCTTCTTTTCCAATTTCCTCCTTCAGTAACCCACGGATTATTTTCTTCTTTCTATTATGCACAGCGAAAGACCAAATCTATATAGTTTAGAAGCTGTCTACAAATTCCAGCAATAGCAAAGTGAAAAGGTAGAGCTATTTAAGATAGAAATTATGAGAAAATTTTACTAATGATAGAAGATTTTCTGTTGTGATTATTTAATGCAAATTGTTGGTATGGGTTGCAGGGAAAAGAAAGCTATGAGTAATGGACACAGACATGAGTTATTAAAACACTAAACAATTGTATCTTTTCGGTGGTTTGCTATTGGTAATTCTTTTCTTCACAATCATGCTATTGTTTTCTGTTTTTAATTTTTAATTTTTATAATAACAAACATTTATAACTAAGGCATTGAAATATTTTGTGCACACCATGTGTTTGAGAAAATGCCTTGCTTACTCTTGCATTAGTTTGTAGCCACTTTATGGTTTGTGCATCTTGGTTTTAATTGATACTGGTTATTGACTACTTTTTGTTATGTATCAATCATAAGTTATGATGATACAAAAAATATTCTGTTTGTACCCAACGACCGGAAAAAAATATGTTTGGCCAAGTCATTGTTGTCTACATTAAAGGATGAAGAAACTCTTAGATGTCAGTTCTGCTAAATAGCCAATGTACTTAATCAGTAGATTTGATTTCAATTGCCAGATTTTCAATTGATATAGAAATAATGGAAGGATGGATTGTTGTTCTTTTCAAATTTTTTTTATAATGAAATTCTTATGGTCAAAGCGCAGTTTGTCAACGTTACTTTCAACTTTCAAGCATTCAAATTTAGATAGGTGCTTGGTAGAACTTTGTTTCTAAGGTATTTAATTCAATGCATTGAATAGTCTTTTTTCTTATTTTCTTTTTCCAAATAATGCAGTAGCTTGGTATTCATACTGATATTTTCAATGCTTCGTTCTTTGCTCTCTTTTTATTTTGAAAAAGTTTTTCCTGGGCTGAATGAGTTGTCCTCTACTAAGGTTACAACTGAGACATTATATAGCACTTACATCAATTCAAATGCCTACGTAAAGCTTTACATGAATCATTCTTCTTTTTTCCTTGCTTTAGCCTCTTTTTCTATTTGCTAAGATAGAGTAAATTTGTGGTTTGTTAACAGTACTTGCAGCATGCAATGAGAATTACTATAGTTCACAATTGAATGAGTTTTACCATAGTTAACAAATGAGTTTCTTTTGGAACATCTGACTCCTCCTGCCAACAGTTTGAAGCCATGTCATATCATGTACAACAATGAAGATGATAATGGGAGAGCTATTTTCCAAAGATTATATTGAAATTTTATTGTTTAATAGATTGTGCTGATTTTTTTTTCAACCCAATTCTTTTTATGTAAATAATTATATTAGAGGGTACTTGTGTCTGTTTTGTATTCTATATTTGATTGAATTGTAGTTTAGATGAGTCTTTGGGTTTGGAACAGCATATGGAGTTCATACATAACCCATTTTGGTCCTTAATTGTATTGTGGAAAAATTTATTGCAAAGAGATGATTAGAGTCAAAATAATTATGCTGCTACGACAATTCTTATAATTCTTTTCAATTAGAGTATGAAATTGAAATTTTGAAATTTTTTTGCCTGTTTGTTGTTGGTGCTTCTAACTACCGGAAAATTTCATTTATTGTTGTTTTCGTTATCAACCTGTTCTATTGCCAAGCTTACCAAAAAACACTTTTTAAAGTTTTTTTTTTTTCCAATTTATTGGAAATATTGATTAATTCTTAAGATTTAATTCTTCATTTTATTTTAAACTTAAGTTTGATTTCTATTTTTCATTAAGTAATTTAATATTTTATCTTTATACAAAATAGTTTTCCCGTGCATCGCACGGGTTAGCGACTAGTTTTTATATATATTAGAGACCTCTATAGTTTTAGAATTAGACCCAAAATTCTTTTTTCAACTTAAGTGCATCCTCTTTTTTTATGGTGCCATTATTTATTGCATCCTTAATTTGGGTACTAGTAGCAATTAAAGCCTTAAAATTTGGAAAGTACTGAGCAAACAAATATTTATGGTATATAGGTAACAAGTTTTTTACAACCATGGTTAATTGCTCTTCTTCATTTGGCCTATTCATCTTATGTGCAACTTTGGACCTCCACTTGGTAATGAAGGCAGAGAAGGACTCTTTTGGAACTTGTTTAGTGGTTTCAAATCTCTTCTCGTCACGTCCACTTCTATATTGTACTTTTATTGGTTGTGAAACTCCCTACAAATGTCTTCCCAGTTTCTTGCTCTATTGTCTTCAACATTGAGGAACTACCTGAGAGTGACTTTAGTGAAGGTGTTTTGGAACATTTGTGCCAGCATTTCTTTAGTAGTCCCTTGGGCCTGCAGAGCCCTCATGTATATCTTTAGGTGGGATTTGGGGTAGCCTGTACTGTCAAACTTGTCCAAGATTGGCATCTTGAACTTATGGGACAATCTCACATCTGGGAAAAGCGAGAGTGACTAGTAATCCATGAGGTTCTCCATCTTGAGGGCCCTTTTGATCATCTCCTCCATCTTATTTATCCTCTCATTAATCTTCTTCTCACCCTCTAGGATATGGAGATTCTGATCAGTCTTGTTTTCCTCTTGGCTTCCCTTCAAGTTCTGAAACTACTATACAATAAGGTTCATGTCCTCTCTCAACTGAATTTGGCTTGCTACCATGGTGTTTAGTAGCTCTTGAGTGTTCATTGGCTCTTCAGTGTTTGGGTGCTCTTACCCTTCTGCCATGGTGATAGAGACTTTGGACTTCTTGTGGCTTGGACTATCTTACAAGTCGAACACAGGATTGAGATGTTGTAACTGTGGAGTGCCTTCTATGCTGACAGGCCTTAGCATTGTGATAGGCTTGGAATTGGAATTGCTAGCTTGGCTGTTGTTTTTGGATTCTCTTTGGAGTCTTCCTTCTAATCTTGACCAAATTCTTCCCTAAGAAAAGGCTTGGTTGGGTCAAACAAAGCTAGGTCCTCATCTATATCAATCTACCAACCAAACAAACACACGCAAAATGCAATGCAATATTAACATGGACTGGCTTAAGGATAGGTTCAAAGTCATTACATTGTAGGATGGGTTTATTGTTTCATTGTTTCCCATAGCTAGGATGTTACACCTCCCAACTTGTAATGTGATGAACATTACATTGGTCTAAACGACATGGTCTATCCTTTGTAGTCAACAAGAAATGATCCAGTGACTTTGGGCTATGAGTTGGTGAGTTCACCACTAGGTACTCGAATCTAATGAAGACCGGTGATCCATGGTTACTATCACCATGCATTGAGATGGGTGCATGCATATTTGTTGTTTTGATTGCACACACTAAGATAGTTAGGGAAAGCTTTTAACAATCAACATGGTAAATTCAAACAAAATATCATACAAACATATCAAGATAAAAGCAACCAAAAAAAAAAAAAAATCATACAAAACACAAGGGTATATAATTGGTCACTTAAAGTCTAACACGAAACTTAGCCCTCAACATCCCCAGTGGAGTCGCCATTGTGAGAGACCAGGAAAAAACTCCTAAGGGTGCTTTCAAAAAGAGATTTAGGATCTTAGGGCACCTCTCTTTTGGGGTAATTGTGTGGAGTCGCCACTTATTTATTTATTGTTTTTTACAAAAAAATAAGAAAAACATAAACATAAAATTACATCAAATTTTTTTTTTTTTTTTTTGAGAAACAAACACACACACACACACACAAGGGAGAGGGAAAGGGATTTTAACACAAAGGCACACCACAGCTCCACTTAAATTACATCAAATTTATCAAACTTCATTAATTATGTAAATACAATCTTGATCAAACAATCATTACAGGGCTTTGGTTCTAAATACAATCTAATCTTGGTAGAGTAATATTACAAGGTTTGATCCTTGTTACAATCTACCAAAACAAAAAATAAAACACTAGTCTACTATCCAAAAACCTAAGTTTGGGGGCTAGGTTATGGAATGGGAAGGTGTTAGACACCCATTTTGCCTAGACAGAGTCTAGTCTTCTAGAATCTAAGTGACCATTATATACCCTTTCAAAAGATGCATGACATTACAATGACATATTAAAAGTCCCTAAATTCAAAATTAATTCACTCTTTAAAAAAACCAAACTATGCAATTTTTATTTATAAAAAAAATCATTTTTTTATTATAAAAAATTTCAGATTGTATTTAATGAAAATACAAATTAGTTTTGTATGCTTGGAAAATTCAAATCTGTATTTAATGAAAATACATATCAGTTTTTTTCAGAAAAAATTTAAATCTATATTTAATGAAAATACAGAATTGTTTTTGTTTAAGAAAAATATCTAGATCTGTATTTAATGAAAATATAGATCTGTTTTTGTTTTAGTTTTTTTTTTTTAAAGTGTAATGATTAATTGCAGATTTTGAAATTAAAGAAGAGTTAAATCATAAACATGTTAATCAACTAAGGAAAATTCCAACTAAACATATAAACATGGCATATATAAATTGTGAACAAGATCATACTGACAATGACATCAGACACATATTCATAAAAAAAAAAAAAAAAAAAAAAAAAAAAAAAAAAAAAACCAAAACATGCAATGAACAACACTAACATATCAATTAAGAGAAAAGAAAAATAAACACAAGAACGAAATTTAATACCTACTTGCATGAATGTACCCTTCGATGGAACAATTCTTTAGAAATCAAAGAAATTTTCACTTCTTTGAGATCTAAAATATTTTACTTAAAAAAATGAAGCTCTTAAAACCAAGGTTTCTAGAATGTCTTTAACGTAAAGGGAACAAAGAAGTTTTGATTATAGAGTTTGGAAGCTTGAAAAATAAGCTGAATAAGATTAGATACAAATTGGAATGTGTCGTTATCCCCAAAAATTCAAAAAGGATAGGTTTTATCCTAATCAGAAGGTTCCCCGGTCGGGCCTCAAGTCTGTGACAATCGGCACTTGGGAAGTGCCGACTGGCCCTCTTGGATGCCGGGCCCCTCTTCCAATGTTGATTCAATTTGGACTCTTTAGGATTTTTTAGTTGAGAATTGCACCTAGAGTCATTTCTTAATTCATATTCTAAAATTAATCCCTTTTATCTTGATAATCAGGTCAATAAAGTAATAATTATCTAATAGATAAATATCCCAAAAAGACTTAATTATCAACAATTTTCTCATTATCTGATTATCCATTTTATTCCCATGCAAGCAGACTTATTTTTGACAAAACCAACAACCAATCACAAAATTATTTAATTAATTTTAATTGTTTAACCAATCAGAATTATTTTAATTTAATCACACGTGATCGATTCCACCCAAGCAAAACGCATGCGAACCGTGAAAACTTGATCATGTGATATCTTTCAATCTGACGATCCGATTTGAGAATCGGGCATATCGTCGTGACCGTTAGAATCTCAAGGTCATTTTTATGATATGCAATGAATGAATTAATGCAAGTAATGCAACTCTAATTTTTGGGTATATGAATAGTCATTCTAGCCATGTTCTAAGTAGTGCTATCCAAACCTAATCAGAGCCCCACAACCTAGCAAAACCGTCGATTCTGGCCCGAACCAAATGTCCAGTCGGTCGGCGGAGAGTTTTTGTTCTCAAGAACCAACACCGACAAGTCGAGTGGCGGGTTTGCTTCTCCAAAACCAGAGCAACCTGAACCTGACTGGAGCTATTGAAAAATCAGGCCAAATCCTGCAAAAACAAGCTAGATCCAACAAGATCTCGACTAGATCTGGTGAGATCTTAACCAGATCCTGCTATATTTGGTGGGATTTAGCTAGATCCGGCCAATCCTAGCAATTTTTAGTGAAAAAATGTAGATTCCAGCAAAAAAAAAATGCAGATTCCAGCGATAAAATGCAGATTTCGGCGAAAATTTCCAGATTCCAGCTTTTTTTTTTTCCAGATTTCGATGACTTTTTTTTTTTTTTTTTAATAATTCGAACGATCGATCGAACCAGCCGACACTCACCCCTTACCTGAAACCGACTCAATCGATTTTTCCGGCGATCGATTTCGAGTTCCTCCACCCGACGCCGGCGGGTTGAGTCTGTGTTAGGTCCAAAACCGACCCGGCCCAACTCGTGGATAGGCCTACTTCCCAGATTAAATTATGGGTGCAAAATCGAGTGTCTACAAGCGCCCATTAACTAAACCAAAAAAGAAACACTAGAAAAGAGATCATAAACCATGCTTCATTAAATGAAGGCTTACTTCCTTTTGAGCTCCAAATGAATTGAATATAGGATTGTAAATAAGTAGATTTGAGTATTAAAGTTCAGGCTTGTTAATTTAATTTTATTTCAAATACGAACCAAGCTTGATCTCATCACCAAATTAGATTATAAGTTCAAGTTTGGTTCATTTATTTGTTGAGCAAGTTTGAGCTTATTCACAAGTTACATGATTATTATTATTTTTTCCTATATTAAGTAAAACCACGACTAAAATGTTTTACCCTTTCACAAATCTATAAATTTTAACTACAAATAGATTGTTTATGCTATGAATAAACTACAAATAATGATTTTATATCATATGAACCAATTTACAACTTTATACAATCCAATTTCAAGTCTATATAATATATTTTTAGACAAGTATACATATAAACTTATAGTTTTATATATATTTAATTCAAGTCCTTGCCCTAATGTTCACTAGCTTGTCCACAAATACATAATTATATTTGAGCTTAACTCATTTTATAATCGAGCCTAAAGTTGGACCTGAACTTAAACTTGTCTTGTTTACTAAACAAATGAACATAAACAAGTTTTTTTTCTCAAGTTGAGCTCGAATTGTTTATAAATAGCTTGGTTCATTTACTAACTCTAGTTAAGTGTGCTTTTAAGTTTTAACAACACAGCCATAGGGTAGTATTTACTACACACACTTGTTGCATACACTTTTACACACAAGAAAGTTGCACAAAAATAGTGACTTGAGTCACGATTTCCAAGCTCAATATTGCAAAATTTTTAAAAAAATTTTATTTAGAGATACTTGTATAAAACAAGTATTTCCCCCAAAACAATAAAACTTAATTATTCATTAAAATTCCCAATTAAATTCAATCACAATTGTTTTGAATTTAATTTTCTTAGGAAAATAAAATGCTAGTTATGTTTTATTTAATTAAGAAACCTAATATAACGCATCCAAAGTCTTAACTATTCTGCCTAAATTTTGTCCCCACTAACAAATATGACAGCAGCAAAGACAGAAGACCTGCCAATGCGGCGTCGTTTAATGCCCTAAATACGGTGGGTAGAAAAGGCCCAAAAGCACCCTTAACAACAATGATGCTTCCATCACATTTAGGACTGTAAACGAGCCGAGCTTTACCGAGTAGTGCATGTTTAAGCTTAGCTCATCAGTAAAATTAAAAAGCTCAAGCTTGGCTTGAGATTGAGACAAACCTAAAATATTGTTTGGGCTTGAGCTTGTGGGAAAGCCAAAAAGCTTGAGCTTGGCTTGGATTGGCTTGATTCATTAGTCAAGCCAAGCTCAAGCTTAATATCAAGCTCAAACTTGAGCTTAGTTCAAGCTTTTGAGCTTGTGATCCAACAAAATTATCTTATCAAATGCTTAAATCTCCCAAAATCAAGTAAACAAAAATAAGAAAATAGCATACTCATTTTATCATGCTTCTAGTCTGACCTATGATTAGCCATTGTTCATATTGCAACTTTATAAAATTAAATTCATCCATTCATCCTTTATTGTCTATAGCTTCATCAATTGTTTAAAATATAATTTTTACATCCACATTGATGATAAAGAACTAGAAAAAGACTTGTTTGTAACTATTGTGAATGAGAAAGAATTAACATGTTTTATAACTTTACATTAGATAATGGATAAGGAAGGATCATATGTGGCCCACTTATAAATTTTTTTTTAAAGGTAACTAAAGTCTAAAGTGGTGCTTGATCAGTTTAGAGGAAAGTGAAAAATTAAGGTAAAGGGTAGTGGTCCAATATGAGACATTTTATTATTAAGATATGTGTAATGAGTTTATTTAGAAAGCACATATCAAACCTATAAATGAGTCTATACTTGACTTGTTTTGTATCAAGCCTTATAGCTCATGAGCTTATTCATGAACAAATAGTTTTGCTTGGGCTCGGCTTGTTTACTAAACAAGCCTAAAACTAAGGCTTAAGCTTGACTTATTTATAAACAAACAAACATGAACGAGCTTTTTATTGAGCCGAACTCGAGTTGTTTATGAACAGCTTGGTTCATTTACAGCCCTAATCACATTTAGCCCACCGCTATATATCCAGGCATCCTACCATCATAAACATCTATGTAAAATCGTGAATTTATAAACCTTAGAATCTTGATCTCATGTTCCTCAGAAAAAAAAAGAAAAAAAGAAAAAAAAAGAATCTTGATCTCATAACCAGTTACCTAAATATATGTATGCCACAACTGGGTCATTCCAAAATAATAAACCATACAAATGAACAAACAAATCATGAAAGACAACCATTTACAAATAAAATAAAAGAAAGATCATGAAAGAAAACCAATCGGTCCAGATATCAATTACCATGTAACTTGCATAAATCCGTCTCAAAAAAAAAAAAAAAAAAAAAATGTAACTTGCATAAATCATGAACCAAACAAAACTTAATCACAAAATGTTATTCATCTGAAAAATACAACTAAGGCTATGACATTGTTAATGAATTGTTTACAATGAAAAAACTGCATATGAGATTGAGAACACAAGGTGTATTATGGCCCAGCACCGTCGCTCAATTTCATAACAGGTTATAGTGACATCACCACTACCAGGACCATAACTAAAACAATCATGCCATATATGAAGGGGAAAATATCGTTTATCATTGAATCGTACAATAGCTACTTACAACAAAGTAACAAGATGACCTACTCATTTGCACGCCTAGACTAAAGGAACATGAATGTCTTCATTGATGAGGGTCTGCAGAGCTCACAACAGAAAACACCTTTCCGAACATTCTATCATCTCAAAAATGTAAATCCTGACCAATTTAGTCACAATTATGTTAACACAGTGATAATACTTCACAAAAACCTCCATGACACTGCTTGAGTTTTGCAGAATCTCAGAATCTCAAAAAATAAATCTACAAGGTGGAGGTACTTTGCGTGTAAGCTGCAACGCCAGTGAAGAAGTCGACAAATGCCCACACATTCCATATCCCACTTCATGACCAAAACAAAAGGCAGTACAAGCTAAAAGGTTCCCAGATATGAATGGATGCATCAACACATGGCCAGGAAACATCAAGAAATTAATGTTTTATTCTAGTATTTCAAGAAATTCTTCAACAATCAATGTTAAAGCTAAACTTTTAAAGCCCCAAATGTCTAACTAGAACCTCACTCAATGCAAAACCTACGGATATATAGAACAGACTTCCTATTTCAACTTCTAACATAGTAGTCAGAAAATGCTGGACCCCACCCCTGCCTAAACAAGCAAAATGATTATAAGCTCAACATAGAAATTTTCTTTTGACAAAAATTTCCCCTTCTCATCTCTTACAATCAAGACAACAATTTCAAGGTAGAAAATATTCTCTAGACCTCCACAACCATGGATAGAACTAAAATAATATTTCTCTTGCCACACAATAGCTTATAAAACAGCAACCCTCATGAGGTAAAAAGGTTAGGTTCCTTTCCAAGCCCAACAAGAAGGCCAGCTCCACAGGATAATACTAGAATTATAACCTGACACATGGGTGAGGGCATTTGCTATGTTCTTGGAGGAATGGTCTCATCTAAAGGGAATAAGCCAAAAAGGCTTATCAAACTGCAATTGTATTAACTGTTGCTTTAGCAGTACAGAAGATGCAAGACACATCGCAAAGAGCAAAAGGGAATAACTGGATAAGTCAAAAGTTAGTAACAAACCATGCTCATAGAGAATGACAAGAGCATCCGTCCCTGGTAATTTGTTCAATTAGAAATTTGTTGTTAAGAAAAGCGCAGTCCAGATAACAAGTAATATACAGATAAGTTATAGCTCGTACAAAACAAGTGATACATACATAAAAGAATCCATGTACCAGCAATTAGTGTAGCTGTTATCATCATCCAATAGCCATTGAAGGTGCGAAGAATATTATTGCTAAAGGTGCTTGCTATCTCATTGGAGATGGAGCTTCAATCAACGTCTGGCTCGACCCTTGGGTCCCATGGCTGCAAGGATTCACCCCTAAACCATTACATGCTGAGTTTGCCAACACACCAATGATGGTATCCATGCTCTTCGACAGTGAAACTCATAGCTGGAAGGAAAGTCTTATTCACCAAATTTTCGAGCCAGAGTCTGCTGCTGCCATCTTATCCCTCCCAATTCCCACTAGACCATGCAGTGATAAGTTAATTTGGGTACCAGATTCCCGAGGAGAGTTCTCCGTGAAATCCGCATATCGATCATCCAGAGAATTAGAAAATTCCGGCATTATGAGTGATGTTTTGTGGAGGCGGCTGTGGAAAATCAGAGCACCTGAAAGAATCAAAATGCTGCTATGGAGAATCGCTCCCAATTCCTTACCAACAAGGCATAATATAAGTCTCAGAACTCACATTCCTGACCCATCATGTAGTCTGTGCGGCCATGCTTCAGAGTCAACCTGCCACATTTTCTTTCACTGCCCAGTTGCCAAAGCTATCTGGTTCTCTTGCTGGGGTCTTAGAACTGAGGATCATAATATCCAAGAGTGTGCAGATCTTGTCAAGCTTATCCTCGACCCCCCATGGCAATTAGACCTGATTGTGAACAATGGCGTATCTCTTCCACCATGGCGTTTGCCCTTGACGAAATTTGGCTTTCCAGAAACCAGCCTCTGTTTCATGGTGTGCAGATTAACTACCCTTCCATATGCTCACGTGTTCTCCGTAAAGCCTTAAGAGTTTGCCAACATCTGCTTTAACGAAGATTCTCCCAACCCAGGAACCTCTGAAGCTTCTTGGGTTCCTCCTCCGAAGGATCTATCAAAGTTAACGTCGATGCTACAGTCACCTCTACAACCACTGCCCTGGCAGTAGTAGCTAGGGATCACCATGGCAACCCCATTAAAGTTTGGATGAAGCAATACTGTCTTTTCTCCCCCATTCAAGCAGAAGCTGCTGCTTTACTCTGGGCTGCCCAGCTAGCCTCCCTAGAAGGTTGGAAGCACGTAATTCTCGAGGGAGACTCCAAAGTTTGCATTGACTCGCTTTCAGAGCCCAATGTTCTACCTGTTTGGTCCATCTCTAATATTATTAGGAACATTCTTACTGTTAAAGAATCCTTTTTTTTCTGTTTGTTTAGTTGGGTTAGGAGATCTAGAAATTCAGCTGCACATGCCGCAGCTAAGTTTGCTCTAAGATCCAACGTGTCTTTGTGTTTCAATATGGACAGTCTGCCCTTTGAGTTAGTCTCAGCTTGTATGGCAGACTTTCCCTTTGCTGTTCCTTTAGTTTGATTAATGACATTGAAGTTTATCAAAAAAAAAAAATGACAAGACAGAAAACTTTAGGTCCATTCTACTTCTAGTTATTATTATTATTAGTATTAGAATTTGGAGTTCTCTTACATACAAAAGAAAAAGCTTTTCCAAGAACATCAAAGTAATTTCTTCTTTTTTTTATCCTAGGGGGGAGGGGGGAGACGTTTCTCTCAAACAAAAAGACAAATTTTAGAAGTATAAAAAAAAACTCTCAGTTGCCAATTAGTTCTAGCTCAAATGACTTAAGAATGGGGTGGAGGGTGACAACTTGCGTTCGGACTTCAGAATCCATTGTGTGAATTTGTTAATTTCAATTAAAAAAAAAAAAACCCAGTTAACCTAAAAAGACAAATGAGAAAAAATCTACTTTCCAAAGAAGCATTTTTACTTTATTGAACATAGAAGGTGGAGTATTATAGAAGACACATAACATATTCCACCTTTCTTAATCTCATGGCACAAAAATTATTCAATAGCATACATGTCTACAGTCACAAATATACACAGCCTAACCCTAGAGAAAGATTATCGCACACTATATTAACATCGACAAAAGACAAGTAGCATGAACACTACTGTTCCATTCAAAGTAACCAATTTACCATAACAAACCATAAACTCTTATTTCAGAGCTTGATAAGGAATATAGTTGTAATCTGACGTTATCATTGAGATTTGTTGTCAGAATTTTCAATTTATTTAGTTAGAAGAATAATTTGGGGATCATCTAAACATGTAAACCAAATAACCAATTTCTAAGAAAAATAAAGCATAATCTGTTAAAAACCGTGACCATCTAGGGAGTTTTGTTACAAACTTCGTTAACTTATACATGTATATTGAGTACCAACAAACTTTTTTAGAAGCCCATATTATGCAAGGCATTGCCAAGTAAAGAGTATATATGTGATAGCAAAAGCAACCGAGGCATCTATAATTATTGTTCAATAGGTGTGCATGAAAACTGGAAAATCTCAACACAAATGGATTCTAGACTATTACACATGATGCTACCAATTAGAACAAGTGGGATCACAAGTGCCGCTTATGAAGTGAACTGATTGTAGGCGCTACCAGGCATGCATATATAACATGCAAAATGAAAAGTTAAAACCTGCCAATGTATGATGGACCTTTATACTCTTTTAGGGCCTAACTTGCAAGTGTTTTATGACTAAAATATGCAATAATAACTTCATTAAAGTCATCGTTTTGAGCACTTTCAAATATCAGAACCAATCAAATGATGGACATAATCAAATGATGGCCAAACTCTCGAATTATAAGGTACTTACCTTATAACCTTGCCTCCTTTGGAAACATTAAGAGATGCCAACCAATTGAACCATAGGGCTTTTGGATACTATTTAGAAATATTAAATCCACACTGAGTCCATAAACATGTATGACGCCTTTAGGTATCCATGGATGGGAATAAAGCTGTAGACGCACAATATGCACACACAATCACTTGCATGACTCTGAGAGCTGATTCCTACTTCCAAAGTAGGAGATGTGCATTTAAAATCATCCGTATTGCCTTTTGTAACCACATGATGAATTTAAAAGAGTTTATGCCGTAAAATTGTTTTATATTCTATTTTTTATCATTCTGAAAAAATATTCCATAATTTGTTAACTTATGGTGGTAAATGTCACTACTTCCTAATCAAATCAAACCTTACTTCTGAACACTTAGGAGCTGATATCTGGGGGAAAATCGTACAAACCAATTGTTTTGCTAATGGAAAAGATTTGGCTCCACCCACCAATAAAAAGATGTCATATGGTTTGTTATGTGCAATGCACATGACTCACTTGGTTAGTTGGATTAAGTGAGTCATGTGCAGTACATATAACAAGTATAAATAACATCTTCCTATTGGTGATTGGAGCCCAAGGCTCCAAATATGTTTGGAGTCAAACTCTATTATTTGTTAATGCTCTTCTTAACATTGTTAATTAATTTCTCTCCCTAGAAAACAATGCTTCAACCAAAATTGTTGGATATGTTTAAAATTTTTTATAACCTTTAAAGCCCAATTGTTTGCTTGACTAAGCCCAAGCCCATGGCAAAACAAAGCCAGCCATCATGTGGACCTAGCTGAAACAAATCCCTTTTTTCTTTCCTCCTTTCCTTAACAAATCTGTCTAGCCTCTTTCCCTTTTTGCATAAATTTCAAAGTAACTTGCAGCATCTATGGAAAGAAATTTTCCTCAAATCTTGTCTTTCTCTTTTCACCTCAATCACCCATGATTACTCCTATATTTCAGAGCTTGAGACTATGAAATCCACTGCATATTACCGTTGCAGTCAAGAATTTTTCCATAGAGAGTTTATCGTGATTTTTGCTGCAAAATTCGTAAGTATGGTCATTTTGTACATGAGAATTTTATACATAAGATCAATATCAAAAGATGAAAAACATAACTCTAAAATATTTTTCCCTCTCTCTAATTTTTTTTTTTTTCCTGATTGGGCATCTTGTGACGAGTCAAAGCTCTGTTTGTGACTGCACACTAACAGGGTTGCCATTGTATCCTAGAGAGCGACTGCCCAAGCCATTTGCACCACAAGTCTTAACAGTGGGGGCAAAATCGCTTCTTAAGGATAGTGGATTCAATTTCATGCCTCGGCTATCGATAAGTTTTTATTTTCCTACATTCTTGTTTCATAGCATTGATATCATTATATCTGACTTATACTTTTGTTAATTAATTTGAGCAATTTTTTGAATAAATTTCCAACAATCTTAAGAACCGATTTTTGCTCTTTTTAATTAACAAAATGTCTGTCATTCCGGATATGTCAAAACTTGAGCCTTTTGATGGAAACCACTATAAGAGGTGGTCTAAACATATGTTGTTTTATTAGGAAGCAATCCGTGTGAATTATGTGTTGTTTGATGATTGTGTTCCTGCTGATATGGCTGAACTTGCAAGCTCTACATCTGCTTTTGATTTATGAAAAAGACAATCACATATCAAAAGAAATTTGGGAAACTTTGGAAAAGAAATATTCAACTGAAGATGCTAGAACTAAGAAATATGTGGTGGGTGGGTTTCTAGACTATAAGATGAATAATGACAAACCCATCATGGAACAAGTCCATGAGTATTAGAATATTGTTCTTGAAATTCTTGCTGAAGGAATGGCCATTGATGATGCATTCCAAGCAGTTGCTCTTATTGAAAAGTTGCCACCATCTTGGAAAGAATATAGAAATTATCTGAAACATAAGAAGCGTGATACGTCTTTAGAAGACTTAATTGTCCATATTCGAATTGAGGAATCAAACCAAGAAAAGGACAAAAGTGATTTGGCAAGTGAATTCTCTTCTAAGGCCAATTTGGTTGAATAGAAACAACCTAGAAAATCTGAAAACTTTTAGAAATATGCTAATGGGAAGGGCCCTAATAAGAAATTTGAGAAAAATGACAACAAATTTAAAAGGTATGATTTGGTCCAAAAAAAGAAAAGGGGACCATTCTTTGTGGGTGGGAAAGTTGGGTATAATGCAGACTAATGTAAGTTAAGGAAAGGGGATTCTCTTCACTCTAAACCCCAAGCAAACTTGACTGAGTCAGAGATTATAGTTGCTGTTGTTTTAGAGGTGAACCTAATTAACAACCTTTCTGAATAGGTGTTGGATATTGGGGCCACTGGGCATATTTGTACCAATAGAAACATGTTTGCTGAATATGAGGAAATGAATGATGGTGAAACTGTCTTCCTAGGTGATGCTTGCACCACTAAGGTAGTGGGTAAATGAAAAGTTATTCTCAAATTGACATCTGGAAAAAGTCTTGCTCTTAATGATGTACTTCATGTTCCTAACATGCGTAGAAACTTAGTGTCTAGTTTCTTGCTCAATAAAGCAGGACTAAAACTTGTATTTGAATCTAACAATCTTGTCCTTAGCCACAATGGGGATTTTGTGGGGAAGGGATTTTTTCATGGGGGCTTATTTGTACTTGATTCTGACTGTGAGAACATGAAATAAGTCAGTAATTCTCTTGCTTATTTGTATTTGATTTTGATTGTGAGAATATGAAATAAAGCTAGTACTTCTTTTGATTATATTGTTGAGTCTTTGGATCTTTGGCATGGTAGAATGAAATATATGAGTTGAACTCCAAACCTAACTAATTATGAGCATTTAAAATGCAAAATATGTATCGAAGCAAAACACTACAATGAAAGGATTAAATCAGTTGAGACTAGCTTTGAACTATTAGAACTCATCCACATAAGCTTAGCAATTTTTTTTTTTTTTTTTTTTTGGGTTTAAAACAAGTTTTTAAATAATGGCATAAATTTATTAAAACTTTGGTTTCTAATGGATTTGCTATGAGCAAATCTAATGGTATAATAAATTTTCTAGTGACAGTGGCATTATCATATGCCTATATGTGAATGACATGCTAAGTTTGGAACTGACATGAATGTTGCTAATAATTACTAAAGATTGTTTCAAACTTTGCTGTGAAAGACCTTAGAAGGGCAAATTTATTTATTTATATTTTTTTAAATGGAAACAATTAGAACTAGTAAAGGGAGTACACTTTACTAACCACACTTCCTTGAGAAAGTACTTAAAAATTCAAATAATTTTAATTGTGACCTTGTGAGAACTCTATATGACCCAAGCATACATGTAAAGAAAAATAGTGCCTCCTGTTGCACAATCTAAGTATGCTAAAATTATTGGTGGTGTGATGCTTTTAATAAATTGCACTCATCCTGGCATGCATATGATTGTAGACCTAGTAGATACACACATAATCCTGCCTATGAACATTAGAATGCACTAACTCATCTCTTGGGATATTGAAAGGGTACCATGACATTGGGCCTTACAAGTATAGGTTGTGATGCAAATTGGATATCAGATAATGATAAGACCAATTCCACTAGTGGCTATGGTTTCACCCTAGGTGGAGGAGCTATATTTTGCAAGTCTTCCAAACAAACCTGTGATGCTTGATCAACTATAAAGTTTGAGTTTGTTACCTTAGGAAAGGCAGTAACCAAAGTTGAAGTATCTACTTGCTGGTACTCTACTACCAATATATTACTTGCTGATATACTACTACCATTATGTTAGGATATGTGCCCTTTAAATCCTATTGTATGATGCTATGTATGACATTATGTTGTAATTAATAAAATTGTTTTATTATTATCTAAAATAATGGTAACATGAATATTTGGACATTATCATATAGTCCATGAGATGCATAGTATGTGATTTATGTGATTTAGTCACAAAAGATATAAGTCACAAGTTCTTTGTAAACTCTGAATTTCAGTTCGTAGTCGGTAATGAAATTAGGCATTTCATCTGCGAAGACTACAACATATCAACTAAGATGATTTGTCTTGATCATGAAAGTGGAGACTTCTAGTTGATATGTTGATATATTTTAAGTGTTAAGACATATTGAATTGGACCGCTGTGAGATTTATTATTCTACTAACGGCTGTCAAATGAATAATAAATCTCACGACTTTTATTTACATTAACTTTTAATCCTGAGAGAATAATGAACCTGGTCATAAAGTGTAAGTTGTTTTGATATATCAAGAGTGAGATCTAAAGTCACGATCAAAATCTTAGTATATTGGGCAACCACATTTAGAGTTGAAGGAACATATATTCTCAAGATGGAATTCATAATCTCTTAACGAAGATATAAAATATTCCCTTGAGATAAATTTAATGGGTTTAGTTATTTAGAGTGTTAGGCCTAACTACTTTAGTAAGGAGTTACTAAAGTATATATTTATGAAATTGGATTTCATAGATACATGATGAATAACTTAAAGAATTAAACCGGGTACTTAAGGATTAAGATGTAGTAATTTTCAAAGTGGCAGTTAACATTCATGACTTTGTATTACTACAAATATTTTAGTGAAGGGGTTGAATGTATAATAAAGTTTTGGGATATAATTTATTAATAAGACCTAGAGTGCAATTATATTTATATAGTGGTATTAAATATAATTAATGATAATTTTGAGCTAATCAAGAGTTGACAGAAAAGCCCAAAACTCATTGGAGTTAGTGTCTTATTTGTTCCCATTTGGTCTCACTCCAAACCACATACTAAAGCCCAATTGGTATGGCCTAAAAGGCTAGCTCAATTAGATAATCAGTTATAAGGAGAGAAACATACAAAATTTTGTAAGAGAATGAAATGGGGCGTATGTGAGTGTAAATCACTCTAATATTCTCTCTTGAACACATACATATAAACTGATTGAGAGGCCACACTTCTTAGGCATAAGTGGAATTAGAGTGAAGATTAAGAATGTTCTCAAGTACTTCTAATCTTTAGTTTTAAATTTCACTGCATCAAGATACGCTCTCTTGTTCTCATATTCTGAAATTTACATAGTACATGTTATCAATTGCAAATGAAGTAGATTCGTTAATTTTCCACTGCATATGCTTTGAATGCGATACAAACTATATTTTTCCAACAATTTGTATCAGAGTGGTCTTTATTTTCGAATTTGTATAATATGTTTTGTGAGTTTTGGAATTAGAGATAGTAATTTCATTATGTTAGGAGATTCTACAATCAATTTTCTGCATGGTTGTTGAAATTACTGTTTTATAAAAACTGATATTGATGTTATGATGTTGTTTAAGTTTGATATTAAGTATGTTAAATTGAACTTTAAGGCTATAGCATCAATGGAATTCATTTTTGATCTCAAACTCAATCTATTATGTTCATATGATGGTAGTTTGTTCATTAAAAACCGTTGAAAACTGCTTGGTGAAAATTCTGGAAAATTCAGTTTCACGAGTTTCGACCAATCGAGAATTCCCTTTGATCGATCGAATGTGCTTTTTTGATTGATTGAACAGGAATCAAGAATCAATTGAGTCAAGCCAAGAGTTTATGATGAATTTGTTATAATTTTGACTGATTAAGAATTCCTTTCGATCGATCGAATTTGCCTTTTCGATCAATCAAGTCATCCAGAATGTTTATTAAAATTTTCTTCATGATTTTGATCTGTTAGAACATATATGAATCATGTTAGGAACATATGTCATTTAGAATTGGTTAATCTTTTAACAAAACGCACTTTACTTGTAATTGGGTAGATCTAGGATGTGTTTAATACTTCAAGGAACAAGAGTTCAAGTCCAAGTGTTAAAGCCATGTAAATCTGTCCAAGAATCAAGTGAAGAAGTGTTGTATTTTAAAGCTAGACAGATAGTATCTGTCGAGGTTTAAAAGGCATGTTTAGCCCGATACTCGATAGTTGCTCGATAGATAACCTATCTATCAAGATTTACGAAAATCAGTTTTTCAGATCTGATTTCACACATATCCGTGTATACTTGTTTAGGTTTTCTTTTCTCACAATCCTAAACATATATGAGGATTATTTTAAAGGCCGTCACATTGAATGAAACTTGATGAAAAAGTTTTGTTCAAGAAAATTGTGACTAGAGACAAATTTGCCCTAGTTCATCTTTCTCTTGAAGAAACTGCTGCGTTTGTACACCGTTGGATTTTGTGACCAAGGAGTTTCATGATCTTCATCGTGTGGATGAAGTGAAGAATTTTGCAGCTAACATCCTTCTCAAGTTGGTGTGTTACTCACGTATTGAGATCCGTGCATTGATTGGTTAGTCACGTACTAGGATCCGTGCATTGATTGGTTAGTTGCGTACTAGGAGCCGTGCATTAAAAATGAGAGATTATCACTATAAAACAAGTCTAATTGGATATTGGGATAAGGGTTTAACTGTAGTTAGTATAAGATACTCGGATTCCTTTACTTGTAATCGCTTGTTATGATAATAGCATGGTTTTAAAAACGGGACCAAGGCGACTGGTCCGACCAGTTCAATTGAGAACCGGATACTAATTTAGTCCGGTTATAATTAAAAGCCGAAAAATAACCAAAAATTAGGAATAGTAAAAAACCGGCTGGTTTAACTGTGAAACTGAAAACCGATACAGTTGACCCGGTTATTAGCCAGTTGTGTTGAGACTGAAAACTACACCATTTTTGACCTTTTTCCCAACCTAAAACTACGTTGTTTTGTGGAAACCTAACCCTAAATACTCATATCCTCTCTTTTTCATTCCCTCACAACCCTCTCTCACACTCTCAGCCTTTGTTTTCTCTGAATTTTTTTTCTCTCTCACTCTTTCTCTTCTTCTCTGTTCAGCTTTGGAATTTGGTGGTCGCCTTTTTCCCTCACACACCTCTATCTCAACCTCCTTTTTTCTCTTGGCCTTGAGGTATTATTTTGAGCAAATGAACAAGCTTCAAAGGACAAGAACTGAAGAACACTTAATCTTTTCTCATCTTTAGTTCTTGTAAATAATCAATTTACAAATTCTTTGTAGTTTGTTATGTTAAATTGTCGATTCTCCCAAAATTATAAGCTATTGAAAAATGATAAATTTAATCATTTAAATTTACCATGTTATATTACTTATTGTCTCAAAAGTTAAATTACCAAAATTTTGAAAGAATTGGTAATTTAACATGGTATCAGAGTTGAAGATCTTAAGTTCGATTCTTATCTCCAATTTTACTTTTTATTTAAAATGTTAAAAATCTCACGTGTTGGGCCCTATTTATAAAGGAGAGAGTTTAGATCCATACGTGAAGAAAGGTGTTAGAATTATGATTAAATTATTAAAAATTCACAATTTTCTAACTTAATTTTTTGGAACAATTCGTAATTCAACATGTATAATGCAAAATTAAATTCTACTAATTACATCAAGAGGCTAAGATACTGTTTAGTGTAACCAAGACATGCAGATGCAGTGCTGTTCTTCTTTAGCTTTAATGCATCATATCCAATGTTTACTAAAAAAAATTATCATATCATATCCAATGGTAAAAGAAATATATAGAAAGTCAGAATGTAATTAACAAGAAATCAACCATAAGTACCTGCACCTTGTTAGCCTTGGTTGTAAATTTTGATGAGGTCAGCGTGCTTTTAAATAAGATTCTTTATTGATTATGAAAAAAAAATACTAATATGGTAGAATAAAAATAATACCGAAAGAAACAGATTTATAGTACAGGGCCCAAATATTTTTCATGCTGCATGTAGCATATAATTTCCTAGAGATGGTTGCTTAAAGTGAAATGACTACATTATGTTATGAATTAGCTGCACATGATTAAAAAAAGAGATTAAATTCTATAAGGATGGGGTGTAAAACTCATGTTTTACACCATCCAATAAGTGATTGCCACGTCAGCATTTAATCTCATAAAAAAAATTGTGATTGTGTATCATGAATTACCTTTTGAAAGAGATTAAAATTCAATAAGGATGGGGTGTAAACCCCTTTCGTTTACACCAACCAATAAAGACATGTTATATCAAACTTTTACTTAAACTCATTGTAAAATCAATACATCCTAATACACTTGATAACATCTCAACAAACAAATAAACAAAACCTATTTCACGTTTCCCTAATTGAATTTAATCTCCTTTTGAAATCATGTCTGAAAGAAAATTGGAGGCCCATGCCTTTTTTTAGACCTTGTGGTCCCATATCTCAATTGTACTCATCATTATTGAGATCAGTTCTTGCCACATATGGGTCCTTTGCTCTCAATCCTTTCCTTCACCTGTACCCTTATGAGAACAGCAATTTAATCCTCCGTTTTTACAACTCCCAAATGCTTTATAGGAATGGTTTTTATTTCATGTCTTGTTATGCTTCAAGATGAATTCATCAATATTGGAAAACTAGGTAAATTTAAATTTGGCTTTCTTTGTAGCTGACTCTAAAATTTTGAGACCAAGGCTTGATTGTTGTTTGAAGACCACGACTTAGGAAATAACTGTATTAATTTTCAAAGTGTATTGCACTAGTATAAATCTGAGTGATGTAATTGAAACTTTCCTGAAGAATGGTGCAGTTACTATTCTACTTATGGACATGTTGAGAAGCTGGCTGAACAGATAAAGAAAGGAGCTGAATCTGTGGAAGGAGTAGAAGCAAAATTGTGGCAGGTGTGTGATTGTCTTTTTAGTCATTAGCTTTTTTGAACTCTTAGGTTAAGATGTGTAATTCAATAGTATTTCTTAGTGAGAACATTGGCTACTACAGTTCATTGAATTGTTGCAATTTGAATGAATATACATAGCTATTGACCGGTACCTAATTTGGCAAGGGCATCTGCACATATATATTTGATTCCCTATATATATATGTTTTAATTCTTTAGCATGAATTCTATAAAGCATCTAAGAATTGAATTGGACTGTCTTATTCAACAACGTTTCTTCACTGTAGGTTGCCTACCAAGAAACATTGGCAAGGGGAAAAACAGAAAAAATTAGAGTATGGAAACGGTATTGTCTTCTGCAAAAATTAGAATGTCTTAACTTGATGAAATATGTCTGGCTCTCTTGCAGGTACCTGAGACATTGTCTAATGAAGTTCTTGGGAAGTTGGGACTTGGGAGCACCACCAAAGAGTGATGTGCCTGTCATTACTCCTGGTGAGCTTGCTGAGGCTGATGGTTTACTATTCGGTTTCCCAACTAGATATGGAACGATGGCTGCACAATTTAAAGCCTTTATAGATTCAACTGGATCGCAATGGAGAACTCGAGCTTGCAGGCAAGCCTGCAGGACTTTTCTATAGCACTGGATCACAAGGAGGTGGACAAGAGACTACCCCGTGAGTTTTAATTTCACAAGTTTCACATCTATTAATTTTTAAGTATTGTTAATATGTACCAATCACAATTGACCATATCAACAGTTGTGTAAAAAATTTGTCAAAATACCTCTTAACTAAGAAGTTAACATATTGTTGTCCTATTGCTTTTTATTGGAAAATCATGCAGCTTGACAGCCATTACTCAGCTTGTTCACCATGGAATGATTTTTGTGCCTATTGGGTACACATTTGGAGCTGGCATGTTTGAGATGGAGAAGGTGAGAGGTGGCTCCCCATATGGTACAGGAACTTATGCCGGGGACAGATCAAGACAGCCTTCTGAGCTAGAGTTGGACTTAGCTTTCCACCAGGGAAAGTATTTTGCAGGCATTTCAAAGAAACTCAAGGGAACAGCTTGATTTTATCCCTCACCATATATACAACATTTCCCATCTCAGAAATTGTTTTCACTTGCCTTGTTGTATTAAAACTATAATTATGTGTTTTGCTGATTAGTTTCCCTTCCATTTGCCTTGTTTGTAATAAAACTATATTTGATTTCATCTCAGAAATTGTTTCCCTTCCTTACAGTATGTGTTGTGTGTATGGCCAATATATGCAAAGTCAAGTTCTCTTATTAACTTGTTGGACCATGCTATATGCGTATTCAACTGTGCATTGTAGTTTTGTGGCTAGCATAGAATAAAAGAACTTATTATTGCAACAATTTTTTTATTGTTTTGACTTAGAGATGTATAATCCAAAAATACCAAATCCCACTACTGTTTGAAAAGAAGTGCAGCAAAATGAGTTCTGCCCATTTGCATTTGAAGATGGAGATGAGCCACACTTGATAATGCCAATTTTTTTTCCCCCTCGTACTCAGAAAATATGGGTTGGATTTATGGGTCCCTTACATCTTTAAATGCATCACATTTGGTTGCCCATAACTGACATGGATGTTTCAGAATATTCTCAAAATGACTAGCCCATGTGAAGGTGATAGATAACCTTTTGTTTTGTTCTCAAATGATTTTAGATGGAAGGATATACCAGTCTTAATGATGTTTTTGATTCTCCACTACAAGCTCTCATATGATCCATCCTTTTCATTTTGCAGAAAATTTGTTTTGCCCCAATCCCTTCCCCAACCTAACCTTTAAGTTTAGAAATACTCAACCCAATCTTAAAACCAACCAAAACCAACCAAACCCAATTGGATTGGACCAGGTCATCAATTTGGGGTATCCTTTCCAATTGAATCCTCCAATTCCCTCTAATTTTAAGCAATATGCAACATGTACATTTATTTGATTTTTAAATCCCACATGTCTTACATTTGTATTAAATTAAAGGGGATTGGAAAATTCAATAAGAGGTGGTGGTGGTCTAATCTCATAAGAAAATTAGATTTTCATTCAACTATATAGTACTTGTTTGATATCTCGTATTTTCATGTAAAACTTACTTTTTTTTTCTTTATACGACCTATTTAAAAATAAAAATAAAAATAAAAAACTGAAAAAAGAAGTTGTATCAAATAGGCACCCAATTCTTCTATAAAAAAAATATATAAAAAAAAAGGCACCCAATTAGATTCATTATTCAATAAATAAATAAAATTTACATAATTGAGCCTAATATTCCAATTTTATTAAAACTAAATTTCAAAATATCAAAATCAATCAAGCTAAAAAGTTGTAAAAAAAAAAACTCAAAATCCAAAATTAATCATACTAGCAAATTTAAAATACATATATTTTTAGAATTATTAATAGTGTACCCAACCCATTGTCCCATGAAAATCCAACTCAGGATGGATTCATTGATTCATTGAATTGTTAGATTATATACACCTATATCGGAAAGGGACTTGGAAGTTTCAAGAAAATGAAAAAAAAAAAAAAAAAAAATCGACAATTCTTATTAGGTTAGTTTTTCCCAAAGTTTGAAATATAAAATTCGGTTTAGAATATCTTTAGATGACGAATCACTTGAGTCTTAAAAATCAGTCATTTACAAATAAACCTCATTATTCAACAGTAGTTTATTGTGGCCCAAATTTCAAGTAGACCAGAATAAATGGTGAGCCCAATATTCCTAAAAATTTGGTTTGGTGGGCCTTATCGCTTTATGTTAACGCGTTCCTTTGCAAGGCACTTTTATTTTTGTCCAAAGCAAATAATGCAAGGATTTTTTTTATAATGTTAAACCAAAATAAGCTTTTCCTTTCACATATATACCAACGAGTATTCGATTTTGATTGAGCTCAGGTTCTTTTATTCTAGAAAGGAAAAATCCTAGCTTTTCTGATTAAACGATAATTGTCTCTCCCTCAAAATATAAGAGGTCTATAATAAACACATTATATGAGTTTTTATATCAATTATAAAAAAAAAAAAAAAAACCAAAAACCAAAAACAAAAAAACAAAGCAGACAATGCTAATGGATGGTATCCAGTTAAGACCACTTGTTCTAGTCTACATTCTAGGACAAAGTTTTTTCTGCAAAGTTTTCCAATGGATGAAATAATCATGATGATGGGCCATTCTTCAATCTTTCATGGCAATGACGAGACAATTAAATAGACTTCAAAGTTCAAACGGGGATGATAAGATTTTTGAAAAAAATTTTTGAGTCAGATGGGGTTCAAGTGATAGTCTAATTACAATGATATCCTTTGTGGGGTCTTATGTATATGGTTTAAACCCTTATTTTCTCCCTCCCCACTATTGAGCTATCCAAAAAAAGGTTATTGACCAAGAAAATAAATTTGGTTTAACAAGATATAATTTTTTGTGCATTTTCCCCTTCATTAAATTTTCTTTTCTTTCTTTAGTAGTTATGCCAAAAAACAAAAGAAACAAACAAACTAACTAATATACTTTTTAGTTAATTTTCATCTTAAAAATTATTGAACAACTTTTTTTGGGGCTAATAAGACAGTATTATAATTTATACATACTAAAACTAAAAAGTAGAGTCATTTCAAATATTGACAAAAAGATCAAAACTGCTATACAAGTCAAAATCTAACAAAGCTTTAAGTTACAACGAGGGTATTCAATGTAGAACAAAAGGTAAGTTTTGAATGCATTCAAGGTTTTTCTAAGAAATAAATTGCTTGATTTCTTGTATGAGAGGAATGAGTAGGGCTGAACATGGTTAGGTGTGGCCACTGTGACTCTGTGCGGGAAGGTTTTTGGGCCGTCCTGACATCGTTGGTGTTAGTAAAATGTGAAACACCACTGTGCCGTTGGATCTAAATCCTAGCTACATCGGTTGAGCTATTCATAGGTACGCTATTTGGTTGCTTTGATCACCAGTAAGAGAATGAGAACAAAAGCAAGAGAGAGGACAATTTAACACATTGGTTGGATTCATTGTAACACATGATTTATACTATACTCTCATTTAATAAAGATGTAGCCCTAAAGGGTTTATTTCATGAAATAATGCTTGTATACTTTATTTTATACTTCTAATTTTATATTTATTTTAGCATATTTAACGTGTATTAGAGCTGATATTCAACCTCAATTAAGTTCCACAATCAAGTGGGACAGACCAAAATGCATCTCTAGCTGCCCAAAGTTTTGTTGGAATACTTTTTGCTCATCACTAAACTTTCTAAAAGCTTAGAATCGAGTCATAAAGTTGCAACCTTTGTCAGAACTTGTTAATATTCAGACACATAATGATTGAATTGAAATATGTGACCATAGATGACGAAAGCTTATTTGTTTGATCAGTATATCTGTATTGGTGTCCAAAATTTATGTAACTAAAAATAATTTCGTCCCTGCCTTTGGATACTTTCATCAAAGCTTTTGCAATTGTTTAACTCTTGTTAGTGGCTGTATGCGGTTTTTTTAAAAAGAGAGTTTTAACGTATAAAGTTTGCTGTTTAAGCAGGATTTTGAATGTTCAATTATAAGAGATATGAAGGCTAGCAGGCATATCCACTGGTTCAATAAGATAGTGTCTCTTGGACTTGAAGGTTTACAAGTTACAACAGAGATATTAGTAGGCCATCCTCAAAATGGTTTTTCACTGCAACAAAAGCACTCTGTACTACGTACTTTAATGGGTTCCACGAATTGGTGTTCCCTTTGGTTCAACCGGAAGTCCGGGACCGCAAGATTTGAATCTATGAGTTGGTCTGTGGCTAAAAATGTTTTTTTCCTCTTCTTTGATTAGAGTCATTTGAATTAAGATTCTTTTACTTGTAGTATGTGGATGAATATGACGTGAAAGATATGTACAGTGGATAATAATATTGTCAACTTTTATGTAGAAGGCTATGATTTCATTGGCTTTTCGTTTCTGTAGAAACTTGCGTTTTGTCTTCTAAAGCTAAAAGTAGAAAGAGGTTTTGGCTATAATAAGTGTGACTCAATTGATTTTTTCCCATCTTGTAAATTTGTTACTTGAATCTATTTAGGTTTTGAAACAGTCAGAAGATTTTTTGGACTAGTTTTTTTTTTTTTTAATTTTTAATTTTTTGAAAGGCCAAAACCTGGGTACTCATTAAAATATTACAAAGGTAACAGCAGAGTCAACACAGGATAACAAAAACTACACAGCTGAAACAACTGGCCTATATCTACTAATTTGATAAACAAGAGATTCAGGAGTATCTTCCAACCAAATTGTCTCCGCTTCACCATTTTCTGGCTTCCGGCTAGTAAATATGCAGCATGAAGACTAACATTAAATAAAAATAATACAACTAAGAAATTCAATTACAAGTCTCAATCATTAGCTATGTAGTTGTACTATGTGCTTGACGAGATCCACATGAAGTTGTGAATGAGCTCCTCTACCTCTAATGAAATGATGATGTTGAATGAACTCCATAGGTTTAGGTGTACTATCATGTGACGCCGGTTCAAGCTAACTTTTATCAATTAATTCATAATCGAAGACACTTGCTCCAAGGTATGTATGTCATTTATCTTCAATGATCCTATTATGCATGCCAGTTGTAAATAGTGCTTGGGCACTCCAAATGAACTCATAAAAGCCTTCCTTGTCTCCTCTTATGTGGTAGCAAATTTTATAGTTTGAGCCCTTACCGTGTTGAAATTGTTTTAAAGATTATTATCCATAATGGATACATATCATCTATAACATAGTACCTCGATCGAATAGGCATAATTGTTTATTGAGTAATTAATTAGAGTAGCACACACATGAGCAATTTCAAAAAATATAGTTGACTATTCTAAAACATTGATACCATTGAGAAAATTGCGTATGATATCTAAACGTCATATGATGTCACAACTTTCAAAATTATTGTTGCTTTAGGCTATGACCAGTATTCTAACTTTTCCACCCGCTAGAAAAATTCATCCATTTCCAATTCATACAATCAATGCTCCATAAGGACCATAACATTCTTGGAAGTCATGATTTTGGCCAATTTTTGACAATCTTGCAATGACATTGTTATTTGGTGACCTCTACTCAAGTACCCTTCAAAAAAAGATTGAAATTGCCATTTTATATTTTTTAAATGCTTTTTAATGCTACGTTTTCTACAATCCATCCATCAAATCAATTGTCTATTGTCACTCTATAGGAGAGCATTATGACTGCAACAACAATCATCTTTAAAAATGAAGATAACCTAAGCCTTCCAACATCTTGTTTTTTTAAAAATAAAAAATTAAGTACGGATCATAAGCTTTAACCCTCAAACCCATTATAAAAAAAAATAATAATAATAAAAAAATTAAAAAAAAAAACCCTCAAATGGATTCGCTAAAAAACATTGATTTATTCGAAATTTCTTCCAAAATACATTAGGAGGATACACCACGGATGTTTCAATAAAATAGTCATGAAAAAGCTTTTTGTGGGCTTGTAAATAATTACTTTAGATGAACATGTGGGATTGAATAGTACAATGACGTGATTGATCCTTTTTCCTTATGCAATCCTTCTTCTTATATTGCTAAAGCAAGTTCTATCTCATCCTTAGAAGAGCAGTCAAATAGAGGATTATCATGTGGATAAAGGGAATCCATAAAGAGAAAAATAAAGAATGAATGGGAGAGAAAATTGGGTAGAAGTGGATGAAAATTATAGAGGAAATGGTCCTATATATAAATGTGAACACTGGATTCAAATTTCCAAAAATATCACCGTTGAGAAAATTTTGAGTTAAAAAAATATGACCATTGGAAGAAATTTGAATTTCAAAAAATACAATTGTGGAAAATTTTTGAATTAAAAAAATACGACCATTAGAAAGAAAAAATGAATTTAAATAATATGACTTTAGGAAAAAAAAAAAATCAAATTAAAAAAATATGACTTTTGAAGGAAATAATAAAAAAATTGAAAACAAAATAAAAAACAAAATTGTGGGCTACACAGTTGACAATGACGCATAAACCAAAAGTCCCCTAAACCAATTAAGTGAAAATATTCAGATAAATAAATCTATATCAAAATCCACACCTAACGGGTGTGTGATCCGTGACTATTTATTAGGGAAAAAAAAAGAAAAAGAATAAAAGATTCTTCAACAAGAGCTACCTTCTGAATTCTATTGGACCTGAAATGTTATTGTACCCACTAGTTTGGCTAAAACTGTTTACAATTCATTTTGCATAGATCTTAGTCTGTACTATTGAGTCTATGACCAAAAAAAAAAAGAAAAAGGTGCTTCAAACTCAAATCATTGAACACCACGTTATGGAACAGAACGAAAACTACGAAACTGAAACTGAACTGGGTAAAGTAGAGATTGGCATGAAAGGCGGCTTTCTTCAGGAGCTTCGTGTGGGACTGTGGGGTATCAATTCTACCATACCAACACATTTCCGTAATTTTGGAATGCGGTTAAAATTCAGGTGGCCAGATTTGGAGCCTTCTGAACGAGCATAATGTGCTTGGATCTTTATGGGCTCCATTATTATACTATGCTGACTATGCATTTGAAGTCGACTAAGAAGAGGCATAGGGATGAAAATCATTTTATGTAGAGAAATACAACATAGTACATACACACAAAAAAAATAAATAAATAAATAACACTTTTTACGAATTAACAAACTTTTACTGGTTTTTATTTGAGCTGACCATTAATATCAAAAAAAATTTACTTATTATTAATAATTGGGCAAATTACAATTTATCCATCTGTAGTTTAACCGAAATTAAAGTTGTCTATCTATTTTTTAAAATTTGATACTTTAGTCACCTGAGGTTAGTTCAGTTAGATTTTCGTAACATATCTATGATAAAAATATGGCTAAATATATAATTTTGCTCTACTTTTATGTCACTCTCCTCCAAAAACACAAAAAACATAAAAATATAAAATCAAATAAGATAAAAAAAGATCCAGCAAAACACTTTTATCTTGAGATTTCAAACCACAAGCAATTTAAATTTTAGTCAAACCTCAAATGAGTAAAATATCAAATTTCAAACCACGACTAGACAACTTAAATTTCGGCCAAACCACAATTAGATAAGTTATAATTTACCCTTAACAATTTGCCACATCAGCGATTGTGAAAAAATTTTCTCATGTGGAGAGATTCAACTCGTGTTCATAGACTTTTATCTTTTGAGAATTTGGGGAGAGATTCAACTCTCTGCCTAAAATTATGACACTTGCCAAACTTTTTGCAGTAGTAGGCTCATGGTCATTAATATGAATTTATTAGAGATGATTAGAAATTCTTTTATCCAATACTTGAGAAGTTAAGTGTAGAGTAGATGAGTTCCATTTAACTTATTAATTGGTAAAATCTTTATTTTTTATTTTTTTTTTAAGAAACAAAATAAAAGATCTAGGGTTTAAACCCCACTTATACCAAAAAACTAATTAATACCTTATGATCTGTTTGGATTGAGGGAGAGAGAGAGGGAGTAGAATAGAGTAGAATTAACCTAAAATTAGTCTATTTTCAGCCAACTTTACTCTACTCTCCTTCATTTCCCCTCTCCTCCCCCCCCCCCCCCAAAAATCCAAACGGGCCCTTAATTTGGTGATAAAATGAATTATCATGGAACATACATTATAAGTTAAAACTTTATTGTATTTAAAAAAAAAAAAAAAAAGTTTTAAAGAGTCTTTATTTAGTCTAAAAGGAAGAGAAAATCTAGTTTCTAAATGCATATCAAGTAGCTTGATGAAATCATGATTTTAAAACAAATAATTTCTCCTCTTTTGATTGTTTCAAAAGCCTTATGACTCAATGCCAACAAGCCAACAATAATTATAACTTAGAATCAGGATTCAAATCCCTTTTCCTTTTTGTATTATCAAATTTTTTTATTAAAAAAAAATGATCAAATATAGCTATGGGAACCTACATTCCAAACACCATAATTTGAGGTTGTAATTGACTCATTGGGTGGTTATAATTAAAAATATATTTACTTGAAAAGTAAGCTAATCTAGCTTTTGAGTTTTAGGATAGAGGGCAATTACGAATTACCAAATGAGAACCTTTTTACTTATATGGACCCTCCCCTCCATACCTCCTCACATGTTGCCCACTAACATCTACATCTGAACCTATTAATTGGCGGGCCACATTATGGACGTGACATAACTTAAATCGAATAGGCAATCAAACTACATAAACAGTTTTAACAACCTTGTTTTCTTAAATCTTAATAGCAAATCTCTAATAAGTGGCTCAAAGATTAAATGGTCTAAGGTCAATATGAAAATTATATAATAGACATCAAATCAAATCAGATAAACACTTCTTCGAAGAGATTAGCATGAAGAATTTTCTTGGTGTCATGATCTTACTTTTGAATCTCATGGTTTTTTCCCGAAAGAACCTCCTTAACCACTGCAAGTGAAAAGAATAAGAAAACAAACCTTCGTTTCAAATATCCTACTCATATTTGTTTTTTTTTGGTCAAATCAAGCATTTTGGAGTCTAATGTTTTTGTTTAGTTATAGGTTTTAACTACTACGAAGTAATTTTTTTTTTTTTTTTTTTTTTTTTTTGTGGGAATTGATTTCTTTCTCAAATTATCCTTAACCACAAAGGCATTTTGGTTAAGATAATAACTTGACGAGGATTAGAGATATATCAGATAAAGTAGATTTTGAAGAGTGATATGGAATATGTAGTTGGAGAGAAACTCCCCATGAAATTTTTTTTTTTGAGTAGCAACTCACCATGAATTTAATCGAATATGTAAGCAATCAATTTTTGCCTCTTACTTTACTGTGTGTTTTTTGGAGCTATAATTATGGAGCATGTAGTATGGCATAAGAAAGTTTGAATTTGATGAAAATGGCTCAAATTTCCTCCCTTTATATCATTATCAATCCAATAAAAAGTTGTTCTACATATCAATCCTTACCTCTTTTATTATTTGTGAGGTTAGAAAGTGTTGCAAACTTACATAATCAGTAATTGACAAAATATAAATTTCAGATAAATTTACTATTGACATCATTTTATAGTGTACCAATCACAATATATCACCTCAGTTGTCATAAAAAATGTAAAATTTATTATATTCTTAAACTTATTGATTAAATTTTGGTCTTACACATCATATTTATGCTATGTAGCTACATGTAAGTTTTACATAGGGTATTAGGTACTTTCATCGGATGATTCACTTTAAACATATTAGTGTATTATGTTTTCTCATCTATTTAATATTATTTATATATCGTTCAATGTTTTTTTTTTTTTTTTAATATTAAGTAGTTTAAACCCACACACGAGAGAGTGAAAAAGGTATTAAAGAACTAACAATTGTGTATATCCAAAATTACTTAACTCAATGTTAACTCATACTAATATAACATTTTATTATACTGAGATCTACCCAGCTTTGCTGCGAGTTTCGCTCCCAATGCAGCCTCCCTCCACCTTGTTAGGGAGCTTTTTGCCACCCTTAGTTGTGGCTTTCTCCCCTGTTGGTGGTGGTGGTCAAGCCAAGCCCGTGGGGGATGCCCAAATTTGGCTTAGACTGTGATTTGGATGATTCTAACCCAAGGTTGGAGCTCAAGCACTTGCTGGTTCCTCCTTTTGATTACCGAACCTTTGTGTCTTCATGGCAGTGGTGGGATTTCTCTCCTGGATATGGTGTTTCCCTTGAGTGGTTTTGGTGCTTTAGAGGAGGGTTCTTTGAGAGCATAGGATTTTTTTTTTTTCCAATTGTATTGATGATTCTTCTCAATTGTTTGAAATGGTTTGGCTTATAGTTTTTTCTCAAAAGTTGCATTTGAAAACTTGGATTTAGAGTTTAAATGTTTTGATTTCAAATCCATTAATTTTATGAGTTATTTCAAATTCAAGCATTTTAAAAGTTTAAAATTCTTAATAGATTTGTCAAATTCAAATCCTTAACCTTTTTAAAACTTTCCAAATAAGATATTTGGATTCTAATCACTCAAATCTAAATCCAAATATCCAAATCACGTTATTCAAACACACAATAAGAGTTTTTTTTTTTTTTTAATCTCCCAAAAATTTATTGCTCTTGTATTTTTCTTCTTATCACTTATATTTATTTTATTTTAGTAATAAAATTCTAATACTAGAGTTTTTCTTTAAAAAGACATTACTAAATGTAATAAAATTTGTAATAACCATAGCATTGAAAGATTAATTTGGCACGTGGTTTGAGAGATAGCGTAACTTTCGAATTTCATAAGTGAATTGGGACAAGCAGCTTCACTTGAGTCAAACCAATTCACAAACCTAAAAAACCAGAATGAGATAAAGTAAAAGAAGTCTTTCACACCTCACTTTCCAATGAAAGCCACAACCCACATGATCTTGTTTGGGGATATTGAAAGATCACAAAGCCCCTTCTCTCAAAAGAAGATTTTCCCCATACCCCATTTCCTCTCTCTCTCTCTCTCTCTCTCTCTCTCTCTCCCTCCCTACTCCAAAATTTCGCTTCAAACAAAGCCACCTCTCACTCTCATTGACCCTACACTTAGTAACCTCCCTCACCAACTATTAGCAAATAGCAACCCCTTTGAATGGCATCTTGCCATATGCTGCTATCTAATTGAAACACGCAGGTCAGTAACCCCTGGCAAAAATAGTGTCATGGTCATGTTTTTGCTTACTTGGCAGTCCCAATCATGTACCAACATGTGTCACCCATGAGTCCCCTCCTCCCCCAACCTTTCAAACCCAACCCAAAATTATTGAGGCTAACGAAGGAGAAGAGAGAATGGGGGCCCTAAAAATGATAAATCCAAAGGGCAAAGTACAGAGAGGTGCAATTATTCATGCCATGAATTTCATCTCAAGCAAGTGAGAGAGCAAGAGAGAGAGGAAAAAGAAAAAAAAATCCAAACCCCACCCAAAACCAAAAAATAAAGTAGTAGTATAATATAAACATCATTTGCTACCACATTTTTAGGTGACTGATTCCCACTCTCTCATTGTAAAAGAAAAGACCCTCTCCTTTCTCTCTCTCTTTTCATTTCTCTTTTCTTTCACTTTCTCTCTATATTTTATCTTTCTTCTCTCTCTCTATGAGACACCTATAGAGATTAGAGAGGGGAGGGAGAGCTAGAAGAGAGAGCCATGAAAAACACCATAAGATGCTGCATCTCTTGCATTCTACCATGTGGAGCTTTGGACGTAATTCGCATAGTACACTCCAATGGTCGTGTGGAAGAGATCAGTGGCACAATCCGAGCTAGTGAGGTCATGAAAGCTCACCCTAAACATGTTCTAAAGAAACCCTCTTCTTCTTCTAACGAGGGTTGTGTCCCAAAGATTGTGATAGTCCCTCCTGATGCAGAGCTTCAACGTGGAAAGATATACTTCCTCATGCCCGTACCGGAAAAAACTCGATCAAAATCATCATCAACATCATCAACCAAAAAGAAAAGAAGGTCATCAACGACCACAGAGGCCGAGAATAATAACAATGCCAACAACGCTGTTTCAATGACAAACCTATTGATATCTGATCAGTACTTGAGTGAAATTCTCTCAGAGAAGCTTTCCACACAAAGGGATCGTAGAAGAGGCCGCGTTGGTGTGTGGAGGCCTAACTTAGAGAGCATCTGTGAGTCACCAAGTGATGTTTAACGCTGAGCCGGTCGGTTTTTATTTTTCTTGTCATTCATTTTATGGTTCAAAATTTGCTATTTTTTTTTTTTTCACTCTTTTTTTTATGTTGTACATATAGGCATAGGGTAAAAAAAAAATAATGCAATAGTTTTGTCATGGTTTGGAAATTGTGATGAAGATATGAACAGTTTTGGTAGGATCTGTCATAATTAGGTTACGGTTACACGAATTTGGATTTGTTTTGAGCTTCATATGAATGTTGATTAAACGAGGGATAAATTCAACGCTGAAAGTTTTGTGATGTTGCTGAGGAAGAGATTGAGAGTGAGAGAGAGAAAGAAGGGGTACAAAGCCTTGTGGGTTTGTCTTGCTTTCTAGTTGAAAGTGTCATCTAGGACAAAAAAAAATGTTATTGAGAGGGATCCCACTTCTACTGTTCAGTATTTCATTATATGAATAAAAATTGGACGTGATTGTGTTATTATTATTGGGGCATATCAACATTGAGATGATATAGCTAATTGAATTACTTTCTCTCTTTCCTAATCGGCTTTCGGCTATGATGCAATGCTGACATCAATCCCATGAATGCAAACATATCTTTTTGCAGTTGTTTATGCAATTCAACATATATTTGTGCATTTCCTCAAAAAAAAAAAAAAAAAAAAAAACATATATTTGTGCAATGAAAAAAAGGCAAGGACAATCCTTTTCATTTTTGAAGTGAAATTGAGACAATCCATTCACAAAGCTTAAGATTTTAATTATTTCAACATGACATTATATTATTTAAAATTTTAAATAAATTAACACTACCATGAAATGGATCACTTTAAAATGAAAATATCTTTTGGATTTTTTTTTTTTTTTATTTATTTTGCGCATGCAACACGTTAGTAATTCAATTGTGATAGTTTCATCATTTTTCATCCAATCATTGACCTTGGTAAGTATTAAGCCGATTTTTCATCCGTGAATCCTGGCATTCTCGTTAGAAAAATGGCCCATATCACATTGCCACCAGTCATTTATTTTAGTATTTATTCAACTTTAGGCAGGCAGTCATACTATGCGAAGCATTTCATAGGTTTAAAAGGCATAGATCAAAAGGCAATGAGCATATATTGCTCATTGCTGTATATTTATCTCACTATACTGTGTTAGAAACATGATCATCATCAGTGAGACTCAATATATATGATATTATAGTATACTCAAACCCAACCACCAAAGAAATATAAAGATGTGATCATCAATCACACTACTGGATTAAATTCCTAGTGCTAGAGTGCATGGATTTTGATAGAGCACAAACCCACTTTACATTTTCCTCCAAATAATAAAAATTGAATAAATAGAACAAAAGTCACTTTCAGGTGGATGGAATGATAGTCCCCACAATGCTTTTTCCACCATAGAATAATGCAATTCTAGCTTGCACTAACAAGTGGGCATGTCTTTAAGCATTTTGTTGCCTTAGAGATGGTTATTAGATGGTGCCAATGGCATCCTGTAAAGGTAATTACAGTAGAGTTTGACCTTACATTGGCTGGATTAATATATGGTAAACATGATGGTTGTGCCTTGAGCAAGCCCATGTTCTCATCCTTCATTTATATTAATTATGCACTAATTTTTTCCAGTCCCACCATCTGGGCCAACATAAAGGTGAACTCAGTTCATATATCATTGAAATGTAAAACCTAATCTGATATATCATTTGATCCCTTGGGCATGTCAGAATAACAGTAGGTCACCTCAATGAATTTTTTCTTGCCCAGACTGACTGAAACTCTCAACGACTTTTATAGTATGCATTATATACATACCCATTTGATCAATGTAATGAAATACAATTTTTTTAGGAGAAACTAAATAAAATATTTAATGTTTACTTACTATTCTCCATTGGTCACCCAAAAAACCAAACCAAACCCTGTTGTTGAATTATCAAAATAAAAAAATAAAAAATTATGTGTACAATTAATTAATTGGTATGCTTCTTGGAAAATGGTCCCCTTCTTTTCTAGGAGAAAAGTGATCCAAATAGTTTGCAACTAACTTGTACAGTAAATATTATATCATATCAGAAAAAAACGTGTAAATATTAAAGACAAATCTAATCTGCATAAGCTTTTAAAGATTCATTAAGAACAAGCCAGAGATTGAATTAATTTTTTTTTATTTAAATTAATACCCTACACTACCAAGTCTAAAAGGTCCAAAAAATATAAGTTTTTTATTTGAAATAAATAAATAAATAAATTTGAAGTAGACCCATACCACAGTTGGCCCAAAAGTTTTATAGAAAATATCAAAATATATGATGGAGATTTTTTTATTCCCTTTGTGGTGCAGGATACCAGAATTTGGAAATGCAAAATGCAAATATTCAAGCGGCGCCTCTATCTTTGGTCTTTGCATCGATTACATGGTCGCTGTCTCCTTCTTTTACCTTTTTTTTTCTTTCTTTCTTTTTAATATAGCTAATAGCTCCTCCTTTTACTTTGATTTTTATATATAGTTATAGAGATAGAGATTAGAGAATATGCATTTGCATTTTCAGTTTCACACTTATTTAACATGGTCCGTTTTGATGTACCATAATTTTTTTTCTTCTTTTTCCTTTTTTCCCTTTTCTCAAATAGAAACTTAGAATTGACAACGGTGGAAGTGGACTTCTTGGATAAAATGGATTCGTCAATCTTGTCGGCACTCAACTTTACATTTACAATGTGCAGATCAAATGATCGGGACCCATCATGAATTGCCCATTTTCTTTTTCAGTACCATAGGTCGGCCCCTACTCTATATCATCGGACTGATATGATCACACCAAAATTATCTTGTATTTTCTTTATTTGATTAGAGTACTTCATAGTATCATACGGAATTTGCTTGGTAATCTTTTACTCCATGTGATGTGCACAAACTACTTTCTATTTAGGTCTATTTTCTTTTTCTTTTATTTTGTTGTAACTTGTGAGTGAAAAATCTTTTCTAAGGAGTTTTCTGTTAATTTTAAATTGGACAGAGTTTGGCTCCTATCATCAATTGAAATATGATATTTGTACATGTCATGTGTATTGTTTGTAACTCACTTAACCCAACTAATTAAGTGAGTCACATGCATTACATATAACTGCACGTGTCATTTTTCTATTTGCGATTGAAGAGAAACTGTCCTTTCAAATTCCTCTTTTAATTTTACAATTAGCTGCAAACCAATGGATGGGATCTTGTAGTTTAATTTTGACTTTCGAGTAAGTGGGTGATATTGGTTATGTGGCTCTTTCTATTTGGGAGTCAACTGGATAAAATGTTATATCTACCACTGGTTCATTTCTAAGGCCTTTGGGGTTTGTTTCAATTCTTCTTGAACAATACAATATTGTAGATGAGGTGATAGGAGTGGAACAACTCCTTATAACGTCTCTAAAGCTATTTTCAATTTGTCCATCTAATCTTTGAGAAATTAAATCTAGTTCTTTATGTTTCTAAAAAAAATATATATCTAGTTCTTTATTTTCAATTTGAAATAATAATGAATGGATTGGCCTTTGAGGCTGGTGAATTGTGATTATTATTATTTTTATTTATTTATAGAATTTGGGGCTTGTGATTAGAGCTTGAGGTTCGAATGTTATTTTCATTGATTTGTAATGAATTATATAAATTGTTAGTGGTTGTGCTCTAGATAACATTTCATACCCACTCACTAAAGAATGTAATATGATTGGGTCAGAAGGAAAATTTTGGAAAGCCATTGAAATAGATTCGACCGTCATGTATGTACATAAAGTATTTGTCACGTAATGTACAAATGACATCACATACATTTCTGTGGTATAACATGAAATTTTTTGAAATAATAATTATGGGTACTTTTTTGGAGTTACTTGGTAGCCTTTTTGGCCTTCTGTATTCTTCTTTTTGGTATCCCACATCGAAGAAAACTTCCTCCCCCCTCTGCCTTACAAGCATGAGCTGAAGAAAAAGGAGTACCATCAATTATTAATAACTGATTATACTAACAATTGATGGTACTCATTTCTCTTCAGCTCATGCTTATAGGGCAAAGGGAGGAGGGAGTTTTCTTCGATATGGGATACCAAAAAGGAGAGTAGTACAGAAAGCCAAAAATGCTACCAAGTAACTCCAAAAAAGTACCCACAATAATAGGCCAGCTTCTTTTTTTTTTACTACTAATTTATTATTTGGAACAAAAAATTATATTCTAGCTTAAATGAAAAAAAAAAAAAAAAAAAAAAAAAATGAAGTGCCTACCGCTTATAATGAAGATTTTGAGGAAGAAACATGCTAGAGAGAGAGTCATCAAAAATTAAGGAGAGTTGTTGATCTCCCTGTGGCATACTTCCATGATCCTTTGACAAATTTTCTCTCAACTTAAAAAATTAGTATATTATATTAGATGAACCAAACCCAACTTAACTACACAAATTAATTACCAAAATATTCCTGATTCTATTATCAATTAAATTATTAGGTTTTCAATAACCCTTATCTATCATCTTTTCATCTTTTTATTAATTTATCTCCTAATATTATAAAAACTCAAGTATTGTAAATTAATTTGAGTGCTATTTTAAAGAATTAGTATTGCCATTTTTTTTGGCATTAATAACTGGGATGGTATTTGGTGCACACAATGTGGAATAAAATCTTATGTGAATTGAACAACTCTTTTTTTATGACACAACTTAATTTATTTGATTTATTTCAATATAATGGTTATGTATTAGTATTAATTTTATTGATACTTCAATGCGGTTAAATAACATTTTGGACCACATCGGCACAGTAACATATACACACATGGTGGAGATGAAACCAAAAAAAAAGGATAAATCATAAATTTGGTGTGTTTAGATGTGTTAGGATGTTAGTGTTTTGGTTTATTCCATGCCAAAGTTTTCTTGTATTTAAGCATGCAGTTACTTTTTAATTTGTATTTTGTGGGCCATATTGTAATTGGGTTGAGGTTTCACTAGCTGAAATTGGAGTTAAGGGTGTAATCGGTTCAATTCGGCCAGTTTTTTTAGTATTGGCCAACCAAAATCGAAATTTTCGGTTATTCTCAACCAAAACCAATCAAAATAATTGGAAATTGATCGGTTTTGGTTGTATTTCAGTTTCGGTCGTTTTCGGTTAAGCACATGGGGTTATTGATTATTCCAAAACTCTAAGTCAACATCACAGTCACAAAAAGAAAATAACAACTCAACATCACATTGGGTTATCAATTTTTCAATAAGAAAATAACAATTCAACATCATAGTCACAAATTCACAAAAAAAATAGCATTGATTCAGTATTAAACCAAACCCAAAATACAAAAAAGAGAGAAGGTTATCGAGAGATTAAAAAGAGAAAGGGTCGCCATGCAAAGGAAAAGATCAAGCTGTCATGGGGAGACTGGCATGTGAAGGCTAGCATGTGGAGGCAGCAGCAGAGGCAAATTCCTGTGGAGTGGAGGCTGTGAGAGTGAGAGTGAAAATGTGTGAGTTGTGGGGTATGTAGAGTAGCCGTGGAGGCCAACGTGTGGAGGCCGGTGGCAGATGTGGACCGATGGAGGCTAGTGTGTGTGAGAGGGAGTGATGGAGGCTCTGTGTGAGAGAGAGTGATGGAGGCGGGAGGGAGTGATGGAGGTGTGTAAGTGAAAGTGGGGTAGGTAGGGTAAGGGTAGGGTTTCTATTTTCTTTTTTTGCAATTAGTTTCTATTTAACTTAATTAATTTTAGTTAATTAGTTTAATTTTAGTTAGTTAATCTAACTTATCTAATGGGAAGTGGGCTTGAGTAATTTTGGCAAGGCCAAGCCCAAATGCCAAACCCAAGTTTGCCTAATATATTCATAAGGCCCATATAAATATAAAATATAATATAAATTATATGTTTATTTCAATTCGGTTTTAGCTGGTTCGGTGCATGAATACTTGCCACTGAAACCGAAACTGAATTTTTCGATTTCAAGAAATGGGAAACCGAAACCAAACCAAATCGAAACCGAACGAAACCAAACTGAAATTTTGAACACGGTTCGGCCGGTTTTGATTGGTTGTTTCAGTTTTTTGCACACCCCTAATTGGAGTTGTACAAGTTGGCATTTTGGTTGAGCGAAAATGGAGATGTTGTCTAGTGAAATGGCACACGAGTGGTTTTTGAAAAGCATTTGAGGCAACAATGTCACAAAACACTCAATCAAGTGAAATGGTTGAAACTAGAGAGAATTCAGTTACTAACCTCATTTTCCATGTTCTACATACCTTTTGCCTAGCTTATACATACCTCATTTTCCATGAAATTAAACTCTAGTTCTCATTTGTAGATTGAGAGAAAACCCCAAAAAAAAAAAAAAAAAAATGAAGAATCAAACACTATCATCTCTCTAGTCTCTCCCTCTCAAAATAGCTATATTTAGGAGATTAAGACCATCACACCACACCATCACTACCTCTGAGGTGTGAGTATTGATTGGAGTTTTTTGAATTATTGGAGTCACCACACAATAGCCAAGGAGACTTGGAGATTGCAATTAGAGCTCAATTATGGATCCGGGAGCTAGCTAGGATAGAAAAAGGACTTGTGGATTTTGTTGCGAGTAGGAGCTTAGGACTTGAGTACATAGTTACTACTAGACTTAGAAGGTTTTGTGTGTAATATGTATTGCAAGTTGTAACTGTCTCTTTTAGATAGTTTTAGACAGGGGTGGCAAAGTAAGTTTAAACCCATTTGCCCACCCAAATCCACCCATTCTAATTGAATCCAAACTCACCCAATTATTAGTTGGGTTAAATGGACATCAACCCAATTAGACCCAGTGATTATTGGGTTTTAACTAAAAACTCATTGAGGCCCATTTAACCCAAAAACAATATACCCAAATTCAACCCAGCCCTTCAAAAAAAAAAAAAAAAAAACCCAAACGTTTCAGTGTTTTCATTTTCCTTCATTTTCTTGGCCTCCAAACACTTCTCTCTCTCCTCTCGCTTGCTCTCTCTCTTTCTCTCTCTAGCTCTCACAGAGAACAATGAGACACAACAAACACATTTCTCTATAGCAATCTGATCTACATTTAGCAAATGAAAAGCACGAAAATTCAAACCTGCAAGTTTCACCGACGCGTGGATCAGTGTCACCCAAGGCTTCGATCTAGATCTTAAGCCTTTCTTCATAGCAAGCGATTGAGCGATCCACCTGTCCAAGCATCAAAAACATATCGCTGAATTGCATGTGACCGAAAAACGCCGCAAGCGCGTGATCGGCACTTTTGCAATTTCAAGTCTCCAAGGAATTTTCCTGTTGCTATTAAAGCTGCCTCCATTACCGAAACCGCTGTCATTTAGACCTTCAAATCCGCCGAGCTTTTCTTCAAGGAGACTTTCCCTCTCAAGCGAACTGAAACGGTTCGATATTGATTTTGATTTTGATTTTTTTTTTTTTGTTGATTTTGTTTATTTTTTGTTTGGTTCCCAAGAAAATGCGAGCATGAAACTTGAAGAAAGTGAAATAATTCAAATTAGATCAAATGACAATAATTGTACAAGAAAAAAAAAAATTTCCAGATTTTGATTTTTTGTTCTTTCTTCCCTCAATTTTCTCAGCAATCAAACAGATTTTTAGAAGTAAATTGAAAGCACTAAATTTTTTTTTTTTTTTTAACTTATTAGAATTAAAAAAAAAAAAAAAAAAAATCACTTAGATCATATGAAAGTGAAAGTAGTTGTAGATGAGCTTAATTGACTAGATTTTCTACAAGTACCATGAAAAAAAAATGATCAAAGAGATTGGAATTTTCTCAGGAAAGTTAAAGAGGGAAAAGGGAATCTAAGAAAGTGTTGGAGTTTTCATTTTAATGGTATTTTGGTAATTTTGATAATTGGGTAATTGGGTGAGTTGGGGTTTACCCATAATAATTGGTTTGGGTTGGATTTGAGTTAGATACAATTAGTTAAATTCATTTTAATGAGTAAATGAGTTTTTTATACCTAACCCAATTATGCCCACCTAAACCCACCCATTTGACACCCCTAGTTTTAGAGGATCGTTTTCAATGGTGAGGCTGTGGAGAAGTTTCTACGCTCTTTATTCGGGTTTTTCTCTTTGATGTTATCCGTGTGTTATAACTGGGTTCTGATTGTGTGTATGTGGGTTTATATATAATTGTTATTTTACAAACTTTTATCCATGCTTATGTTATTTGGTAAAACTTGCTAGATTAGTAGGTTGCCAACTTTCTCAAGATGTTATCTAATCTGCTAAGAGATAGCTTACATAAAATAAAGACAAGATGCAAGTATATTTTTCCGCTGGATTGGGTGAGTCGAATGAAGTTTTGTTAAACCCGTCACCTGCTACTTTTAGGACATATGAACACTCCTGTTTGGTGTTGAAAAAAACAAACAAAGGGGGGAAACCAGAAGCTTCATATGGTCCATTCTACCATTTTCCACACGCAATTCAAAATCTTGTGGATTGAGTCTGCGGCTTCATTTTAGACGAAATTATAGCTCGACTGGTAAGATCGAGCTAGACGGTAAAATTTCAAACCCAAGCCAATCAATTTATAAAAAATAAAAAGTAGAAATAAAAAATAAAAAAAGCGAAAACAACACCAACAAGGCAACAAGAAGAAAAAGAACTTCCAAAAAAAAAAAAAAAAAACCAATAACAACAACAAAAAGGGGAAGCATGAATGCCAAAACCCTTGCTCCCCATCTAATACAGTTGTCAAATGCAAAATGAGAATACAAATGGCCAAATGCTCATAAGACGTGTTTAAATACTTGATGATGCCAAAAATCGTCAGTAAGTCGCACAGTCCTCATGTGCTCTAGACAACACCTGCGAAACAGAAACAAAGAAGACCTTGCTGAGAATGCCGGTGTGGTACCGGTCAAATACCCTCTGAAAGTCAAGTTTGAGAACTTTCACAACTCTAAAGTGCCAGAACTAAGGTAAATTACGCATACCTTGATTCGTGAAGGTTTTGGGGTTTTGGGGTTTTTATAGTAGCGTAAAGTTGACATCCGTTTCTTGGCAGAGAGGGTCTTTCCTTGTAGGGAAGATCCTCATTAATATGCGTATCTCGAGGGATCATTTCCTTGTAGGGATCCTTTTGATTAGGGTTAACCATGAGGTACAAGATGTTTCTTTATATACTCATTCGTGGAGGCTAAGCAAGGCCATGCTGGACCCGTCACTAGTTTATTTCTCCCCGTCAGTTTCCTTTCGTCAGCTTCTTATCTAGGAGTCCTAGTTGTCTTATACAGATGTCGTCGGGTTGGAGGTGAAGTCGTCAGCTTTGAAAAGGACTCGTTGGCCTTACAATATCGTCGTTTTCTTTTCTAAATGCTCAGTATGGCTGACGGGTTCTTTGAGACCAATGGCTTTACCTTCCGTGAATGAGTTTAACACCTTTTTTGGAATTACCCTTATCAATACTTAAATTTGAATTTGAATTTGGTTTTGAATTTTAAAGTAATGGATTTGAAATGCTTTAATTCAAAATCCATAAATCCATTTCACTCTCCCTTGTGTGTGTTTGTTTCTCAAAAAAAAAAAAAAAAAGCCTAATCCATAAATGCTATTGTTTCTAAGGATTGTTTTTATTCATTTATTTTTCTTAATCATTTGGTTCATAAATAATGTAATAAGAATTTATCTACCTATTATATTAATGATATTTTAAAATCATTAATAATATGGCAAAAATTAGTTTTATATCATTTAATACGTAGTATTCTCAAAGAAAAAAAAAAAAAAAAAAAAACCTAAAACTGACACTCATGTCAAAAGTTTAAGCGTCAGTGAAAAAAATGCATACCAATTAAAACCCCAAGTTTTTTTTTTTTTGGGTTTTGTTTTTGTTGATGGGAACCAAAACCCCAAGTTATTGTTTAACTATTATATATATTTTTTAATGGGAATTTAACTAATACATTGGTCTAAGCCTAAAAGAAAATTTTCTCAGAAAAAAAAAAAAAAAAAAAAAAAAAGGGCCTAAAAGAGAATTTATATGACGTCCATGTTATTGGTTTTAGTTTAGAAGAAATTTTCACATAATGAATTAATAATTTGTTATTCATTCTTTTTTTATTTAATGAACTAATTGAATTATTTTATTCATTCATTTATTTTTCTTTAGCCATTAGCTGTTTAATCATATATAATATATTAAAATGGAAGCTCAATTAAGAATCCAAATTATTCAAATTAAAGTTCAGTTTTGTGGAAAGTGTTATTTTAATTGTCCTATTATTTTGATGTGTCTTTTTTTTTTTGGTTGAGAGGTGATGTCAAGTGTCTTTAGATTTAAAATGCACTTCAATTTTCTGCAAGTATTCTTTCAATTATACTTTAATTTTGTGCCAGTTATATTTACATGCAAATGTATGCATCTAAACTTAGAAAATATTTATTTAAAAAAAAAAAAATTAAAGAATGAAGAAAAATTTTGATTCGAAATTCATTTATTTATTTATTTTTTAATGTAAGACTATGAATGTGTATTAGAAAATAACTTCTATGGGTAAAACTTAAAAAAAAAAAAAAAAAAAAACCTCTATGGGTAATGATCTCATCCAATCTTGATCACTTGCATGTATGCCAAATGGGTCAAGTGTACCACACAAATGACACACGTCACATGTGCATGCGTGTGCATGTTCTAAAGCTACATGTCAATAGGTTCACTTTATTACCTTATATGGGTTGTTCTCTGTGTTACTTTATAAACTACAGAAGGCATTGTAAACTTTCAATGTGGAACAAGCTTTCAAACACAAATCCACTTCCCTATAATCTATAAAACAAACTTTTAACTCATGTATCTGCTTAAAGTAGAAAAATTATAAGGCCTTAGAGACTTAGCATGCTCTACAAAAAATCTAAAAATGAAACATTAAGATAGTGCTAGAATATGTACACAATGATAAGCTTTCCTATGTCAAGAGTCTTATAGTTCAACTAACTGACACTTCCTAGTATTTTCAATTGAGACATCTAAGGTTCAAATCTTCCCACTCCCAACTATACGATTATTAAAAAAAAAAAAAAAAAAAAATTGTATGGATGGACAGTCCCCATTCTTTAGTGAGAAGGATCTTATCAACTGAAACCAATAGAATAACAAGAATGGATCAAAATGTTGGTAAGAAGAAAATGATAACTAATGGAGAGTCACTCAAATATAAGATTTAAGAAACCTATTGACCTTATAATTATCTCAAATGATAACTAATGGAGAATCATTCAAATATAAGATTTAAGAAACCTATTAACCTAATAATTATCTCATATTCTCATGCATCGAATATATGTTTCTTATATTTTCACAGTGTGTGAGATTTAAGAAACCTATCAAGCCAATAATTATTTCATGAGTCAAATATATGTATCCTCCCTTTTACAATATATGAATTTTACAATCATGTAAGACCCAAACATTATAAGAATGAGGATATATCTATCCAATGCATGAAATACCTTTTCAAGTCATTGTGCTTAAATATATTTTTTATTACAAAAATTTAATTGAAAATATTTATAACATGTGCAATTTAATAGATCTTATTGTTTAAGGAGTAATATTTTAGGTCTTATTGTTTAAGGAGAATATTTTTTAAAGGTATTCAAATGATTTTATTTATTAATAGATTTAAAAAAGAGGAATAGATTGATTGAATTTAACAAAATGAAGAACTAAATTGATAAAAATTAAAAGCTAAAGACTAATATAACAATTGAAATAAAATTTAAAAAATAAATTAATATTGTGAGGGATTTTATTTTGAGACCAAATGTAACAAGAAGATATAGATGTAACACTAACTAACTTTTAGGGACAAATTATTTCAATAAAATAACAATTCTTTTGCAATTACAACTTTTTTGACTTCATCCGTAAGCAATCACTTTAATATCAATCTTATTATATTTTCTCTACCGGTTATAATTAACCATGTTGTGTCACAAGAGTTGTTTCTTTATAATAATAAAAAAAAAAGGGGGGTTAAAGTACAAATTATACTCATAAAATTTGAGATTCTTTGAATTTTACATTTTAAAATTTGAAAATTTTAATTTTAGTTCTTGAAATATATTTCATTTGTATTAACCGTCCTTCTATTTATATTTTCAGTTAATAAACTTGTTACACATCTTTATTTTGTCTTATATAATAATACCACGTCACTTTCATTATCTCGTGTTCTTTTTATTTTAATTATTTATAGTTTTTTTTATAATAAAAAAAAAAGAAAGAAAGTTGTTTCCCTGTCATTTCTAATTCTCGTAAAATAATCATATTACTAGTGCTAAAAAAAAAAAAAAAAAAAAAAAAAGCCAAACGGGAAAGAGTATAAATCAAAACGGAGCGAACTCCCACTCCTACAGTCTCTCACCCACGTGACGTGAACCGACACACCACACACCACGCATAACAGCGCCAGTTGACATCACAAAACAAAGTGATGTTTAAGTGAGAAAAAGAAAAGCAACCAAACAAAAAACAAAAGCCATAACACTAACACTAGCAAAACCAAAAACAATTCACCCCAAAAAAAAAAGTACCCACAGAAAAGAAAAAGAAAAAGAAAAAAAAAAAAGCCAGCTCGACCGGACCGAGCCGAGCCGATTGGACAATTGAAGCCACTGACTACTAGCCAATGTCGCCCTTCCTCACGTCACGCGCCCCCCCCCCCCGGCGACCCCTCAACGGCTCGACCGTACCGTATTACATCCCACCCCCCCCTCTCTATCTCTTTCTCTTTCTCTCTCCTCCTTACCCCTACTCTTACGGTTCATGCCCCCGGCACACCTCATCGCCGCATCAACACTTATCTCTCCTTCTTCTCTTTTCTCCTTTTTCTCCTCAATACCACAAAAACCCTCCATACACACCACCACCACCAACGTAAATTCATCCATATCTCGCCGCCGCCACCACCATGGGCGACTTAACGGACACTCTGATGCCGTCAACGACTCCTCCGATTCCAACCCTAGCTTTATCTGCGCCTAACGCTGCTACTCCGCAGTCCTCGCGTCCGTTACCTGTCCGCGAAGATTGTTGGAGCGAGGACGCCACGTCGACGCTCATCGACGCCTGGGGCCGCCGTTACATGGAGCTTAACCGCGGGAATCTCCGTCAGAAAGACTGGCAGGACGTGGCTGACGCCGTTAATGCTCTCCATGGCCATACCAAGAAAACGCACCGTACTGACGTTCAGTGTAAGAATCGCATCGATACGATTAAGAAGAAGTATAAGATCGAGAAGGCTAGGGTTTCTTCCTCTAACGGAACCCTGACTTCGTCGTGGATTTTCTTCGATCGTCTCGACTCTTTGATCGGATCTAATGTGACGGTTAAGAAGCCGACTTCTTCGACTCCGGTTCCGATTCAGATTCAACATCCTCCGTTGTTGTCTCAGTCTCCTCCGGTGGGGGTTCCGTTGTATTACAAGAAAGCGATGACGCCGTCTCCGTCCAACGCTGTTGTGGCCGCCTTGCCGCAGAAGAGGCCGTCTCCGGCTATGGACGAGGGGTTCTTCAGGAGGAATTACTCGGCTATGGCTGCTGCGGCCGCGGCGGCTGAGGCGGACGATGTGGAGGATGAGGAGGAGGAGGAGGAGGACGACGAAGAGGAGGGTGATGTGGAGGAGAGAGAGAGCGAAGAGGTTGTGGTGGAGAGAGAGGGGATGAGGAGATTGGCGAGGGCGATAGAGAGGTTTGGAGAAGTGTATGAGAGAGTGGAGAGAGAGAAGCTGAGGCAAATGGTGGAGTTGGAGAAGCAGAGGATGCAATTCGCTAAGGACTTGGAGGTGCAGAGAATGAATATGTTCATGGACACACAGGTTCAGCTCGAGAGGATCAAGCATGCCAAGCGTTCCCGATCGAATGGTAAATTGATTTGCTCCTTGCTTCAATTTATAGATTTCTGATTGATATTGATGCCTATAGATAAAGATATGATTGTAAATTGATTGCTTTGTGTGGGTTTTGATTTTTCAAACAATGATTAAATAATATGAAAACAGATTTATTTTTGGTGGTTTGGATGAGAAGCTGTTTATAATTTATTAGGAAACAGGTGAGCTGTCACTGTGTTAAATTTTGTTTGGCTAATTGTTAAGATTACATTGTGTGTGTCAATTGCTCTGGCATTTGTGGGCGTTCGATCATGGATGTCAGTGAAGTGAAAGGTCTCAGTTTTAGTTACATTTTTCAGCATCAGTGAGGGCCTTACCTTGTTTTGGGAGTTAGTGCTGAGCTTTAGGGCCATGAAGCATTAAATGTTTGATTAATGTATGTTGAAATTAGATACTTAATGGTTGTTTGCAGGGCAGGTGTTTAGTTTCCCTTTGTGTTGGGGTGATTGCTGTTGTTTTTCCTTGTAATTATGTGGTGGCTTCCTATTCAGTTAGTTGTTGTGAGAATGCTCAGGAGGGATTCTTTCAGTTAAACATCCTTCGTAGGTTGGCAATTTGGGCCTCGTTTGAGCTTAATTTACTCTAGGGATTGGAATCTACTGCCAGAGGTTTGAGATAATGGTGTTAAATCATACGTAATGGGAATAACTTGTTACAATCGGGTTTTTTTAAGAAGTTGTACAGTCTGGAAGGATTGTCCTCAAGCTCCTATGATTTCCCACCCGGAAATCTTTTACTACTAGCTCTAAGGATAATATTAAAAGATTTCTGGTTTGAATTTGCAAGGTGGAGGGTGTGATCATTGGTTCAAGACCCATTGGGTGTGTCACTGTGCATCAGTGCATGTATTTACCAATAAAAAAGGTGATGAATTATTTGGACTGAGTTTCCATGTAGTTTTGGTATAATGGGAATAGTCTATCAATTTAATTTAATCTGTTTATTCTGTTCAATGACTTGTCTGTGTTAAAAAGGTGTGGTTCATGATTTTATCTGTGACCCGGATGATGCTAGGTTGCTTAACCATATATTAGAGTTGCTTTGTGGTTATTTTATGGTATATGTTATGGTGAAATAGTCCTTGGACCTATCAAAAAAAAGAAATAGTCCTTGGGAACGTTGGTATTGCTGTCAGCTGTGTTTTTTCCCTGTCTACTTATGTTTGTTTTTAGTTGAGATGGAACCATGAAAGATGGGTTCCTGACTTCATCTAGTAGATACTGGGTAATTGCTTGGTTAATTGGTTTTGTCCCTTGGCTTCATTGCTTGCCTCTTTATTACTTGTATTTAAATTGTATTATTTTGATGTCAGTATGGATAATTATAAGGTCTGGTTGATAAGAAGTATCCATGGATAGCTTGGAAAGTCCTCTTATTCTGCATGTAGTAATGGCACAATAAAGGCATACAAGTGGAGCTCTATAAGATCTTTTATAAAAGCATTGTTTTGACAATGCAAAACTTTGAACTCTTTGGAGGAAGCAATACCCAAGTGTAGAGATCAAATGTTGGGTCAAGATTAAAAAAATTCATTTTTGTTAAAAGGGCCTGTAGAAAGAGATTGTTGGTACAACCTAATATGTTTGAAGATATTATTAGGATATTTCTGTTTTATTCTGATTATTGTAAAAGGGAAAATTATGTAGTGAATTATATGAGGTGCATGTTACATACCTTTTGACATAGCAGTTGGTCGGTTCATATAAAAATAAGTTAGCATTCTATGTGGTTGGGAGATGGGACATAAATTATATGAGGTGTATATTCCGTACCTTTAGACATAGCAGTGCAAATGAAGGTTTTAGGGGCTAGGTATACTGGAGGTTGGACTGGGTCACTAAGATCCAAATATGGAGGAACTTTAGACGATAAACATTCTACCATGTTGGGAGATGTGGCATAAATATTTCTTTTTGAATTCTATTGATAACAAGACATACTTTGTGAAGTGTAATGTTTAATGTAATGTTACTTGTGGATGACAAGGACCTCACTAATGCCTGCCAAACAAGTGTATCCGTGCCCCAAGACCAAGTAGGGCCAAGAATGGCATTGGTTTGGGTCAATCAGATGATGTGTCTTGCTCTACCCCTGTTCTGACAGATTTAATGTTAGGCGATAAAGGCCGGGGGGGGGGCCTTCGTTTGTCAGGTTTGGTCAGACCACATTTTGTCTCAAACCTATCTGTTGTCTTCCTCAGTTGGCCATGGAATGCAATTTCCCATTGCAGGCCCTGTGACAAGGTATGGCAACAATTATTCCTGTGCAATTGGAATGTACTAAAGCATCATGTGCTCATCTGTAGCTTGTTTAGATTTTAATTATGAACCCCATCTGCGTGTGAGCCATTATCTTTGGTGGCTTCTTTGGTACTTGGCATTGCAGGGTTTTTCATTTTTTTGGTTAATAATCCCAGTGTATTATGTATGTTTCATTAGTCATTACTGAAAAGAAATATTGTATTTGTTTCAAGATGCACCAACTGGCCTAGGTGATTCAGAGTTGTTTGTTTAGAATATATTGAAATATCATATGTTGATTTTGTAGTTTTTTGATCGGTCTTTGGATGTTGGTAGAATATTAGATGTGTAAAGTCATACTTAAATTTACATGTTATTTCTAGGAGTATAATGATACCTTTTTGAGGGTGATTTGTTTTCTGTAATTACACACACGTACAAAAGGTCTTGAACCCATGACCTCTTCATCCACCTTGCTGGTAGGATGTGATATTTGAGCTTGAGCTCATTGGTACCTTTTTGGGGCATAGTGGGTAACTTGATGATGTTATTTAGATGGTAAATAGGATTTTATATTATGTAGATAAAGATAATAGCTTGTAATGATCTTTGCTTTACAACTGTTTCTGTCCAATACCTGACGGTATTTAGTTGGGCATTTTGAAATGCATGGACAACCTTCTTTAGTCTCCATTCTATATTGTTATGGTTATTTAATATGTGTGTGACATATATTGGGAGCTTGTTGAGCAATAGGAAGAGATTAAAACCTTCCTTTCATAGGAAGAGTTAAATGTTTTTGAGCTTGCCAAAAGTTAGTCTTCGACACTTCTCTCATCTTCTTTGATTTACATGAATTTTTTAAAATGATAAAGTTCTGATGCATAGATGAGGGAGAGTCGCATGAAATAGTTTGGTCGTGTTCATAGAAGAGTGATTAATGCACTGTTGAGAAAGAGTCAGTTGATTCAAGTTGAAGAAACGAAAAAAGGTTGAGGAAAAGAAAAACAATGGTAGTAGTAAAAAATGACATGTCAATTAAGAAAGTAACCAAGAGTATTGACTGTATTACTTAAATTAGAATAGAATGGCAGAAACTAAATACATATGGCCAACCCTAACTAATTTGTTGAGGATCCATTACGAACTCCAAAATCTGGGGCTAAAGCTTATTGTTGTTGTAGCAGTTGTTGACTAAATTCTGATGCAGTGCATTTTACTATCACGTCAGCTTAGGATCTATAAGAACATCAAACAAATTGAAAATTTAGCTGTTTCTAGTTATTCTACCATGTTGAGGTTGATGGCTCCTAGGACCTTGACAGAAATGTATACAACAATCGGTTCATAAATATAGTTTACATATTTATACAGACTTCAAAGATAGGAAATTTAATTTCTTAGTTTTTAGAATTGCATCAAGGGAATGATTAATTTTCCCAAATATTAACCTCCTATTGTATATATTGTGTATTCTGGAAGATAAATATCACGGTGTATCTGTTTTTCTATTCCACAGGTTTTGGTAAAACATGCATTGTTGTAGGGTCTTTTATATGAATTCCTGTCTTGGGGATATTCTTCGTTTAGTTTATGTACTTTGTTATCGAACGGAAATGCCATCCTGGACAATGAAAATTAATAAGACAGCTGAAAATGTAGCCTCCCTCGCGTGGATAATTATCTTTATTTGACATAAAAAGATCATGGTGTGTGTTCATCTTGGTATGAGGTTTGCGTAAGATCATGCATCTTTAAACATATTAGACTCTGGATTTATCTTTAAACATATCGGATTCTTTTGTAACTTCAAATTGTCACTGTCGAATCAGAAACCCATATGAGGCTTATAACAAACTATCTAAGAAACAAATTGAAGTCATACATTGCTCCTACTAGTCCTGATTGTTCTAGTAAGCAGTTTCTTTGTTTTCTTGAATGTTGGTTTGCATTGGTAATCACACTTTTAATTCTGAATTGATTTATGAACAGTTTTATTGGCTTTTGTCACAGACATGTACAGCTAGCCATGTGAAGACAGCTTTACCTGGGAAGCATATGTAGTATCCTGAGTTCACAGATGGTTTCAACGAAGTACATATTGGTCCAGCTGATACTGGCATGCAGATGAGGTTGTTAAGAGTTAAATCCAAAATCATCTTATTTTATTTGACCCAGCCTCCTTTTGTTTTCCTACTTATTATAAAGTTAATTTGGGCAGCTGCACTAGGCCTAAAAATATTTGATTCTAGCTGTAATAACCTCTTAATTTAAACTGCTCTAGTTTTCTGGCTTCATTGTCTTGCATTATATATTATATATAAGTTAGGTTCATTCTTTTTTTTTGATAAGTAAGAATGATATATATATATATATATATATATATATATATATATATAGAAGTATATATATACGAAAGCCTGCTCTATGCAAGAACATAGAGCAAGCCTAGAAAGTACAAGAAATAAGTTAGGTTCATTCAACGGTTCAAGAATTCATTTCCCTAAATCTAATTATTTTTCTCAATTTACATTTCCATAATACGCATGTTATTACAGAGCTACCTTCCTCGATTACAGTTGGACAATATCTCTTTCCTTTCGAAAATATTGTGTTTCACTTATTTAGTGCAGTTGAAAATATTAGTAAACAAAAGTTTTTTTTCCCTTTTTTTTGGACTGAATGACGAACAATGTTTTCTATGGTCAAAAAAATAAATAAAGAAATAAAAAACAAAACAAAACACAAATAACTTTTTGTCAGCCACCACTTGTCTGTTGTCATCATCGGTCAGTTGTCACCACAACCATTTTCCTCCCCTACTCGACATTATTGGTGGGCATTTTTGGTGCAATCAAATCTTTAATATTTATCATTTCTTTTATTGTAGTTAAATATCAGAAACAAATGACTTTTCACTCTAAAACATTTTTTTCCAAGAAAACGTTTGACATAAAAACAATGTGATCCCAGATAAGTAATTGGGTTGCAAGTAATTGAGAATCAAATAGACAACATGAAGATAAGATATCACAAGAGTCTGTATAAGATTGAAAAACAGCACCTAAGTGTTGCTTCTTATCAGTTATCACACTTATGTTTATGAATTTGTGTTTTTCGTATTGCATAATGTTAAAAAATGGCCCTTTCTACCGAATTAAGTAAAAAACAAGTCCAGGTTTTGTTCTTTGCCAAGTTTTTTTACCCTCCCCCCCCCCCCCCCCCTTTTTTTTCCATCCAGTAATGTATCATATATATTATATCATATATAATAATAAAGGAAAATAATATAATGAGTACAAAGGAATAGTAATAATTAATATATATATATATATATATATATATTATGTGGGGGTAAAAAACACAATAGCTAATGAACTAACCTTGAGCTTAAGATCAACTCAACTAATTTCTAATAAATGAGAGGTAGAAATCCACAATGAGAAGATTAAAAAGATGATTGGAGGCAACTATCACTAAATCAAAGACTTTATATACATCCGAGGTACATATAGGAGATTTAAAGGATAAATACAAGTAAAGACTCTTCTCACTTTCACTCTCTTGTTTTTCACTTCGTTTTTTCTGGATCCCCCTTCATGATGTCCTCCTCCTCTTTTTATAGCCATCCTTCATCCTCCTCCAATAGTGCAGCTCTTAGCTGGATTTAGGGGGCACTAGTCCTATTAGCCCCTTCTTCTATCATTTCTTGATTATGAAGATAGACTTTATAAGGTGTTTCCATTGTTTAAGCTAGCCATTCAAAATTTAATGTGGCTAACATTAGGCAGGGGGGGCTCATTAATGTGGATTTGACTACTACATTGGGTTTTGCACATTCTTCTATGTGTTTCCCGGAGAAGGTAGTCGAAAGGGGTGTCCTCGGCTAAGCACTTGACCGCTTCTTGGTTGAATTATTCTTCCTTGGGAAGATGAATTCCTTGGATTACCCCAGTAATGGTCCCAAATGGTTTTTTCTTAATGAGAGGCTCATTCACCTCTTGTTGACTCCTGGGCTAGGCCCATTCTGCGAATGGGATTTCTCAAGACTTCTCTTCAGGTTAAGGTCATCAAGGTAGATTTAGGTCCACTCTCCCACATATTATATTATATATAAATTCTATTTTATTAATTTTAATTAATAATAGTCAATATTTTCTTTTTATTTGATGAGTAAAAAGAAATTATATTTTATGATTATGCAATAAGGGCATAAGAGTAAATTTATATAAACTATATTTTATGATTTAGGTCCACTCTCCCACATATTATATTTTATGATTATTTTACCAAACAAAAGAGATTTTTATCCCTCCACTTTTACATCCATCCAACCAAACACACATTGAGGGAAAACTTTTTTTTTTTTTTTTTATCCTCCCCCTTGTCCATCCTCTCAACCAAACGTACCCTAAAGCTGGAACAAAGTAAGAGATCTAAAACTAAGGGCACATTTTCTCTTGAGAAATAAACACACACAAGTAAGAGGGAATGATCTTCTAACATAAAGGAACTAAGGGCACATTTGATTATATAGGAAAAAGAATTAGTTTCATAAGATATACAAAAAGCTCAATTAAGATAACTATTACTATTCATCCATTTGGTGATGACATAGACATATAACTTTGAATCTGTATTCCCACAATCTGGTACAACATGATAAGATGGTAAAATGAAATCATATTTCAATCACATTTTCTAGAATACTTTGACTTATTAAAAGGCCAAAACACATTGTTAGCTCCTAAAGTATAACTCATGAGCAATTTGATTCCTTGAAATTTAAAGTGTCGCTTTTAATCCCTAAAAACTTAAACGGATTGATTTTGGTCGTAGGAAACTTAAAAGGATTGCTTTTAGTTCATATAGAGTGATGACATGTCAGTTTTTAATTTGGGCACGTCATCTAAAAAACTAAGAGTGATCACTTAAACTTTAAAGACGAAAATGCTCATAGTTAAATCTTACGTACCAACCGTGTATTTAAGCATTTATAAAATTATATTTACACTTTTTGTGGGTCTAGCTTAGCATCTTATTAAGCATAAAAAGAATAATTTTATCATTAATATTAATGGCCTTTGTTTAAAATTTATAACTTCATTAAATATTAAAAAAGAAAAAAAAATGATACTATTTTATATGAACATTAACATTTAAATTCACATGCTTGTTTTTACTAAAAAAAAAATAAAAAGTCACTTGCTTGAATATCATGATACTAAATAAAACATGTTCAGAATTTTTTTTTTTAATAAAATTAATCCAAAATTTTTTTATATAAAAAATCATAAGTTTACAGAAAATTGTTGTGCCTTTCGTAAAGTTGGTAGAATTATACCAGTTTTATTAGAAAATAAAAGAAAAAACAATAATTTTTCCAAATTAAAAAAAAAAAAAAAATAAGGAGAGAGAGAGAGAGAGTCTATTGATTTGGAGGGGAAGGCTTCCAGGAATTTTTTAAAAGGGTAGGTATATATATATATATATATATATATATATATATTTTTTTTTTTTTTTGCGAAACTAAAAGGGTATATTTATTAATACTAATAGTTATTACAGACTTTTTTTTGGTAAGGAATAATCATTCCAAATTTTATAGAATAAGTATTTCCTATAATGAAAACAAAATCAAATAATAGAATAACTATTCATTTCTTTAGGAATAGTCATTATATTTTAGTATTTATGTTTGTGTTAACGTGAGGGATGGCCATGGGTAGGGTATGGATCGGGTATACCCATACCCAACCCGAAAGGTTTACCCATGGATACCCGATTATCAATACCCGTTAATATCCATACTCAAATCTTACCCGAATATATTATCCATGGATATCTATACCCTACCCGAAACCCGAAACCCATTTAATTTTTTTTTAATTCAAAACATTTTAACATATAAACTAACCAATCTTAAAAAAGAAAAAAACTAATCAATAAAAAAAATCCATACCCTACCTAGTTAAGCTGAAATCAAATGTGAGGAAGATGAAGAAGCAACCCTTGAAGGAATATGGTCAGTGGCGCAAGAATTCAAGCTATTTGTCTTGAGCTGTTTTGCTGGTCTCTCAAGGTCAGTTTGAGGATTTTCTATGACTGAAGCATGAAAGTTGTATGTGCTTTTGGGATTAAGATCTGGGTTGGATGGGTAGCTCTCACCAGAAAAAGAATGAAAATCAAGATCATCAAGTGAGTATCCGAAAGAGCTGATCTCATATTGATGGATAAAGGCACGATCTTCCATTTCCTTAAAAAAAAAAAAATATATATATATATATATATATATATATAGAGAGAGAGAGAGAGAGAGAGAGAGAGAGAGAGAGAGAGAGAGAGAGATAGGTTCAAGTTACACCTTTTTTAAACCATTGGATTTAAGTAGATCCAACGGTTAAAAAAAGACTATAATTATTACAAATATTCTGATTAGAATCTAATTAATTATCCTTATTTATTATCTTCTAAACCTATCTCTAAACCCCAAAAAAAGTTTGACTTCTGACTCTCTCTCTCTCTGTTTCTCTCTCTACCTTTCTCTCTCTCTTTCTCCTCCACCACCTCCACTGGTTGCCGGCAGAAGAAAAAAAAAATGAGGACATTTTACATTAACAAGTTGCAAAGCGAAATGGGGACGTTGACAATCATATATGAAATATCGTCCACTCAAGGTTTTCTTTACATATCAGTAGAGCAATGTTTTGTCGTGTCCACAAATATTGTTTTGGGGGTCCTCCTCTTTGCATGGAGATGGAGGAAAGGGTTATACTTCTATCTTGTATTATCTTGTAGTCGGCCATTGTGAATATACAATTTCCACATCAAGTTGAAGTTGAACCGTTTCTCTTCCACTGAAGTAGGGAAAACCAAATGCATGAGACTACAGGACATGTTAGTCTGATATATGGATTCAAGTTTGTTTGATGATAAAGTCTAGAAATATTTTTTACTTTAGGCTTTCAATTAATTATTCAATGAGTTGGAAACCATCTTTGCCCTTTTCCTCCAATCCAGCCGACTATCAATCTAACCCAATTATAGCTAATTCCTCCTTTTAAAATGTAAAAAAATTATTCATCTACCCCTTTTCTACTTTATATACTTGTTAATGAGTGGGATTTTTTTTTTCTTCTTTCTGCCGGCAACCTGTGGATGTGGTGGAGGAGAAAGAGAGAGAAACGTAGAGAGAGAGAAATGGAGAGAGAGAGAGAGAGAGAGAGAGAAACGTAAATGAGAGAGAGAGGCAAAAGTCAAACTTTTTTTGGATTTAGAAATAGGTTTAGAAAGTAATAAATGAGATTAATTAATTAGATTCTAATAAGAATATTTATAATAATTATAGTTTTTTTTTTAACCGTTGGATCTACTTAAATCCAATGGTTTAAAAAATGTGTAACTCTTTAGAGTTAAACTAGGTGTAACTTGAACCTATCTCATATATGTGTATATATATATATATATATATATATGTATATACACGTATTACCAAGAGAAGTGTAAAGATTCATCCATGCACAGAAATGGAAGAAAAAAGAAAAGAACAGTTGGTATAAGTTGCATAAGAATATTACCAGTTCAGATATCCATTTTTTTTTTTTTTTTCAGGGGATGTCGTTCCCCTTTTTTTTTTTTTTTTTTTACAGGTCGGGTTTGGATAATATCCATACCCTACCCAAACAATTCGAGTAATATCCATACCCTACCCGATTAAGCTCTACCCATGAAGAACTGGGTATTAACCGAAACATTTGGATCGGGTAGGGTTAGATATCCATTACCCAATGGATATGGCCATCCCTAAATGTGAGACAACCAACTTGGTTAATCAATTACTCCAAGAACAAGGAAGCATGAAAGAAATGTCATAGTAGTAACCTTTGTGTGTGCGTTCGTGTGCAGGGGAGTAAGAGAACAATGGTAACCATCGTTTTAAAAAATAGGATTTGACAAAGAATTGGGATTTGTTGATTGGATTAGGATCCATTGATGGAAAAACTAGTGATACCATAAATTATTTGATTTATAATTATTTAAAAATATAAATAATTAAAATTAATTTAGATGCATTTTGTCCCTTTTTTGGGGTTCTTATTTTTTTTAGATGTCTCAAAATATTTTGTGAGATAAATGAGAGATATTTATAGATATTTATTGACAGTTATCATGTAAGTTTGCTACATATTAGGAGTTTTGTATGGACTTCAGTGATACTATCTAGTCTCTCCTTTTGAGTGTGGGATTTTTGGTTTTGTGAGAAAAAAATTTTAAGGGTCACATATTGGACAAATGAAAGAAAATGCTACACTTATACCCTTTGAAAATACCATACTCCATCAAAAGTTATTTGGGCTAGTTACTATATAGGTCAAAGTCAAACATTCATTAGTTAAATATCGGGTTTGTATTTGGATCCGTTGGAATTGGCAGGGCTCGAACCCGCAGCTTCTGCCTTAACAGGGCGGTGCTCGACCAATTGAACTATAATCCCAAGTAAATAAAGTATACATCATACATATTCTTATGATTTCATTCAAACCCTTTCTATTTTATTTAGATTAGAATAGTCGTATTGTAACAAAAATCCACGTGATATATTTGATACCCGCATGGATATGCACTTTAGTGGGAGCGTCTCGCAAATTGTTAGTAATCCTTTCGTTTTTTAGAAATTGATTGATAATCAAATCACTCTTTCACTTTCAATGAAAAAAAAAAGTTTTTTTTTTCTTTATTATTTATTCTATTCTTTACCTTAGACTTTATACCTCCGGATCCGTATATAAATCTAGATGGATCATTAGCAAACAAGATTGGAAATTTTGGAAAAAAATACATAGGGCAAATGAACACCGATAAAAATATATAAGAAAATCTCATTTTTCTTTAGTCTTTCTTATTGTGATTAGGCCTTTCTAGGGAACAACAAATGAGTTATTCATTTCATGGTGGATTGGTGAATTATTGGGCCGAGCTGTATTTTGTGAGAATTTTTTTTAAGGGTCACACATTGGACAAATGAAAGAAAATGCTACACTTACACCCTTTGAAAATACCACACTCCATCAAAAGTTGCAAACATTGAATATTCGGGATAGTTACTGATATCATGGAAGCCTGAAGAAAGCACACACGATGCTCTCTTTGATGGACAAAAACTAAACTGTTAGTTTCTGGGTAGTAAACCTCAAATTTACGAGGGGTTCTTTGAATCCACAAGATGATAAGACTGGAATCCACTAGAGAAGAAAATTGACAAACAACTGTATTTTATTGATAATAGTCTAATTTGCCTCTGATGACTACAAAACATATAAATATTGAGAAAGTAAAACCCCAGGACAATGATGAAACGTCTGAATCCCTAATTCGCATTAATTACGTGATTAGGTGACAAAATACCAAAATTTACCAAAAATAGTAAATTAAGTTACATGAAAAATCTTAAACTACTAACCTTAAGAGCCATCCCGAAACAAACAGGACGTTATTTTGACTTGTGAGAAAAAAGTTATTAAGGAAATAAAAATTACTATAAACGGCAAAATCTCAGTTTTTAGGACCTAAATGAAAGAATTCACCATTTTTAGGGGGTATCTCATTGCTAAGCATGATTATTGCTTAGAAGGCCATTTCCCTTCAATTTGCCAAATTTCATGCAGTTCCGACTCCATCACCTAAATGATTTCTCCATCACCTAAATTTCAAGCGTGATTTTAGGTGTGCTTGGGAATACATAAAGTGCCGGTTTGGATCCAGCTGAAAGTCAAGTCTGCGTTTTGCGTTTTTTTTTTTTTTTTTTTTTTTTTTTTTTTTTCTGCACCGTTTCTGCTTTAGGGGGGGACAAGAACATTGTTCATACACTGTTTGGCAATGTTCACGGATTAAAAAATATTAAAAATAGATCACACGATACTATTCACACATTTAAAAATAATTTTGCTATAGTATTTTCAGTTTTCAGTTTTCAGTTTTCAGTTTTAGCAACAATAAGTTCAATCTAAATGGACCCAAAAGCTATGATAGTATGTTCGACATCAATTACTGTATCGGTCAAAGTCAAACATTCATTAGTTAAATATTGGGTTTGTTACTTCACCAATTTCCCATATTAATAAAAGAAGTAACGCGTGAAAGAGCAATGTCTTTTAAAGATTTTTTTTAAAAGGTCCAGAATCAATCAAACTCGTTTTGATTCTTAGTTTTGACTGATTGAATTGTGAATCTATTTTGCATTTTTATTGATTAAGGAGTGAGGGTCTCGCAAAGGAAAAACATTTTCATTAAACTTTGAATTTTTAATTAGAGTTCAAAGAAAACTTATCTTGACGCACGAAATCAAACAAAATTTGAAATTTCAGCAAGTCTTGATCTTGAAATCACCTTGATGTTGATGCAAGAAACTTTGATCTTCACCCCAGTGTCCACAAACTTGGACAAGACTGTGGGCTCTCTTTGTTGATGTAAACCGTAGCCATTTTTCACAAGAGGGAGGGAGGAAACTTTTCTCTACAACGACTATGTACCTCATAGGGTCTTTCCAACTTGTCTTCTTCCTTTTTATTCACTTATACATGTAAAATATAGTGAAATGGATATATGGCCAGCCCGCTATGGGCTTTAGTATATGTGGCTTGAGGTTGGTTCAAAGAGAAAATAAAACCCTAGCTTCAATGGGCCTTAGGTCTCTTATTGTCTGATATCAAGTCCAAAGTTACTATTAACAATATTTTATTCCACTGTAAAAGAAAAAAATGACTATACCTAGGAAAACAATATTATGACTATACTTTAGGTTTTATCTATTTAATTAAATTATCTCAAGACTCTGTTAACTTACATTTAACCAATTTAGGAAATCATTTGTAGTAAAACAATGTCATAAGTTATTGCCTCTTTCTGTTTCTCATTTGTAAATCACTATTACATCTTAAATCATTGAGTCCTTGATTTAATCTCTTGATTATTCTTATATTCATTAATCTAATTTTATGAAATATAAACTTTAATAACTCTTCACTAAAGTTTCCATAAAAAATAAAAAAATTAAAAAAAAAAAACTCTTCGCTAAAGTGGTCAAGCCAAACACTTTTAATAATTAATTCTCATTAAACTTATCTAAAGGTGAATTTTATGTTTCTTAAAGAGATTGTGGATTCCATCTTAAGAATTAGTGTTCCCATGACATTATTTTTGATTACCTAACATATTAAATTGAGCATACAAGATAACTATGGCAAACCTTAAAGCAATCAACAATTCATGTTTGAGTAATAGATCATCATAATTGATATTTTAGTCTTATCAGGCAAGATGTCCAATCTCATTATAGTCTATGAACTAAAATTTTGAGTTTACAATGATTTGCAAATTAGATTTTCTGTATGCCAATCTCATTTACATACTTAGATAACCTATAAAAGAGGCATATCACAAGTTTTAACACATTATGTCCAAAAGTTCACACAAATACAATCTCAGCAAATAAAAAAAAATTATTAATAAGTAGGAGTCATGCAATTGAGTTTTAGGACACCAATCTAACATGCATCATATTAAAAAATGACCATGAATAATTTGTATATTGTAAAATAAATGAGGTAGAGGTGTAAATAGCCTAATGAATTTAGTAATTGATGTACAGATTTCTCAAATGTTTAATTTTTAAATTTGAATAGTAAAAAACAAATTACATGTTAAGGTTAATGTTGATGTTAATGTTTATGTTGTTATGCTTTAATTAAAAATGTTATACACAAATATAACAAAATTTTATGTATTTGTTGCTCTATCATAGTTTTTTTAATTATTTAATACAAACATAATGAATGTGTTATGTTATTTTATTGAGACAAAATTTTTAGTGAATTTTTTAAATTATTTAGAGAGAGAGAGAGAGAGAGAGAGAGAGAGAGAGAGAGAGAGAGAGAGAAAACGACTGAAAAGAGTACAACAACTGAGAGCCCCACAAACAACCAAAGGCCTTAGCCTAGGCCATTCATAACAAGATGAGAGGATTCACATTCGGCTTGCAAGTGAAAAATAAATAAATAAAATGATATAAGCACTTTTCCCACTTTGTATCCAGATTCAGGGTATATCAAAATTAACAGCTCTATATGTACACTTGTTATTATCTTTTTTTCTTCTTTTCAATATGTGTGTTATAAAAATACTTATAAATGAACTTGTAAATGTAATTCCCAATAAAATCATGAAGTGGAGCAAAAATTTAGGAGACAAATATGATATCAACTTACATCTCATCCAATTTACATTTATTAAGACCAACGTCGCTATTAAAAATACATTTCTTAAAGGTTTAGTCCCACTATTGGGCTTCAATAAACCTTCCCTTAAAGAAACCCAATTCTTACAGCTGACATAAAAGATTTTGAAAACTTTTTATACTTTTGTAAGTGAGTATAAAATATTATGAAATAAAAAATTATGTCTTATATAATTGAAATACTTTTCTTTTATTTGTTACACTAATGGAAATGATATGTATGAATGTTTTAGTATTTTATTCCTATGTTGATGGGGGTAATTGGTATAGATGAAGAGGAGAGCACCAAATTAATATCAAACCAGCTAAGTAGCATACAGTTAGGGTTAGAAATAAAACTTTCTGTTTAACACCTATAAGTGAAAACTCTTGAAATAAATATAATTACTTGCTTATAAGAGAAATGTCACACAAAAACAAGGTCGGATTATCTTTAAATACCAAACCTTCTTTAGAACTTAGAAATTCTAAAGCTTAAGCTTGTCTTGCATAAATAAATAGGAATCGATTTGTATGTTAAAAATAAAGGAGAAAAGAATAGCTTATAATATTCACATTTGAATGAAGAAAAATATATTTTTGTAGGTTCAAATAATAAAAAAGATATTCATATTCATGTATATAGTTATGTATATATTTATATTTATGTTTATGGTTATTTTTATGATGTTTCTGTTGAAGTTTTATATTTAAAAAATTAATTCATAATTAATATACTCATAGCCCCAGTAGATTTTTTAGATTAGGTATAAAAAATAAACAAGTAATTTGCCATTTATTATGCTATTTATAAAAATAAAAACGATATAAAGTACACCCATAGTGGATGTGTATATTTTTTATAAGGCCTAATCTTGGGTGCCGTAAGACTCTAAACTATTTTATGAGCATGAAGATTATCTTTCTTCATCCAGGTGTTACTTGTTGAAACTTCAATATAACTCCCAAGTGTAAGATTGTTGCAAAATAATAACTTGGAGAGTCTGTGGTTGAATATATGATAACGCCTTAAAATGTATACTTGTTATATATATTTATGTGGGCATTATCTCCTTATTACTATGCTTAATTTGTATAATTAAGTTATGATTTGCATTAGTCCCTATTATTTATCTATACATAATTTCTTAAATAAGATGTCATTCATTGTGTGTAATTTTCTATTTTCAAGAAATCATGTGAAAAAAAAGAGTTTACAAGAGTTTGTAAGAGAATGGATGCCAAACTAGAATTAAAGAAGAGCTAAGGGACCATGCTTAGATGTCTAAGGAGGTACAGCTGGAGTACTTGTGTAGTTTACCATGTTTGGAAGTTTCAAATAAGGAAAGAAATCAAAGAGGCAGAATCTTAAAAGGAAAAATTAGATTTGAGCATTGATCAGTATTTTGAGCGTGTCTCTCTCCTCAACAATCCAATTGACTCAAGTCTAAATGGGCTGGAACTGTGACTTAACTATCTACAACTTTCCAGTTTTGAGTTTTTCGAAATTCACAATTTTTGAAGGCCAAAATTAACTCAAAATTTGTTGCTGTAAATTTGGACGAAAATTAAACTGTAAAATTTTTTTATTTTTCTTTGTATACTTTTATGTTAGGGTTTCAGACAGAGGCTGGGAGAAAAAAATTTTGCAAAGAAAAAACTTGTATTTTATTTTCTCTAATGGCAGCCTAAACACTTCGCTAGGGCTAGGGGTTATGTTTCTTCTATACAGTATGAATATTCAATGTGATTCTTTCTAAAATTTTAGACAACAACATATTTGATTGTTCAATTAGATTTCTTTTGATGTTTTAGTTCTTCCATGCTTTCAATAAGTTTAATCATGTTTTTCTTATTGTTTAGATGAATTTCTAATAGTTTCAAATAGAAATCAAGTTTTAAAGTGAATGAGTTTTTTCTAAAACTATTCTGATTGCATTATTAATTTAGGTTATCACGTGTTCTGGAATTGTCTCAATTCAATCGAATCATAAGTTTTTAATTGTATAAAAACAATCAATTATGAATTATATATTTTCTTAGATCACAAAGAATTTCATATCAATATAGGGAAACACCCCAAAGCTCTGGTATTTACATTATTGACTTAAATTAGGTATCATTGTTATTCTTAACCAAGCAAAAATTATTTTTCATCTTCACCAAAAGTGTGTTATTATTATTATTATTATTATTATTATTATTAATTACATTGTCTTTGAATTTACCTTGCTCCTTGTGGTTTGACCTCAGTACTCTAAGAATTATATTGCTATGATCTCTCGCAATTGGGAGTGAGTAAGCAATCCATAGGAAAAGGGAGTCAATTTGTTAAGAACATATCAATAAAGTTAATGTTGGGTTTTCCCTTTACCTTAGGAAGACTTCTAACAAGCCATTGCACCAAAGAAGACTCTAGAAATTGAGAAGAAACTCTAAGAAAACCTAAATTTCATTCTAAGGGTGCAAACCTTTGAATTTTGACCTAAAAAGCATTTAAATAGGCCAGTAAATCCTATTACAAGTAGAACTCCCAAAAAAAAAAAAAAAAAAAAAAAAAAAAAAAAAAAAAAACTTTGATTTTCAGTCTCCACTTAACTGACTTTTCTTGGCCCATTAAACTTCAAATTTGGAATTTTCATAAACTACAGAGTTGTAGCCTTCAAAATTTCTTTCCTACCCAACTTAAATCAATATCTAAAGCTGAAAGTTATGCCAAAAATACTAAAGCTTGCATAGGTTGGAATCCTAATGTGAATTAGACTTGGATTTCATATGAATTTTCTTTAATTCGTTGCTCTAATTGGACTCAAATTTAATTGAGTTGACCTTCTTTAACTTTATTATGGCCCTTGCAAAAATATAGTCCATTAGTCTTCTTCATTACACAAACCCACTCATGTTTTTCTCGATAAATTTTTCTAGAATTAATTTTATTCTCCCACAAAAGACCTATGCATACATTAAAATTAAATTTAAGCTTTTTTTCTAGTTTGAGAAACAACTAAAAATTAATTATTCAACATTATTTCAAAACAAAATAGGCTAAGTAATAAACTGATTTCCATGTTGGACTAACCAATGGTTTTGTTAAGTTTGTTTATTATTAAAGCAATAACTTAAAATTTAGAACTAATTACGCAATATAATTCGCATTTTGCCTAATTATATATAGTTTGTCAGGTGCTTCTAAATAAAAATGCTTACAAAAATTCCCTTCCCTCTACCCATGTATGTGTTTATATATATATATATATATATATATATATATATAAAGTATTAATGCCAAAGAAAAAAAATATCAAATTAGTGGATGTTATAATGAGATCATATTACCTGCAATTTAATAAGGTGCAATTTTTGCAATGTGACTTAGGTGGCCCAATTAAAACTCTCATCCATGACAAAAATTTGTATGGGAATACAAATCATTTGTAGGCCAAAATGGGCAAATGCCCCTTTTAAAAAAAAAATAGCATTTTGCCTCCTTTCCCAAACTAATTAGGGAAATACCCCTATTTTGAAACTCGATTTTTGGACAATCGAGTTATGACAAACTGAAAATTAAAAAATAAATAAATAAAAAAAATATTCTAGAGCCCTATATTGGCATTTTAGGGAGACCTATAGTGACGTTTTAAGACCATATAGCGGCATTTTGTAACTCCAATTCCATGCATTTTTTTTTAAGTTTAATCGCCCTATACCTATAGTGACGTTTTAAGGATCCTATAGTGGCATTTTGAAACTCTATTTTTGGACAATCGAGTTATAACAGGGGCATTTCCCTAATTAGTTTGGGAAAATGGGCAAAATGCTAGATTTTTTTTTTTTTTTTTGAAAGGGGAATTTGCCCATTTTCTCCATCATTTGTATCATATTTTGTGTTTCACTTTATGTTTGACTAATCACAACTTATCATGTGTTTATTTCTTTCCATAAACTTTGGCTTTTTTATAAAGAAATTAAAAAAAAAAAACATGGCAAATTGTGATTGGTGAAACATAAAATCGAACGCAAAAAATAGTATAGAGGATTTGTATTCTTCCTATGGAAGATGGGATGCATCGACCCCCATAATTAAGATTAGGAATATATATTAGGCCTTTCCTATTTTATAAAATTCTTTTGTAACTATTTTTTTTCACATATTTGATGTGTAATATTTTTACATTCAATGCAAGGTTTTAAACACGAGTAATGCTAGAAGTACAATATATTTTTACAAACTGCTAAAGTGGTGAATGATTATTGGTAAATAGAAAAGTGATGTTAGTAGTGGGCCTAGAAGAAAACCAGTAAGAAATTAGCTACAACAACAGTTTGTAAAAATATTGTAAAATAGTTTTTGACTTATAGCACTACTCTTAAACACAAAGTCCTACAAAATGTAAGTAATTATATATCACAAAGTTAATGTAGGTACTGTAAAAACTCGCAAGTATAAACAAGTTAAAATATGGGTGAGAAGCATGACCCAAGGGAATCAACATATCTAATATCTTTGATAACGAATTTCATAATAAAGGTTGAACTCATGGTTTTTGATGATGCAAAATCATTAGTTGGGTCACTCGTCCAATTCGAAGCTCTTGACGATCTTGTAAGACCTGCAAGATAAAGAGAGTTGATTGCAAAGACCATCGGGTTGTGTTCGGTAGGGGAGCCTCCAATGCTTAAGTTAGTATCAACCTATATCTTTCGTATATAGATCGTGTTTTGTAGTAGTTTTTGTCATACCTTAGCAAGTGAGGTAGATTGTACCTTTTATAGGTGAGTTAGGTAGCTGTTGGACATAAATGAGGGTGATTATTACCCTAACTGTAATTTTCTTTGTCTTAACGAGAGTTTAAGACCTTTGACTGTCGTTATTGAATGTGTTGAACAGCTACTCATCTTTCTTTAATGGCACACTAATGTAATGGACGACCTTAATGATTTTTATGGTCTCATCAATTGCCCCCCATTCCCAAGTCTAATTTCGCTTTATGCTAGTCAAGCTTAGGGAATGTTCTTGACTTGTTTAGATTCAGACTTCTTTATCTTCAACTACTTTCTTCTTCTAGAATGGCAGTTTATCTATGATGAATTCTTAGTATCTGCCTTTGAAGGTTTTTCTGGACGTTCGAAGGATCATAACTTGATCTTGAAAGTAAGCCGATTTCTTTGGACGACATATGCGAGGTTTAGTGGCCTCTTTGGATCCCTTCATCATTCTTTGGTAGCTTGAAGAATTTTGATATTTGGATTATATTATTCTTCCATGATTTATATTCTCATGTGAAGAATCAACTGTTGATTGCACAATTTTGTTCTTTCACGAAGAATGTATCGCAGAATATTAATTTCACTTTTTTGCACAGATTAAATTTAATGCTAAAGTGTTTATATTACCTCGGCCACACCATTTGTTGTTTTGATGATGAGGCTTTAGGGAAGACTTGATGTTTTTCCCTTTGTTGTTTGTTGAGTGATTGCATTTTGTGGAAGGACTTTCATTCATCATATGATTTATATTCTCATTGGGAGAATTTGTATCATTTGCTCATCATATGATTTATATTCTCATTGGGAGAATTTGTATCATTTTGTGCCAAAATTTGGTGTGCTGTTGCAGGCAACCAAAAATAAAACCTATACTCCTAAAAATATATGTAGTAGTACGAGTAAGGATCATTCCCACAGAGGGTATCTAGCCTAGTTTTATGCTATGTGAACAAGGAGAGGGGGGGGGGGGTTGAGTATAATGAATACAATTTTAAGAAAAAAACAACTAAGGAACAATTCAAATTAAAGTACCAAATCAATCAAAAGAACAAACCTTGGTCTAAGTTAACATCCACCATTGGAATTTTACAACTAATCATCAATGCAAGTATATATCAATTCATACTTTGAATATTCACCGTTGGAACTATTTTCCTATCTCTTCTTAGTCGCAGTTAATTAGAAAACAGGCGATCTAATAAACCCTAACTACTAAACAACCCAAGACAAGCACTAAAGGTTTAATCTAGTAGCAGCCTTAAGAATTAGAGAGATCGATGAAACTAAACAACACAAGCACAAGCAGTTGTATTTAATTTAGTCAAGCGTTCTTCCTAAGATCTAATAATTTTTGACATAGCAAATCATTAAATCTTGGTTGCTTCACAAGTTAGAGAGATCAAACAATTACGAATTTGATATCTAACCTAGCAGTAGATTGCAATGAATAATAAACTAGTAGGCCTCATAGTAATTAAACAAGACAATCATAAAAATAGACATAGAAGAAAATTCGATATTCAAAGCATAAATTGAACAATAAAAACAAATTAGATCTTACAGTTTTATTGATTCCGATGCTTCAGTTTCCTTCGACCAAGTATAAAAGTTTAGCCAAGTAGGGCCATGACAGAAAACTCAAAGGAGAAAATCAGAGAAGAGAGAGGCGTGTGTGTTCAATTCTGATTTCTCCTCCCCCTTTTACACATTAATTTCCCCTTTCCCAAGCCTACAATATCTCCTAAAAATATTCTCAATAATAGTATCCAAATCTGACTAATTAAGGAAAAATATTAAAAATAAAACAAAGTCCTAATATAACTAGGAAAGTGGTGTTTTTCAGCTAGAATTTTCGTGCATCAGATCTGGAAGCTTCCAAAAATAAACCGCATTAGATCTGCGTATTAGAATTGCAGGCAAAGGAACATTCCAGAACGTCAACAGTGCAGGTGCAGCAACTTCAAGCCCGATTTAGACCTTGATCCAACCCGTATCTCTCAAACCTCAAAACATGAAAGTTGTAGATATTTGTCTTGGCATTCCATATCATCTTGAATCATATCAATCGAAGCTCGGATGAGAGAGTTATGCCCCGATTACGAAGTGATGTCAAAGCTGTACAGAATTGCCCAATTAGCTACATTTTGCACTTAATGCCTCCGTTTGCTTCCTAAATCAAAATATAAGAATAATGAGTACATTTAGGCCCCAAATTAATATAAAATATTAAACATTAAGGGAGAAAAATATGACATTTTGCATTCTCATCAAATTCCCCCACGCTTAAATTTTGCTTGTCCTAGGGCAAAACTCAAATTCACTTTCCCAAAAAAATCAAGGTTGCAACACCATCAGCAAAGAACAACCAAGC